>NC_134860.1:93679679-94009679 GCF_049852395.1 Peromyscus maniculatus bairdii
ACCCTGCCTATACTTCCTGCATGGCTACTGGCCAATCAGTGTTTTATTAAATAGTGTTCAAAGACATTATCCCACAGCAAAGGATACTCATTTATTTTTAATATATTAGTCACAGTAATTGTTTCTTGGTAAAAACAGAGACATTGAATATATATAAATAAGTGTAATATGATCATTTGAAATATTTACTTATTCACCCATTTTATAGTAAGAAACAGGGATGGAATTTATGGGAACCATATGTATTCAGCACCCATGGAGGCTGACAGAGAGCATAGGATTCACTGGCATTGGAGGTACACACATTGCAAAATGCCTCAGGTGGGATCTAGGATGTAAACATAGGTTTTCTAGGAAAGATGCACCTGCTCTTAAGTACTAAGCCATTGCCCCATGCCCTGATATTTATTGTTAATAAAAATGTGTGTTTGTGCCTGTGTGCTTTGTGTGTGTGTGCATGTATGTCCATCTTTATGGTTATGTGTATGTAAGTGTTTACAGAGACTAGAGGTATAAAAGCTCATGGAGTTGGAGTTAGAGGTTAGAGACAATTCTGAGCTGTCAGACATGGGTTCTTGGAAACAAAATGGTCCTCTGAAATATCAGTGTATATGCTTAATTACAAAGACAACTCTACAGTCCCCTATACTATCATTTTTCTTTAAATTCATTTTTAAGTTTATAATATAATCAACAATCCCCCTTCCCCTCCTACTCCATAAACCATCCCTCATACCCCTCCTTGCTCTTGTTCAAATCCATGGCCTCTTTTATTCCTTAACTGTTTTGTATGCATGAATGTATATGTATAGATATGTCCCAAACCTTCTCAGTTCATATAATGTTACTTATATGGATGCTTTCAAGCCAGATCACTTGTGAAATGAAGTCTTGGGAAACATGATTATACCCATGATAGGTATAATCACACCTAAGGTTCAGGAAATAGGGTACAGATGGGACAGAAAGAATGTAAGAGCCAGAGGAGCAGGAGAAGCAGGATGTTTGCTGTGATATTGTGTCTACTAGTAATTTCAGGAGACACACACATAAAGTTTCACCTATATGACTTCCTAAATGTTAGCTGAACAAGAACAATACAAATGGGCATGCCAAAGTGAATGGGAAAAGCCCAGGAGCTCTCAACTCTATACAAAGAACTATACTCAACTGAGAAAAAGCAAGGAGTGAGGGAGGTATGGGTATGGGCTCAACAACTCTTCAACAAATCAAATTTTGATTGGTTTTGTGCTGTGGGACGGTCTGTATGTCAAATCTGTTGCTCTGATTGGTCAATAAATAAAACACTGATTGGCCAGTGGCCAGGCAGGAAGTAGGTGGGACAAGGAGAGAGGAGAATTCTGGGAAGTGGAAGGCTGACGCAGAGAGACACTGCAGCCGCCGCCATGACCAGCAGCATGTGAAGACACCAGCAAGCCACCAGCCACGTGGCAAGGTATAGACTTATGGAATGGATTAATTTAAGCTATAAGAACAGTTAGCAAGAAGCCTGCCACGGCCATACAGTTTGTAAGCAATATAAGTCTCTGTGTTTACTTGGTTGGGTCTGAGTGGCTGTGGGACTGGTGGGAGACAAAGATTTGTCCTGACTGTGGGCAAGGCGGAAAACTCTAGCTACAAATGGCGCCCAACGTGTTGGCAAGAGTTTCCACCTAAAACCTGAGAAAAGATTCTAAAACGGAGCTAAAAACAGCTTCCTAATTGTCTCTCTCAAATGAGCAGCAGCTGCCGGTTTGAGTTACTGGCGGGTTCCTGGTGTGTGCGCTTGACCTGCAGTATGGCAGGAATGAGGCCTCTGCAAGTGGCACATTAAGCTGCGTGGTGGATTTAGCCTTTGCTAGTACAAAACAAAAAGAGGTTTCTGGGCTACACGCTGCTTGGATAAAAGCACGGACCCACAATGGCTCCCAGAGCTGGTGGAAAACATACCACCGCCATGTTGGGAAGCTGAAGTGGGTGGAGCCAGCAGCCACAGCACCATTTCAGGCTTAAAAGGCTGCAGTTTAAAGCAATAGGCTCAAGGTAATATAAAAAATAAGCCACATAAAGATGGCTACCACACAGAGAATCTGGATTATGTTCTCTTTGATATTCGTAACTGAAGAGAAACATTTGATTGCAAAAGCTGTTGGGTTATGCCAAAATGTGTGTTTTAAAGGTACCTTAACTTCAAAATTTGGATGTAAGGATATGTTGCTTTGGAAAGGAGGCTCTGCTTTTTTTTCCACAGAAAGCCAGAGGCTATGGATTTGTTCCAGATTAAGATACATCAGGTTTGACCAGCCAAGACCACCTGAAAGGTCTCCGATGACACCATGGCCCAGATGATCCAACATCCAGAATCGTTTCAAGGCAACTGGCTCAGACGATACGGTCTCACGGACTACTCCATGATCCTAAAATTTTCTTTGTGTCTCCATAAGATACAGTGCCCCTCTCCAGCAGGAAGTAGTAAGAGAAGCTACGCCCAAATTCCCAAATATACCAAGCTGACTTTGGAGATGTGTAAAAGTTAAAACCTTCCTTTTAAAAAAAAAGAAAGGGGAAGTGCTGTGGGACGGTCTGTATGTCAAATCTGTTGCTCTGATTGGTCAATAAATAAAACACTGATTGGCCAGTGGCCAGGCAGGAAGTAGGTGGGACAAGGAGAGAGGAGAATTCTGGGAAGTGGAAGGCTGACGCAGAGAGACACTGCAGCCGCCGCCATGACCAGCAGCATGTGAAGACACCAGCAAGCCACCAGCCACGTGGCAAGGTATAGACTTATGGAATGGATTAATTTAAGCTATAAGAACAGTTAGCAAGAAGCCTGCCACGGCCATACAGTTTGTAAGCAATATAAGTCTCTGTGTTTACTTGGTTGGGTCTGAGTGGCTGTGGGACTGGTGGGAGACAAAGATTTGTCCTGACTGTGGGCAAGGCGGAAAACTCTAGCTACAGTTTTGTTTTTCTGTACTGGTTTCAGTCTGTTACAAATATAAGTTCCTTAATAACAATCTATAAATATATTCCTTCTACCCACAGATAAATGTAATCTTCACCCCATGCCGAGCATACTATCACGTTTTAAAAACTGAAGGTATAAGAGAAAAGCAGTCAGGAATGAACACCAAAAATGTTCACCATGGCACTGAGAAGGGATCAGTCAGTAAAGGTTTTGATATGCAAGTAAGAGAAGCCAAGTTCAACTGAAGCACCCATGGGCAAAAAGCTTGGCATGGAGGAATGTATACTTATAATCTCAATGAGGAAGAAATGAAGACTAGAGGTCTCTGGGGTTTGCTTGCCAAAGACCCCAGCATAGTGAACAATCTCCAGAATAGTGAGAATGCTTTTAAAAAACTAACAATGCTTTCAAAATCTAAGTGAGTGATGCTTTTGGAATAGCACCCAAGGATAACCTCTTGCATCCATTAATATATTCACACATATTCAAGTACATCAGATCACACAACACACTCTCATATACATGGACAATCTTGCACATGCATACACACACACACACACACACACACACACACACACACAGAAATCTTTTTCAAGTACAATATGAAACTTTATTTTTCCTACAAGACAAACTGATTTCTATTTCTATATCCTACTATTGCAGAATGACTGAAGTCAATTACTGTATCTTTATGTTCAAACCTTGGAATAATGACTAATATCTGAGCTATTAGAAGATTATTAGAGGTTGGAGTATTCTGATTTCTTTCACTACCCTAAAGAATTATTTTGGTCCCCATAGTAGATCCTGAGACCCATATACACACTTTTGAATCTTCTTGAATACCTAGTAATATCCCCCAGCAAAATTATAATTAGCAATGTCTTTACCTTCTCATTTCTTTTATAATTGAAAATTTCAGGTGTCAGTTACAAAAACTTTCTATCCATTATTGTACTTTTATTTTATCTCCATATTGGAGGATACTAATGTATGTATAATGATCTTAGGGAGTGAATTAAATAAAATCTAGGTTTTCAAATTTCATTTATTTCTCAAATTTTTGGTTATCTTACTAAATATTTGTTTTCACATAGTGAGAGCAGTGGTGTTCTCACATATATGTATCCTTATGGTATGTTCTAATTCATCCCCCTCCCTTATCACCCTGTCCTCCCCTTTTCTCCTCATGTGTCTTCCCTGAGTAGTAACCCCTCTGTTTCATGTCCCACAGCCGAAGGCAAATTTTAAACAAAATAGAGATCAGTAAAATAAATGCTTAAGCATGAAATCATTTTTATTGTCCATCCACTCCTTAGTACTTTTCAAAAAATGTGATTTACTCAATAGCTAAAATTTAACTGAAAAGATGATATTCAAAATAGCTGTTTGTTTATAAGTTGCTAAGATACATGAAAATATTAGACAGCATATTGCCCACCACATTTGTATATCTAAGGACACGGATGTAAGAAATTCCAATGAGGAGGAAGGCTTAGAGCAGTGGTCTTCAACCTGTGGTTTATGACCTCTTTTGCCAACATTTTACAATTCATAACAGTAGCAAAATTACACTTATGAAGAAGCAATGAAATGACTTTATGATTGGGGGTCACCATGATGTGAGGAACCATATTAAAGGGTGGTAGCATTAGCAAGGTTGAAAACCACTGGCTTAGATTATGTATGTAACAAAGAAATCAGATGTAGCAACGGCTATTTGTTATACTCAGGAATGGTGAGTAACAGAAAACTTAGTAAAGAAAAAGTTTCGATTAAGGTCTTGTTAGAGGTTTAGCAGAGGGCACCTGAAGACAGCCTAATCATAAACCATTATACAGCGTGATGAGCCTCTTTGGGTTTTTGTGTTGATACTGATTGGAAACACAGAGCAAAACCAGTGAAATTATCTGGCATTGACCAACCTCTGACTGGGCTGATTGTTACAGAGGTTGCCATGTATCTTTCCAGACTGCTTATTTCAGAGTTTGTAGTTCAGAACTCATGGTCATTTAATGTGAATCACATATTTATAAATTTAGGCCCTGCTGGGGGATGTCTTTCTGAATGCTGTGAATATATGTTGTTGCCATTGTTTAATAAATAAGCTGCTTTGGCCTATGGCAGGGCAGCTTAGAGGAGGCAGGAAATCCAAGGAGAGAGATAGGAAAGAGAAAGGCAGACTTTGGAGATAGATGCCAGCCTACCACCCAAGGAACAACATGCCAGTAGATTGTTAAGCCAAAGAACACATGGCAAAACATAGATTAATAGAAATGGGTTAATTTAAGATATAAGAGCTAGCTAGCAAGAGGTGTGTCATAGACTACACAGTTTGTAAATATTATTAAGCCTCTGATTATTTTATAAGCAGCTGTGGGACCACAGGGATGGGCAAGACTGTAGGGAAGCTTTCAGCTACAAGGCTCCTATAACTAAACAGATATTTAAAGATAAGATAGAATAAAAATGTTTGTAACAGTTATATTTTGTAATTTTATTAAAATTTGCCAAGGAATAGTTGTTCAACACAAAAATAGATTCCTTATTTTTTGTTTGTTTTATTTTGGGGTCTGTTTTTTTTTGTCAGCATTTTTTCTTTCTTTCTATTTTTTTTTTCATTCTGAATCTAGCTATATAGCCTTGGTTGGCCTGTAACCCACTGTAGAGGCCACATTGTCTTCAAATGCCTGTTGTATGGCATTTTTTTGTTTGTTTGTTTGTTTGGACCTCAGTTTTTTGTTTGTGTTGTTTTTCACACACACACACTGCATATATATTTTACAGAAAAAGAACATGAAGTTGGGAGGAGAGAGAGGTTGGAAGGATTTTGGAGGAGTAAGGGGACAGTGAATGTCAATAGACAACTTTTAAAGTTGGTTCTCTTCTTCTGCAGAATCTGGGAGTTCATTGAGAGATCTAGTCAACATATACTCCATACTTATATAACAAATCACCAACTCAGCATACAAATATTCAACATCTAACATGCCTCAACTGATCTGTTTAACTAGTGAAGAAGTCATGAGACAGGTGCTGTTAAAGCATGCCTGCATTTAGGTTCCATATATTTGGTTATACTTTCCAAACAAGTATGACTTCCTCTTTTATATCCAACTTTATAAGCACAGTAGGAAACATGTTTTAACACTCAGATCTTGTGCAAAAGATTTATGTCATTTAATGTTTTTGTACCTGAGTTCCTAGTGTCTTTTTATTACTATAAAAAGCAGATGTTTACATTCCTGGGCTTGTTAACTTGTAGGAACCTTCTTGTTCTTTGTGGTACTACACTGGAATGTCTATTTCTGTAATCACATCACTTTTCTCCTTCTATTTTAATATAAGGTCCCCTCCAGTGATCTTGTATTAATATCCTTAAATTAGTTAAATATGCCAAGTCATTTTACCAAATTAAATATTATTCATAGAATCTATGACATAGAATATAGACAGTTTGGGGAGGAGGCAAGGATTCAGCATATCACAGATGGCAGGCATTACATTTGTGATGACTGAAATAAGTCTATCTGATCACTATTTCCTCTACTACAAGGGTATGATGAAGGACTAAGCTCTAAATTGATAGCACAATCAAAATTATTTTGTCTATACTGATCCCTGCTCTGGACAATATGAATGCAGAATGGTGGAAAGGTACAAAAAATCAATTCTATCATGCCACCACCCTTGGAATTCATAGATCGAAGCAGTACATGTACATATGTTTAAAATCCAAGGGCAGCCTGCCATCAAATACGATTGGGGGAGATTTGTCATTGAACTCAATGAAAATAGAAAATTATTGAAGAGATTCTATTGTATTGTTTTATAATGAAGAAGTGTCTGGAAAAAGGAATTAAAGATAGGAATTGAATGCCATATAAACAATGAAACTTGATAAGGCAAGTTAAGAGTGAAAATGTTTCCTTGAATTGATGTTTGACTAGGGAGTAATTTACATTTTGAAACATGAGAGAGAGAACTTAATTAGCTATATGTTGTTAATCTCTCAATAGCTGCTGCTTAAAATAGTTTTGACCTATCAATTACTGTCGTGGACTGGAAAACTAAAATGCAGTGCATTGTATAATGAGATGAGGTTTTAATGTTTTATGCCATGTTTAACTCTGGCAGTCAGTTCTTGTAGGGAACTGCAGTGAAACTTGATTTTGCAGAGTTAAATTACATTTTAAAAGTAGCCTTCACTTACCAAATTTAATCAAGATTTATTTTTAGTGAAGACATGGAATTGAAAGAACAAAGATGTTCATTGAGTTTATTGCTCTGCTCTATAGAAATAAAACATGTTAATTAAACCATTACTTCTTGTATGTCTAGGCAAGAATACAGGACTTCGTAGTACAGATGTTCTTCAGGGATAATTCTCGATTTTTGTAACAAACAACTGAATGCCCTTTGTTTTGCTTATATTTCAATGAAGATAGAATGTATGTGTTCATTATTTGACAAACTTGATTTTGTATAAAAAAATGAAAAAATAGCCACTTACCTAATAAAAATTACATCAAAACGACAAAGATGTTTATAGCACTATATTTCTGAAAAGCACTATATTTAATTATTAATGTTTTACTAAAAGAAACTAAAGAATAAGAGATATAGAAGTTCTGAATGTAGTAGTCTTAGTATCCAAACATTTATTTTATAGTCATACAAAAATATTATTCTCATAAAGGCAAAAAATATGTAGAAAGTTTGAGTTCTTTTCCCAATATTAATTTTCTTAATAAAATTACATTATAATCCAAAGGCTGTATCTTATGAGAAGGCTTTTTGTTGTCACACATTCAGTGACATCTTCATCATGGGAATGAAGGGCATCTGCAGGTCATGTTTTCTAAAGGAATTCCTTGTAAAATTGTATCTCATGCTAAATACATATTTGAAAAACACTTCAGTTTTCATTATGCGCAATGTGCATGGTCTTAAATGGGAATCTAAGAATTTCTGAAATAAATAAAATCAAATATTGCTGTAAAATTTCCAAAGTGCCTTGGTCCTGGAGTACCCATAATATCCCTTAACATTTCACAGACCTCTTTGCATGAATCTTACTTGAGAATTTTGCTATAACCTTCCCTCCATATGGCACTTTTTTTCTGATTTCCCTGACCTTCTGAGAAGTTAATTACATCTCCAGATGCTGGATTTCAGTGCCAGATTCTGGATTTGGAGAGGAGCTGGTGAGTCTAGGCTACATCCTTCCTTGCTGTGTTTAGCATGCACTCTTTATGGCTGCTTTCCCATTTATTATCTCATCAGTCAAGAAGCCTACTCCAGGCGATTAGAGAAAGAATTGGTTACAATGATGATACTATTCTCTCTGATTTAGACATAGCATTTTGTTAAGCACCTTGTAAGCTGGAAAGTGAAAATGCATATTTAATAAAAATTATCTTCCATTATGCTTTCCCTGAATGTTTGATACTTAAAAATCAGAGAGTGCAGTTAAAGAAAGAGATACTAATGCCATGTATGCTCTTTACCATCTGACATAGCTTGCAATCTGAAAGTACATAACATGCAAATAAATTTAAGGTTAAAATTGAACTGAATGCATAGCAATTTCACATATTTTACAAACAGAGAATTTTAGCTGTGCAAATGACTGGCAAAATATCTTTGGAAAGTAAAAGAGAAGGCTTTTGGACAATTTACTCTGCTCACTAGCCCATGTGAATACTAAAAAGTGCTTTTTTTCATTTTTGAGAATCTATATATTTCTATTTGATGCCTTACTTAAATATATGATCCTTTCTCCAACTCTCCTTTTAGCAGCAGCTAGCATTTTCTCCTAACATGTTCTGTTTTTTCTCTTACACTCTGATAAAATTGTCCTTGAGAAAAACAAGCAAACAGATAGACAGACAAATAACCACACCAAGAGAAAACATCAGAGATGGGGTTCAAGAGGTGGATTAGTAAGTTGGAGCACTAACTGCCAAAGCATGAGGACCTGTGCTTGGCTTCACAGCACCCACATAAGAAAGTATTCACGCCCTCTGTTACCTTCATCAAAGAGTTGTGAAGGAGCACGCAGGCCTATCCCAAGAATTCTCTAGCAAGTTAGCCTAGTCCAAAGTGTCAGGTTCAAAAAGCGACCCTGTCAGAAAAGAATCACCATGAGAGAGAAAGAGAAGACATTGATGTGGCTTCTGCATGCCTTTGCCCAGCTAAATGCATCCACATACAAGTATGCAACACACACACACATACACACAACATACATGGATACACCCCCAATAGATGTACATACAAAAAAAATGAAAGCATATTGCTCATTGAATCAGATTAAATTAGTATTGACCTGCAGATCTTTATTTCTGCTTTCTAGATGAATAATTTCTTGAACTCAAATAACTATCTTCCTATGTTCCAATGGTAAAGGAAATAACTTACTGACTTTGGAAATTCTTTTCTGGTTTGTATTGTATATACTACAATACCCTGTTAAAACTGATTACTCCAAAGTATAATTTTAACTACTTTGGAGAATCATGTAAATAAAAACATAGTGGTGAACATTAATTTTAATAAATTAAAACATGATATTAATAACATAAGCCATTATATATATTTCCCCAGGAAAATATGGATCTCCTTATATAAAAACAGAAATCAGATCACTCAAGATGAACATTATTTTAACTAAAGCACTGAAGTATTTGAGGAACTTTTTTGAGAAAAAATATTTACAAGCTCTAAATTATTATCTTAAGGGTTTTTCTGTAGATCTCCAGTTAAGAAATTTCAAAACAGATAAGTAATTTGTAAACTCACAATGGTGAAAAAACATTGCAAATATCTAATTTATAACTTCACAGCTTCATGTCTTCTTCAAAATGAAAAACAAGTCTATAAGTGATATGTTATTCCAACCCTGGAATACATATGGGACTCACAGAGGTACATCCATATGTAGATGCTTATATTTCTACAGTTAATCAATACCTTCAGGCTCCATGGTGTCTTCATGATTATTATGTACCTGATTTTTCTTTCTTTTTTTTTTTTTTTTCGAGATAGGGTTTCTCTGTGTAGCTTTGTGCCTTTTCCTGGAACTCACTTGGTAGTCCAGGCTGGTCTCGAACTCACAGAGATCCGCCTGGCTCTGCCTCCCGAGTGCTGGGATTAAAGGCGTGCGCCACTACTGCCCGGCCTCTTTCTTTCTTTTTGAGACAGGGTTTCTCAGTGCAGTTTTGGTGCCTGTTCTGCATCTTGCTCTATATACCATGCTCTGCCTCCCGAATGCTGGGATTAAAGGTATGTACAACCACCGCCAGGCTTATGTACCTGATTTCTACTTAACAATAACTTGTAATGGATTGAAACCTCCCTGCCCCCACCACCATCCAGGATGTTGAAGTCCTTATGTTTCAGAAGTCTGAAACTGGTCTTATTTAGACATCATTCATTTGCTTATGTGATGTCCTTTAATGACAGAAGAGATTCTCAAGGAGAAACCATGAGATGCTAGGGACAAGACTGTAGTAGCATGGATTCAAGACAAGGAACACTAATGATTATCACATGATCTACAAGAGAGGCTGGAAATAGATACTGATCTGGGGTCTCCTAAAGCTTGAATCTATGCATCCTCATCTTTAAAGGTACCACATTTGGGGGATTTAGAGTAGGAGTTCCTGAATACTACACATAATGAAAACCAGGCCTCATGCAAATTTCAGAGACTGCATATTTTTGCAGCTCAATAGGAGACAATTCAAAGAATCGGGTTTATTTAGTATTTATCTAAATTTCAGTTAAATGTCTTATCATAATGTCAAAACCATTGTTCTGTTACTAATAGAAAAACATAATGTAAAATATTTTCTTCCTCACTTCCTGTTTATAGGAAAATAAAGAAGGAAATTTTTAGAACCAGTAGTAGGTATAAAAGATTGATCACACTTTGAAGCTAAAGAAATATGGGTGTAAAACCCATCTTCTTAATATTTAGTCAAATTGTTGTTCTATAAAGTTTTGATTTACAGCAATTTATGTTGATTTATTATTATATCTCACTGGGACAAGAAATGATACTTTATTTGGGGGAAGATATTCTTCTACAATTCTCGTAGGAGCTAATAACATTTGAGTATATTGACTTTCTTACTTTATGATGTGGCTTCATAAAATGTTGCTACCTCTAAAGGAATACTAAGCCCCTAAAAAAAGTCATTTTGTGGTGTTATGCTTTTATCTCAGCTTCACATTTTCTAAATGAAACTAAGGTTCAAAGATGCTGTGGAAACTCAGTTCTACCATTTTTATTTGTAGCGATGTTATTAATCTTTCCCACAGAAATCATTTGATTTTTAATGCCTTGTGTCTATAAAATTAAAACGATTGGAAGCTTCCAGAATTATAAGTCTAACAAACACATCTCAGCAAATTATATTACTTTAGGGTATCAAGGAACCATACTGAGGGGACACACAAAGAAGAATAAAGATTGTTTTTGAACCTTTTGCCCTTGCAATTCAACAGTGAATAAACAGTGGGCATTTGATTTGCCTGAGGCACACATGGAATCAGACTGTTTTGGGTTGAATTGTCTTTTTCTCTTATTAGATAACTCATGAAAATAGCCACAGACCCTCTTCTCTGAAGGACCTTCTGCACCAGCAGATGTCCTTGCTGCATTTATGCCTTTCATCAATGTGATAGGAAGTTGACTTACACAATTTTATATTTGTGAACAATCCAGTCATACTCGTCAATGCATAGGATAGAACAAAAGAAAAAGAAATCCATGGAGAAGGATTTGTTGGAGTACACAGATACTTTCCTCTATTGCTAATCTTGTAGCAGAAAGATTGACATATCTCTGCATTGGATGGTGCTTTCTCTAGGAAGATTCCTGTTTGTTGAGGGGGGAGTGATTCAATATCAGGTGTTTATTTTACAAGCCAGAAATACTGCTCTGTGTATGATGTCCTTGCCCACAGAATCCGAATACCCTATCACACCAATGCTCAAAACCTGATTTTAAGGTGCACTAGGGTCAAAAGAAAGCAACGAGATAGTGAAAAATACAGATTATCTCCAACTGAAAAACAGAGGAAACAGGATGCCAAGAGAAGAACCATATAGGGAGGTTCCAAACTAAGAGAGTGAGCTGATTTACATGATAGCTGCTTCCTGACATACTACTCTGATTTATTGAAGTAGTATGTTGATGAGAGCATTAATTCATTTCATTCTCTATTTATAGCTTTTCATAGAGATTTAAGAATTATGAAAATTATTTACCTGATAAAATAAAGAATATAATATGGACATAAGGAATATGTAGGAAATGAAAATAAACAAATCAGATATATAGTATTTTCAACCACAGCTCATAAAATTATTCCATCACCTGTAACCTAGGCAAAATTAAATTGTTATAAATAAAATTAATTTTGGGGAATTCTGATATACTCCATACTACTGAGGGCAAGTAGGATTATAGACTGACTCTCTGTTTTAAAGAGCACAGAGAACAGGTCTTTATCTTAAAGGTAATATCAAGATTTTCTTCCACTCCTGTAAAATAATATAATTTTATGTCTCTTACTCTTTAAGATCTCACTGCCTTGTATTTGTAACTAACATAATGGGAGGGAGGTAATATGTCAGTTTCATAGACTGTCTTGTGGCAAAGGGACTTCTATGTTGTAAGAAAGACAATAGACCCATAGCGGGTGTCACATGGCATGAAACTCTTGTCCAGTCTCTAGCAATTTACCTAATTAGTAACCAGCAAACATCTTCAATCTAGTCATGTTGACTGAGCCTCTTTGGAAAAGTACCATTCAATCTAATCCAATTGCTGAGGCTGAAGGTACAGAGAAATGTGATAATATTCCCTGTGAAGCCTTGCTTAAACTATGGTTTTCTATAGCAATCAGTCTATTGGAAAAGAAGTTTTCTTTTTCTTTTTCTTTTTTTTTAAAAAATATTTATTTATTTTATGTATATGAGTACTTGATCTTCATGTAGGATTTTATGCCAGAAGAGGGCATCAAATCCCATTGTAGATGGTTATGAGCCACCATGTGGTTGCTAGGGATTGAACTCAGGAACTCTGGAAGACCATCCAGTGCTCTTAACCACTCAGTCATCTCTCCTGCCCCTAAGAACTTTTTCTTAATGAGAGCTGAAGTCTTTTGCCCTTGTCTCTAGAGGTAGGAACAAATATTTGTTTGTTATTGTTAGGAATTATGCTGGTTTAATAAGTTATAGATTAGTAAGTTTAGTAAGTTATAGATTCTACTGCAATAACCATGATTTCACAAACACTGATTAGTTAGCTAAGTTTCCAGTACCGGGCATGGTTTCCCTCTTGTTGAATGTATCTTTAGTCCATTCAGAGAGTTGTTGGTTAATGACAACATATCTGTTCTACTATTATACCCTCAGGGTTATCATTCTATGCTGGCCATGTAGTTCATAGGCATTATTGCTGGTAGGAATGATGGTTGCTTCACCCCAATGGAAGCTTGCATGATACCTTCTAGTTTAAAGAAAAGTAGTCCTTATGATTGGGCCATACAGGTCAGGACTAGCTAGTAGTTTCTGGGCACTGTTTATGAAGTATATACTGTCTTCAGCAGTAAGCATTCACCATCAACCACTGGAGGACAACCAAGGGTAACAGTAATAATGTGAAGGCTTTAGGAGTCTTTTGGATAGCCCTGACTTTGGACTTTTCCAAAAGAGAAGAGCTGAACGCTGTGGTGTCTGAGTTACCCAAATGGAGATAAATTGAGTGAGTTCTGGGAATGATTAAAAACTGTCAAATTGGAAGGTATGAGAAGTGACATAAACTTTTATTTGTGCAAGAAGCATTTCACTCTGTCTTTTAATTGACTAGAAGAATGGGAAAATGACTCATGCTGAGGTGACATAGAAGGACATTAGCATGACTAATAGTCAGCAAAGGGTAAAACCAAGGGAACCTCCATATAGCCTACTGGTGAGTTCCCGGGCAGATCACTGAGGTAAGAAGATATCATTAGAAGAGGTGGAGAGAGGCAGCATGTTTCTATGAGACTTGGTTCAAGACACATGGAAGGAGGAAAGAGATCTGAGAGATTTGTAAAAATTCTTAGAATAACTTCACCTATGGAGAAGAGGGACCATTTCAGTATGTCAAAAGACATGACTGTCGTAATGCTTTTTCTTTATTCGTCAAAGTACGTTTCGTTGTTATTTTGTGTTGCATGCAAAACATTTCTTCCTGTTGAGTAAGGCTTTCCTGTCTAATCACAAGACTAAACACTAAGATTTCATTTGTAAATATAGTTCATAGAGAAGATTGATGATTTCCTGGTAGTGCTTTCTTTGCTCAGTGTTCAATTCTGCAGGTGTGTGATCAGCTGGAGTGTGCTTCCACTGACCTTCAAGGGTCATTTGCAAATTGTTATGGCCAGTTGGTAAAGGTTTTCAGACAGATGGTCCCTGCTCTCACTACATTGTTTTTACTGTTCTGCCTGGAAGTACTGACCATATTGCTCTAGAGAGATGCTGTGCTCAGGGTACACTAAAGTGCAATTGTTAAGAAGCAAAGGGCTTTGCTGTGTAGTCTCTGGCTCCTAAAGCGAGTATGCCACTTTCAAGTGTATTATATTTGGAGCTACTAAGACATAAGTCTCTTCTCTTTTTATCTCTGGTAAGTGTAGTGATAGGAGAACCTTGTGTTACTGGCACCTGATTTCACCAATGGGTGTGGCTTGAAGTTGACAATTTATGAGCAGTTCAGCTTCTTCTATTGTCCACAGCATTTACTCAATTGTGTGCAATTTTTTTTTCAAGCAAGGCCAGGTTTATACAGAGATAAATGTCTGAGTATCCTTTTTTCTGGAGGGCATTCTATTGTGGGGACAGGTCTGTCTTCAATAAAATAAAATAAAAACAAGCCAAAAATCTCAACTCTAATTAATCTCATTAGAAAAATGATTCTCATTGATAGAAAGAGAGGAAAATAGAAATAACATTTGGAGACACTATAATCACTTTAAAAACGATGGGTAAGGAATTGGTTGCAGAAGAAGTCTATGGCAGCAGTGAAGTTCAAGGCAGATAATTTGCTTATTATTTGTCATGGAAACAGAAAGGTAGTCTCCTCCCACTAAATCAATAAAGCTCATTTTTGCTTTTCTCTGGTAGTCACCAAGAATATTGAGCCCTGGTGTATAAAGAGCCAATTTTCATTGCATTTAAAACCTCATTTTGTGGTAACTGTCTAAAAACTGTCATTTCAAAAATAAAAACCCACAGTGACTGCAAAGGAGGTGTACCCACAGATAGGTTTAGAGCTTCTGCTAGCCACTTGCAGTTCTGGGTACAGTTTCTCTGTAAATGTTTGAGGTCATGCCAATTTATCTGATTTTCCTTAATAGATTAGAGTATCATCGAGACAAACTCAGTCTAAACCATAGGAAAATAAAGGTGCACATTGAATGGGCACATAAAAAATACATGGCAATGAAAGAATTGAATATTAAGAACATTGTGTACTCTAATTCGCTGGGTTGTGGGGAGTATTATCTGAGCATTTCTTGGTCTCGATTCCTCTGCTTTTGATTGTGTCATTTCCTGTACTTGGGGCTTTGAGTGGACTGATGACCTGTGCATATGTCAGAGCACTGGGTGCCATCCTGCTCTGGACAGCATTTACTGGACACTTTCTTGAATCACTGATGACTTTCATCCAAAAAACAACCTTCACCTTGCAGCAGTTTGAAGACTAGTTTCTTAAATGTAGAGTCTATATTATGTTCCTGTGTTGTGCAGGTGGTTTCTTTTTATAGCTTTCAGTCCTAAGGACCATGTGATGTGTTATGATTCTCTGGAGAATTTTAACTGAAGGATTTTACATTCAAGAATAGGCAAACAAGGCTCTGAAGTTTGAAGTAACTTGCTAAGGCCATGGTGAAGTGAGGTTATGTCTCCTAGAAATGTGAGAAAGGCTACAGCCATGAAGTTGCATCAAGATAATTGCCTATAAATTCCCAAAAAGAAGACACCAGTGGCCGTGATAACATGGGAGGGAAAAGCTCACGGGGCCTCAATACTCTGCAAAGAACATGGGCAAAGTGCAAATTTTAAGAGTGGGAGAAATGATATTCTCCAGGTAAGAGATCCACTGGTTGATAAATTAACACCAGTGGTTGTAGATGTAACCAACCGTCTTATTAAATAAGAAACACAGAAACAATGTAAAAGAGAGAGCCGAGAAGTCAGAGCTCAGAGCTAAAATCTCACCCTTCCTCCTGCTGTCCCAGCTTCGCAAAAAGAGACCTACTTCCTGTCGGTTCGTTTTTTTTATAGTATGTTGTTCTGCCTTCTCATTGGTTGTAAACCCAAACACATGACTGCCTTGTCACTATCTGAATGTACAGCCCCCTAGGTCTTAAAGGCATATGTCTCCAATGCTGACTGTATCCCTGAACACACAGAGATCTTATGGGATTAAAGGCGTGTGCCACCACCGCCACACTCTTGCTATGGCTCTAATAGCTCTGACCCTGAACACACAGATATCTATGGGATTAAAGGCGTGTGCCACCACCGCCACACTCTTGCTATGGCTCTAATAGCTCTGACCCCCGGACAACTTTATTTATTAACATACAATCAAAATAATAATTCAGTACAATTAGATTACCACCACATTTCCCCTTTTCTATTTTAATAAAAAGAAAAAGAAAGCAAAAGGTTATAACTAACAAAAGAAAAACTATATACAAAAGTACAATAACTATATACAATATATACAAGTAATAAATACCTAAACAGGTATTTGACAAATCAGAGAAAATAATTCCATTATCTATCCTATTTTGGTAAATCCAAGATGTATCTAATGCACTTTCTATCCTAATTAATTTTCAACTATAACTAACTAATCTTCAACCATAACTAACTAATCTTCAACTCCCTCAGAGACCCAAGAAGGGAATAATATTAGCTAACAAAAATAAAAAACAGGAAGTGCATGCAAGCAACTTCCAAAAAATTTTGTGAGTTGACAGAAACAGCCAGCTGCCTGGGCAGTCACCTGAGGTTTCTCCGCAGTGTTGGGGCATCATCTTCAGCCTATAGGCTTAGTGTATCTGACAGACTCATTTGTGAAGTAGGATGTACACAAGGTCAACAGTTCAACCTCACATTGGGTGAGAGCAGTCCACGTACCAGAAACACCTGAATTCCACTAGTGTCCTGTCATGATTCAGGATTTTAAATTCTGGAAATTGTTGACAGTTTTTTAATTCAGCTGTCCATTCTTCTTGGCTGTGTATATATGGCTTCATCTCAGCATCCCCTTCTTCTCCACATCCCTCTATTAAATGCCAGTCTACTTTTGAGAGGCATGAGCTTTCAGCTGCTGTTCCATTGTACAACAGAATCCATCGGCCCTCTGCCTGTTAAGCTGCCTTCGAAGAAAAGGGCACCGTACCTTTTCCAGATGCGAAGGCCACTTCAGGGATGGGGCCATATTGTCCTGGCCTCAGAAGATGCCTTTTGATAAAGCCATAACCACACTTGTTTTGGCAAGAATCAGTAGTCCCTTGTTTCGTGATCTGTCTGTCCATTTTGTCCTGTTGATTCGAGGATACTTTGTTGTCCAGTGGCTAACTTTTGCCAGAATGAAAGTTGACTCCATATGCAGTTTCTTCAATGCCCATATTTTCTCTAAAGTAGATTGGTACTGCCAGGAGCCGACATGTCTCAAAAAAGAAAAATTTTCTAAGTTATTAAAACATTTTAAATGCCATATTCTGTAGATCTCTGAAGGGTTTGAAGATGACCTGTCTAAAACATCTCTGCTCAATTTTTAAAACATATCTAATATGACTACAAGTTCTATGATAATGTCTAACTACTAGCTTTCATTTCTTTATATCCTAATAGTTGATAATAATAACATTCAAGGATCAGAAATTTGCATTACATTCTTAAATGAATGGTATAAATACAATTAGAAATATACATATAGCATTTTCTAACAATATCAATTTCAAATTTGTATACAATATAAACAATTCAATCCAATGTAAAGTATTTAAAACTAGTAATTGTCTTTTTCTTTTCTTTCTTTTTTTTTCTCTTTCTTTCTTTTTTTTTTTTAAACAAGAACCTTAAATCTAATCTCCTTTGCTTAGCCTTTTTCCTAACCCTTGACAATAACTTGTAACCAACCCCCCTAAATACTGAAAATTATCCCAGACCCAAAACCCATTAAAAATACCAAAAAACCACCCGCCCCACACCACCTCTTTGGGAATGTGGGCGTCGTATTCTTAAAATTGCTTCCGGCTGGGTATGGGCGAAGTTTTCTTTATCCTGAAAGAAAAATTTTAGGTTAATTGTCAAATTCTAAGTGAGGTAACTATATCCTTCATTATCCAGTCTGTGTATAATGCCAAAGTTCAGGGTTTATCTCAAGTCCTTATTCAAGTAGTCTTTGAGACTGGATCATCTCAGCTAGTCATCTCAAAATTGCTCTGAGCATCTTATAGTTCAAAGCTGATCTATGGATGATGTTTGTCAGCTTAATGATATTATTATTGTCCACGTGGAATTGTTGTTGTTGTGGGGCCCCATCTTCTTTCTGGAGACTTCAGTTGATGTTAGGCCTGGCCATGATTTCCTGCAGAAAACTGATAAGAGACTCGAACACAAAAACATATATATGCAGCTAGCCTTTTTTCTAGAATTAGTTAGTACTCTATGTGACCATTCATATCTTAACAAAGTTTAAAATGTATATATATATATTAATCTTGTAAATTTTGATATAAAATTTATACTTTGAGAAAAGTTTAAAGAATCAGAATAGAATCAAAGAGTTGAGATTAGTAATAGAATAGTCCCTTAATTAATTTTGCTTTTGTCCTGTACCATAGCAGAAGATGGCTCTTATTCTGGCATGATACAGGGAGTTTGCATTTACCTTTTAACAACATGCTTGATTTTAAAGAAGGAGAGAGCCATTCTCCAACTCCAAAGTCAGCTTTAAATTTTAATTGAACTGGGACTGTTAGAAGACCAATAGTGTTAAATCTTTAGAGAAAAGCAGAAACAAACATTTAGGAAGACATAAAATTTTTTTAGATAATATATACCCATACACCGTTTCACTCTGTTTCTTGGGATAGATGATTTGTCACTTTTCTTCAGTTGTCTCATTTGTCCAGTGTTCTTCAGATTCCTTAACCTTCATTCTCCTAAAAGACAAAAACAAAAACCTTTCCCCAAGACTAATTTTGGGGATGTTTCCTTTTGACAAGTTATTATCTGATTAAATGAAAAGGCATGTGTTATTGATACAAGTTAGTTTAAATTGGATGTTCATGCTGGTTAATGAACTATCACCTCCTCAATTAAGAGGTCTCTCTTGTTCAAATCGAACCTTTATCAATTTTGACAGTACCCACAGCTTATCTTCTCCTGTAGAAACAAAAGCAAAACCTCGTCCCCAATGTAATACATACCCTGGTTTCCATTCTGAGGTCAGCACATCCTTAAAGTATATAGGCTGATTTAATTCTGTAGTTTTTTCTATTTTCCAATGTCTCTCTGCAGCTGTTGTTCCTTTCTCATTGGCATTCAGAAAATTCAAAGTTAGAAGAGCATTATGCAGTCTATTTCTGGGGGTTTTTGTAACCCATTTCTGTTTATTTAGCACATCCTTTAGAGTTCTGTTTGATCTTTCTATAACTGCTTGACCTGTAGGATTATGTGGTATGCCTGTAATATGCTTTATATTGTAATAAGCAAAAAACTGTTTCATTTTAACAGAGACATATGATGGAGCATTGTCAGTTTTGATTTGTGCAGGTATACCCATGATGGCCATAACTTCTAGCAAATGAGTGATTACAGAATCAGCTTTTTCAGAACTCAAAGCAGTTGCCCATTGAAATCCTGAATAAGTATCGATAGTGTGGTGTACATATTTCAATTTTCCAAATTCTGCAAAATGAAACACGTCCATCTGCCAGATTTCATTTCTCTGAGTACCCTTTGGGTTACATCCTGCTGGTAATGGCGTTTGATTGTAGAAGGAACAAGTAGGACATTTCTTTACTATTTCTTTGGTTTGTTGCCAGGTTATGGAAAAATCCTTTTTTAAACCTTTACTATTGATGTGATGTTTTTTATGAAATTCTGAGGCCTCCAGCACATTTCCTACCAATAATTTATCAATCTCATCATTGCCTTGTGCTAGAGGGCCTGGCAGACCAGTATGGGATCGAATGTGAGTTATATATAAAGGATGATTCCTTTTCCTGATTGTATCTTGTAATTGAATAAATAGTGAAGTTAATTCTGAAGCATCAGGGATAAATTCTGCAGTTTCAATATGTAACACCACTCTTTCAGCAAGTGGTCTGCCATTAGATCATATACATACAGGTAACATATGTACTGAGTAGGTTGTATTTGTGTGTGTGTGTGTGTATGTATGTATGTATGTATATATGTGTGTGTGTATATGTATATATATATGTGTGTGTGTGTGTGTTTGTGTATAGTATGTATATGTATTTATATTAATAGTAATGATTAAAGGAAAGAGACTGTGAATTTGAGGGGAGGTGGCATATATGGAGGGATAAGGGGGAAATTAAAAGAAAAGGTAATGAAATTATTCTATAATTTCAAAAATAAAAATTTAATTACCTCAAAACCCTGTGCAAAAAATGTTTACACACAATAGACCATTCTTATTAGAAATCAGGAAGTCTGGGGTAGACAGCAAGAAAGGGATAGCCAGAAGAGATAAGTAGTTACATGATTGGTTGGGTTTGGTCTGTTCCATAATTCTGGCCTCACTCTTTCATTTTTTATAAAAAGTAGAAAATGAAACAAAGAAACAAATTAAGAAAAGTACTTAGGGAAATGGGGGATAGAGAATACCAAAGTAATAAATAACTGGCTCTTGCTCACTGGGTATCAATAAAAGGCAAAGGATAATGTGAGAAAATAGGCCTTCAAATTTTATAGGGCTTACAAAAAATACAAAAATATCTCATCATCTACATTCTAGTTGCAAAATTCCTAAGGTATAAGAATGCCTACTTTTCATTGTTCTGCAAAAACTGTGCAAAAGAATAAGCTTCCTCTATTTTTCCTATCTAATAATTTTGTCAGCATATACAGATATCGAAATTTCTGCACAAATCTTTGAATATCTCTGAAAGCAGAGGCTTCCTAGAGAAGCTTAACACCATAGGGATTATAAAGTGATTTAAGGAATAGAAGAATGAAGCCGGGCGGTGGTGGCGCACGCCTTTAATCCCAGCACTCGGGAGGCAGAGCCAGGCGGATCTCTGTGAGTTCGAGGCCAGCTTGGGCTACCAAGTGAGTTCCAGGAAAGGCGCAAAGCTACGCAGAGAAACCCTGTCTCGAAAAAAAACAAAAAAAAAAAAAAAAAAAAAAAAAAAAAAAAAAAAAAAAAAAAAAAGAAGAATGAGAATAGTGCTTCCCCAAATTCCCATAGGTCTCAGAGCTGGCAGAAAACAAAACAAAAAACGGAATCTTCTAACATCTGGGGCAAGGGAGAATAGCTGAAGCCTAGCTGACTTATTTCTCTGCAGAATGCCTCATAGGGGTAGTTATGGATGACAGAGAAAGCCATCTCAAATCTATTTTGATGTCACTTTTCAATTCTTAGATAGAAGTTCAGTAAGATTAACTCTCAGATGAATTCATTGCATTTGCATTATTGACAAGCGATAATCTGAACAAGAGGAAGTTATAACCAGCCAGTTTTAACAAGTATCTTTTCCTGAGCATTTTTCTCCTTTTAGAGGCCAACACATCAGAAGAGATAGACTCCACCAACAAAAAGAAGATAATAATACTATAAAACCAAAACAAACATGGCATCACTGTAATACTGATTCCCAAGGTAAAGACATGTGTAATGAAAAAGAAAAAAGCAAAAGCATACACTACCTCACTCCGACTTCAGATACCTGAGAACAAAGATGCTATTTATTTTCTGCTTAAGGGAAGAAGAGAATAGAAGCTTAAAGAGGGGCAACATTGAAATCTATAACAGAAATTATGCATGATGTGTTTAGAAAATTATGGAATGACACAATTAATGATTTTTTATTCATTTTGGAATAAATACTACACATTGCTGAATTGGTCATAAATTAAATCTAGGGACAAACTTAATTAATAAGTGTGAACAAGTCTATTCATATTTAGACTCAGTTCATTCTCTGTCCTGGTGGCAAATGCAGGGAACTTCAAAGGGAAAAGTGCAATGAAACAGCTAATACAGAATGCTGCACTAAATATTTTACAGGGAAAGTACCGAGAACAAAGAAATAGTTATGCAATTATAATACTTGCATTATTAATTGATGTTTCCTTTGTTTTGATTCTCTCAAGACAGTAATGAAAATTCGGGAAAATATTTGAAAGTCAAACACAGAATATGCCTATGCCTGTAGAAAAGGTTGAGAATTGTCACCCAAAGTGTAGGAAACATTAAATGAGAATTTTTTTGCCTTGTGGTCAATCTAGAGCTTAATTCAAATATGAGAATCTGGGGACCAAGGAATTGGAGTATTCTTCCAATTATTCTTCTAATGTCTAATCAACAACCCAGTGACAAATTCTAGAGAGAGGTCTGAGTCAATTTCCCAACATTCTAGCTGCAATAGGATATAAACAAAGCCAGATAAAGCCCTCTGGCATAACATTAAAATTGAAGAAACTTATTTTAAAATAATCGGTAAGGGAACCTGTATGGGATACTAATAACTAGTATCATTGGCCATTTATATTACTCAAATGTATTTGTGTGCCAATTAATACTACTCTGTCTTCTAATATGTTTTCAAGATTGTGGTTGATTAACTGTCATAGTCAGCTTCTGTTGTCAACTAGACACAAACTAGAGTCACCTGGGAGGAATGAGCTTTAGTTCAGGGATTTTCTATATCGCAATAGCCCGTGGCATATCTGTGGGGCGTCTTCTTGATTGATGAGTGATGGAGGAGGCTCTAGCTGACTGTAGTCAGTGCCCATACTGTTCAGGTAACCCTGAATTATATAAAACACATAGATAAACACAATCCTGCAGGAAGCAGCATTCTTCTGTAGTCCTGGCTTCAGTTTCTGTCTCTAGATTCCTGCCTGACACTTTCATGCTTGCCTTTGATTTTCATATCTATAGACACCTAGGAGTATAAGAGTAGAAATGAATAACCTTCTGCTTCTTTCAGTTGGTTATAGCAACACTAGGAAAGAAAGGCAAGGGAATGATCGAAAGAAGTAAGTGTGGATGCAAGTTGGGATAAATGGAGCTTAACTAGGTTTAGGAATTCTGTGTCCAAGTAGAGAATACACGGAGTTTTTACTTATCAGGACAGATGGAGAAGTTAGAGTATATAATTATCCACAAATTCCCTTTAGTTGACTGCTCTTTATTTTTTCATGTTTCTTTTATACCGTGGTTCTGCCTTGCTGTGTTCTTGAACATGGAGCTTCTTTATCAGAGACAACTGTCTTGTAAAGGAGAAAATGGTAGTTAGAACTCAGTGCTATAAGGGTTAGAAATAGTTAAGAGTCAATAAGAAATATGTGGTTCCTGACAGTGTCTGAAGCATATAATCAAATAAATTCATATTGTTTGTTAGGTCAGAGTTTACGGACCATCCACATACAGATTTCCTAATTCACTTGAGCTCAGTTGATTTGTGCTGGGTGATTTTGTAGCAGGCTAGATTTTGCCTACTAGTAATCTGTTGCCAATGCTGTAGAAAATCAGTCCTTCATGGTTCAGCAGAATCTTCTTTACTATTGTGTTGACATATTTGATACTCAAATTTCCTCATAAACAGCAGTGGTTTTTCAACAAAAGGTATTTCTTTAACTTGTGGTTTGCTTTGGGATAGCATCCTCCAGACAGATGGTGGTTGTTTAGTGGATGTTTCCATGATCAATCACATTGCCAATGTGAACTCTGTGGCAGGCTGGTTATTGCAACAGTGTCTCCCAGAGCAAATACATATGCCAGTGGCAGCCTGCTCTCAATTCTCTTTGGCCCTAGAGCTGATTCTGATTATTCATTCAAGGACTCCAAGGTCCCTGATTGTTCTTTACACTGTGCCATGATGATGTCTCTCCACTGGGATTTTGGTCATTAGAGATATACTCAAAGCATTAAATTTAAAGAAGAAAATTGCCTATTTCTTTTATTCCCCATAAGGTTTTCTGTTTGCATAAATTTATCCAACCTTTCAGAGTGACCCTCTTATATTCCATGCTAAAGGGTATTAGAGGGAATTATATTAATGATATAAATTTTATTCTTATATAAACCTCAAATAACTCCAAATATATTCATTCTTAAAAACTTACTAATGAAATTCTGTAATAAGAGGCAGCAGGCATGAAGATAATAGATTGATTTCAGCTTCAACAAAGCCATTAAGAAAATAAGGCAGCTTTTCCTAATTAATAATATTAGGAAAAATGATTTATAGTTAAAAAATTTACTTTACTTACTTCCTTTGTACATTGTTCTAGGTGCTGGTTTTAAAATAAAGTACATTCTCTACTGATGCATACCAATTTAAACGGAAAAGACTAAAAAAGTCTATCAGTTAACACAGTGTATAGTCAGCACCATTACTAAAGGAAGAACACAAAATGGAAAATTAAAAGTCAATAGATTACAGATTATCTTCTGAAAGACTAGTAAGAAGATTATTTTTGATAGATGGAAAGATTTTAAGAACTATAATGAAAGAGTATCAAGCAAAGAACAAGGCTGTACCAAACATATTCTTGGGAGGATGAAAGTGTATGGAGCTGGAGGGAGCAAGCAGACCAGAAGCATTGGGCTTAGACATGGTGTTGTTCTCTGAAGATCGTAAGCTATGAAATCTTAAAGGGGATGTTATAAATACTTTCCCAAGTAAAACAGCTTAAGCAATAGGATAATGATGTCATTTAAGATTTTTGAGTGTCTTGATTTTTATACAAAGCATTGAAAGAGCCACAGAAGAAAGTAGCAGACATATAAGGTCCCGTGACTGTTTTTGATAAGAAACCCAAACAAACATTGTTAATTAATATAATTGGAAATTACTAAGGTTAGTAATTAATAAAGTTGATGACTGTGTTGTTTTTAAGTTCCACTTGATTGTTTGGTAATTATCTCATACCATTTGACAGACTATGAGTATGTAAGTAAGGGCAGTGTAATGTTTATAAACCACACACTTCATATTATGAAGGATGCTTGAGTTTCCTCATTCTAAATCCCAAATCAGGAAATAATTCTAACATCACAGAAGTCATGGTATAATGCTTGATAGAACTGCAGTTAGAACTGTTGGACAGGAGCTAAATACATATGGACTATATTCATTATTTAAAAACTTGACACAACATCTGTAAGATACAAGAGGCATATTCAGCTCATGACAACGTATTTTAATTAAGCTCAGATTAATAGGAATATATGAAAGTAAATGTTAAAAGTTGACATCACCAGAGACATATTTTCCCAGTTATAAATTTACTTAATATATAATTATATGCTGACTTCATTCTAATTCCACAGAAAAAATACAATGAATCTCTCTGCTACTGATAAAGAAATTTAACCAACATTTGATTTCATCCAATTGTTTTTTGAATCTAATGTTGACTCAGCAACCCTCTTTGGCAACTATTCACTTTCTACTATTGAAGCTGCAACATAATTTTTAATAACACCAAGATAATATCATAATTTTCCACATGTAACAATACTTGTTTTCAAATGAAGTTTAATTGATAGTGTCATTGTCTATACACTAAGTAAAAATGGATGCTTATCTGACATTTTCATTACTTTTTGTAAAATAGTAAAGTTACATATTATAAACACAATTTGTTGTTATTCTTAGAAAGGAGCTAAAAATAATGGTATTAAAGACATATTTACATGTATGTGTGCATAGATATAGATAAGGATATGGATATAGATATACACACATATATATGGGGAACATATCCTCAGATAATACAGGTGAAGCTGATTGTCAACTCAAGGACTAGAAAGAAAAGAATTGATTTATTGGGGGAATGTTTAAGTCAATAACAAGGTAAGAGCAGGATGTATGATGTATAAATCTCTTAATCTGGAGGTTCTAAAAATATCTTTTGGAAATGTTAAGGATTCTGTAAGAGTTTCCTGTAGGGACATAAAATAAACTAGCAGATAAATGCATTTAAATATTTTTGTACTAAACAGTTAATATTTTATTGTTCTGTCAAATGTGTCCTTTTTTTTTTAACCAAACCAGCACTATAGTTGACTTTGATGATTATTAGACTCCTAAGTTTTAGTTACCAACAACTTGGGAGCCTCAGTTCTGTTTACAGTGATACATCATTAAAAAATGACATTGAATAGTAATTTTGCACTCCAAAGTAGATGGTGAAAAGCCACTGTGTTCCAGCTTGGAAGAACATAACTTGATATGTGAGGAAATCTAAGACCAAGTCATGTCCTCACGACTGAAAAACACATGTATACACATGGAAAAGAAAGGGAAATTTTAACCTTGTTTAAACATGAAGGATGAACTTTGATTTTGCCTTTCTTGTAATTTGTCCCATCCATACACTGATACACTTGCAACTGGAAGTTCAGTGGACCTATAAATCATTTTATTGCATACAGTACACATTGAAAACATACTAGTCAACATCATAGCAAACATGGTATAAGTTCTTTCAAGGTGAGATACATGTTTGTCCTCTTTAGTGACACATTCATGGAACAAAGAAAGAATGCAATACATGTTTGTTGAATTTCTAATGCTCATCCTATGTAGAAATGTATCCCCTATATATAACTATATCATTGGGATAGCTCCAATTTCATTAAAACTAATAAATATTTCTTTCTAGTATTTATCTTCACTGTAGATTATAGTTTCAGACACATTTAAATAAATGGCATAGTTAATAGGTATAGTAAATTTAAAGATATAAGCAAATTCTTGCCAAAGTTTTCCAAAAACATTTTATCAGCTCATTACCCTACTGTCTTTTAATGCACTAATCTGTCACAAGCACTGGTTATTAGTCTTTTGTTTTTAGGTTAGATAATTTTTTAGGAATGTTGCATTTTCTGAAAGTATTATGCCAATGATTATTTTTGTTACAAGTGATTTTTCTGTTGTATATCAAATAAAAATAGTCTATATTAAACAATCCATTAATACAGATATTTATAACTATATTCTATATCATGGTTATATATGTTGTGGAATATATCATAAAAGAGAATTACAATGCTCTTATTTTGTATCTTCTCATATTTAATGTAGCTCTATCCTCTAATCAAAACAAAAGCATGTTTATATTAATATCAGTAGATAATATCAGTCATATATCAGATAAATACAGTTTTATTGTTGCTTTTGCTATAATTTCTTGTCTTTCAAGTCAAATTTCACTCTATATGTGAATTATTAAATGAATCCAAATACAGTGTCTCTACAATGTATCCTCCACCAACTTTTATTTCTTAGCCATACTCACACTTAACCCACTAAAGGAAGTGACTTTCACAGAAACATTACTTACATGAATTGAGAACGTTATCATGTACTAGACTTTGCCTTCAGTAATAACTCATTGCAATGCCATTCAGTCTCACCACTAAGATTTTTATTATTTGCCCAACTCCTTTCCACATTTTATACTAAATATAACCCAAATAATCAATCTAAAATTATTTACTTTTTCAACTTAATATTTGATTGATATCTGTCCTTAATAATCCAAAGAATTGAAACACATAAAGGAGGCATGGGATGTTGATTCACAGCCGATCACTTGCTAAGAATGTATGAGGTCCTTGTTTGATGCCTCATAAGTGGCAAAAAAAAAAAGAAGTTGAAGTAGAATGCAAAGAATCACACCACATTTTTTTCGTGAATATAAACCTAATGTCCACTGCAGGTCAAATATATGATAACCTGGTTTATAAGTAAAATGAATAACTTTTCTAGTAAGTAGTAGATATTATTGAGAGAGTAAGCATTAAGGAAAGAGATAGAATAAAAATGCCTACCTTACTCTTAACCTCATCCCTATCATCAAATTTACAAGTACAGATGGCTCTTCTATACACTCTCTTCTGTCAGCCTTAAGTATATTTTAGTAGAAAGAAACCAGTCCTCATAACAGTTTTTTCCCCCTCTAGGCTTGGTTTACAGGTACATTTCTTAAGAACCTTATCCTAATACAAAAACTGATCATTGCTATTGAAGAAATCTTATATATCCTGCAGTGACCCTGTAGGTGTCTACAAATAGTAATGATTTTCTTTAAATCTCTAACTTCTCACAATCCACTCATGAAATCTACAAAAAAAAAAAAAAAAGAGAAATGTCTGAAAGTCCCAAATAATACAACTTTAAAGAAGCATAAACAAAATAAATATTACCCATCTGTTTTCTAGCATTTTATTCTACAACCAGCAACATTTCTAGTAGGTATTTACTTATTTATATCAATCCATGGTTACTTTATGGAACTTATAAAAGTAGAACAGCTGTAGGATATCCATTATATCAATTATTGATACTATGGTATACATAATATGAAGGACTTCTCTCTGCTATGAGAAGAGGCCAGGAAAATAGAAAATAGATGAAGGAAAACAAACTAATATCACAGAATAAAAATAAACAGAGAAAATACTCTGGAAAATACCGATACTAAATAATTAGAACTAGAGTTTTAACAGAAAATTAGAAGTTCTGAAATGATAATCTTAAATTTTGTTAAGCAGAGGTGATCATCAGTGTTTAAAAAAGGACATCATGTAATTTGCAGTAAAGTAGATGGAACGAGAAAAATATCCCCAGTGAAGTACCCCAGACACAAAAAGGAAACTAAGGTGTATATTTGGTTTTATGTGGAAATTAATCATTAAGTCAATGATGACCAAGCTACAATCTGTAGATCCAGAGGGCTTAGGCATAGAGCAAGGGACTAGTGCAATGAGATTGATATTGTAGGAAAAAACACAGATCAGATAGTTGTGGATGGATTGGAGTGGAATTAGGAATTCAGATGAGGAGGGGGAATGGCAAAAGGGAATGAGGGCAAGGCAAGAGGAGAAAGGGGGAGAGAAACAAGGAGAGACAGCAAAAATTAAGGGCCATTTGAGGGGAAGTATTGAAACCTAATATAGTAAAAACTTCCTAAAATATATACATACACAGAAGTCAGTCTAAGTGAAATAACCAAATAGTGAGGGAGATCGTGACTCAACTGCCTATCCCTTGTCATTTGTAGCATGAATCTTAAAAGTTCTTATCAATAAAAACAAACCTGGAGCCTGGTATTGGGGTGAATGCTGGAAGATCAGAGAAGCAGAACAAGCCACAGCTACCTCACCTCGACAGTTCCTCAGCTGATCCTGTTTCCTCAGACTGGAAGCCTCTGAGTCCTCATCCAAATGGATCTCAGCTGAACTGCTGCTAAAAGCCTAAAAGATTAACCAGGCTCTAGTTCCTGGCCCTCACACCTTATATACTTTTCTGCTTCCTGCCATCACTTCCTGAGATCAAATCCATGAGTCACAATGCCTGGCTGTTTCCAGTGTGACTTTGAACTCACAGAGATTCAGATGGATCTCTGCCTCTGGGATGCTAGGATTAAAGGTGTGTGTGTCACCATTTTCTGGCCTCTATATCTAGTGGCTGTTCTGTTCTCTGACCCCAGATAAGTTCATTAGGGTGCACAATATTTTGGGGAACACAGTTTCACCATAGACTCTAAATGAAGTTGTGAGTACTGGAATTGTAATGAAATTGAGCTGTTGGCCAAAGGGTAATTGTTCCATGGTGATTGAGTTGTTGGCCAAAAGGATCCCGTTGAATTCCCCAAACAAGCCAGGCTATTACCAAGACTATTTGTTGTTCTCCACTAACAGCCAGGCCTTCTTGCTTAAGAACACACCTGCACAACTCATTGAACATGGAGAGGCTGAGGTGGTGCCAACAGAGAGATTTCACTCCTATGTGTCTCTGATTCAGGTAAGTACTCTACACGCTGACAAAAGAGAAATGTAAACACCAATCTAGCCTCAGTGCCTTTGAACTACAGCGGTGGTGGCCTGCCTGCAACATGTGCTAGGGCAATGGTGGTGCAGTCTGTGAGAGAAACCAAGTAATATCTGAATTAACCTAAGTCCACTTTGTGGAATGGTACCCATACCCAACACTGCTTGGGCAATCAAGAATAGGGACTAAGCCTGTGGATCTCGAGTAAAAAATAATACTAATCTACTAAAAAGGTAGCAATAGCATGACCTCAAAAAAATGTTCTGCTATACAACTAGATCAGTGTCTTATTCAGTCATTATCAGAGAAGCTTCCTCTTTGAGCAGTTGGGAAAAACTATGGATCCTATCCCAGACACTATGCAGATAGTTAGTGACCTTTGAACATTAGATCCCCAAAAGAATTTCTCTTTCAATTAACTCGCCCAGGGCTCAATGAATGCCATGGGAGAGGAGGACTAAAGAGTGTAAGAGCCACAGAGGATAGAGGTCACCAAGAAAACAAAGCCTTGCAAATCAACATGAAGAAAGCTCACACGACCTCATAGACACTGAGGCAGCATGCACTGGGCCTGCAATGATCTGCATCAGGTCCTCTGCATATGTATTATGGCTTCCAGTTTAATATTTTTATAGGATTCCTGAGTATGTGAGTGGGTGTATCTCTGATTCTCATGCTTTCTCTTGGACATTTTTCCTTCTGTTGGTTTGTCTTGTCCAACTCTGATATGATAGTTTCTGTTCATCCTATTATGCTTTATTGTGTTATATTGTATTATTTTCCCTTAGAAACCTGGTTTGAGTGAGAGACAGAAAGGAAGTGAATCTGGATAGGTGGGGGATATGGGAAGGAACTGAAAATAGTAAAGGGAGAGGAAACCAGGATATATTATGTTAGAAAAAATTCTATTGTAAATAATAGGGAAAAAACAAATGTAAAATTAAAACTTTTAAACAAGTTTTTATTTGTCAAATAAAAATGGACCACTAGTTAGTAGGGTCTCCTACCCATTACATTACCGATATTGCCAATTCTCTTGGTTACTTTGACCCACCTCAGCTGAAGGTACCAGGCTCTGCTGACTCCCCATGAGATTCCTTGCCTTGGAGGAGGTGGGACTGGGGTGTGGGTTGAGGAGGAAGGCTGGGGGGTGGGAGGAGGGAGAAGAGAGGAATCTGTGGTTGGCATGTAAAATGAATAGAAAATGTCTTAATAATAAAAAAGAAACTAATGTAAACTGTATTGCTGGAACAAAACATACTTAAGTAATAGGATTTGGGGAAACAAAGTGAACACTGACATGGAAGTTTCATTCCTACTGGCTAGCTTTCATAGTGCTAGAAGTTGCTATGTAAGCTCACATCTACATCCCACACACCCCAAATCTCAAAAATACTTATGCAAAAGGGACAGAGAAGTTGTAACAGGTTGTGCATGATTACAAGGAAAGAGTTTTCTAGATACAATAGAGCCATTCCACAAACAAACTCACAGTGATTGTAACATAAAACACTAAGCCAATAAATCACACCATGGTGCGGAGAGGTGGTCATGAAGTTGTATCCCTAGCTAAGAAGCTCTTGACAATCGATGGCTGCTGGGTAAAACACAGTCAGTTTTCTTTAATAATGTATATATTGTGGCTTTCCGTTTAGTGTTTTAAAGAGATTCTTGAGTATACAAAAATGAATGAATTTCTGACTATTGTGCCTTCTCTTATACTTTTCTCTTTCTGTTGGTTTGTCTTGTCCAATTTTGATGAGGTAATTTTATTTTACCTTATTATATTTTGTTTTGTTATATTTAAAAAAAAAAGTGTGGCCCCAGGGGGACTACCTATGCTCTAGTAGGTAGACCTACACCCAGGCCCATATTGGAAAAAAAAAATAACTGAACATTGGGACTTGACAGATAATAATACATAAAACTTAGAGAGTATATTGGTGCAGAAATGAGGTTGGAAAGTATTTGAAACAGTAATGATAGGTTTTTGAAGAGTACACAAAAGCCCAGTTCTACTTCTTTCTGCCTCCTAGGAGTCACCCTGGGATGACTATCCCCCATATTTGGCTGATGTGGACAGAAATATTCCATCAAGTCAATGTTATGAAGGGCTCAAAACCTTTAAAACATTGAAATAAACAGACTATTTCTCTAAGTGGATTATCAGATATTTTCTTAGAATAATATCAAGTAGCAATGAGAACTACAGAAAGTCACATTGATTTGGAAAACTCATTTCTCCTGTATTTTAAGAGCAAATTAACATTATAGAACACGATGTAATTATACAACAATTTACTAACAAACCTACAGTTGCTCTGTCTTCATGGGGGAATGACTCAGAAGTAAGTATAATGTGCACAAAAACCGAATTGCATAACTATAATAACACCCTTCAAGTTTTACAAAAGGAAAAATAGAACAGTGACTTGTTTACTTATACAAAATTAAAGAATTTTAAAAGGAAAATATAATGCTTTTTTTCAGAAAGTATAATTTCTGGAAAGATAAAGACTATATGAAATAAAATATACAATAAATATTGTTCAGTTTACAGCTTTCAGAGTAGTTGAGTACATCAGTTTTTATTTTATGTTTTATAGAAACCAAAAGTAAATGAATCAACCCAAGTCATTTTGTTTTAGAAAAATGAAAGTGATATCAATTGTCTTTAGAAATTTAGCATATAATTTTTGTTTCACTTTTGATACACTGTGCAGAACCATTTGTAATAAACATAATGATTAATATAAGAACAATATTTGTAATATAAAAGTTTATGATATTGCAAATTAATAAAAATGAGGAGATGGAAAAAGCAGAGAAGCACAGAAATATGTTGTCAACATTTTAATTTTTTTCTACTTAATTTTGAGACTTTTTCTTTATATCCCTTTATCTTCTGGAACTCAGTATGTAGAACTGGCAGGCCTGGACTTCAGAGATCCATCTGCCTCTGTCTTCCAAGTGCTGGGAAGATATATCATAAAAGGATAAGGAACAAATCATGAAGCATTTAAACTGAATTTCTGAGGCACTGAAAATAGTAAAACTGGGTGCTCTCAAAAGAGATGCACAGCACTTTCCCCTGGACATTGGATCCAAGCATATAAATCCCAGGAGCTCCTCTTAGACAGGTACAAAAGGAATAAGAAAACCAGGAAGAATATCATCCTGAATATTTAGAGGTCTGTCAGCAAGTGTGCAGAGAAAGGCTCAAGCTTTCTAAATAGTAGGAATAACATTCTAATCAAGAGAGAGGACCCAAAGCAAGGTACTATTTTAGTAACAAACTAACAGGAGAAGAGGGGCATGTTGGGAGTAGAACTTATAAACTAATTGTTAGGTTTGGGTCCTGAACTCAGGAATATGCCTGTATATACTGACAGCCTAAGTTATGCTGGATAAACATTACAAAATAAAAGTTGGTTAAAAAGTGAAAGTGCCGGGAGTCTAATTAGCGAGAAAGAGGAGGGTTTATATGAGCGAGAATTGTTGAAGCCAAGGTTGGATAAAGCACAGGGACAAATAGCCAAACGAATGGAAACACATGAACTATGAACCAAAGGCTGAGGGTCCCCCAACTGGATCAGGCACTCTGAATAGGTGAGACAGTTGATTGGCTTGATCTCTTTGGGAGGCATCTAGGCAGTGGTACCAGGTCCTGGGCTCATTGCATGAGTTAGCTGTTTGAAACCTGGGACCTATGCAGGGACACTTGGCTCAATCTGGGAGGAGGGTACTGGACCTGCCTGGACTGAGTCTATCAGGTCGATCTCTGTCCTCGGGGGAGGCCTTGCTTTGAAAGAGGTGGGAATGGGGGGTGGGATGGGGGAAGGGGAGGGGGGCAGGAAGGGAGAGAACAAGGGAATCTGTGGCTGTTATGTAGAACTGAATAGTATTGTAAAATAAAATAAAATAATAATAATAATAATAATAATAATAATAATAATAATAATAAAAGTGAAATCTAAATTTCTATTCCTTTCCAGTATATACATGGAAACAACCCCATAACCCACAATTAAAAATAGAAATGCACATGCTAACACTCCACACATGCACACGTTCAGACATATTGCATGTAGTACATGTATACTCTCTCTCTCTCTCTCTCTCTCTCTCTCTCTCTCTCTCTCTCTCACACACACACACACACACACACACACACACATACACACACACACACACACATGCACCCAATTTTTGCAGGTGCTTACATATAGAATTTTTAAATTTTAAAGTAGTGTTATTTTTTATTTTTATTAATTAATCAAGTAATTAATTTTTCCCAGCTGGATCACAGTTTCTGCTCCCTCCCTCTTCTCCCAGTCCCTCTTCCTAACCTCTGTCCCATTCATTCCCTCTCTCTTACCTTCAGAAATGTGCAAGCCTTCCATGTGCATCAGCTGCCCATGGCACATCAAGTTGTAGCAAGATGAGGTACCATCTCTCCTATTAAGGCTGGACAAGGCAGTCCAGAAGGAAGAAAGGGTCCCAAGAGCAGGCATCAGAGTCAGAGACAGTACTTGTTCTCCCTTCACGGAGTCCCACAAGAAAACCAAGCCACACAACTGCAACACATGTTCAGAGGGCCCAGGTCAGTCTCATGCACGTTCTCTCATTTTCAGTGTTGTCTCTGAGCTCCTATGAGCCCAGGGCTCTCTTGTAGTGTCATTGGCCTCTCTGGCCACAATAATCCTTCTTCTCCCTCTTCCACAAGATTTCCTGAGATCCACCTAATGATTAGCCATGGATCTCTACATCTGTTTCCATCAGTTGCTGAGTGAAGCCTCTCTGAGGACAATTGGACTAGGCAACAATCTTTGGTCCCAATGAATACATTGATATAAAGTTTTACATTTCACAATAATAACAGAAAAATGAATGAGCTAATGTCTGATTGGCTCATTTTCTTTCCCTTTTACAAGAAAGACGTTTTTAATTTATAGGCAGCTCTTACTTTCTCTCTGTTCTATTATGATGTCTAACTCATTGTTTGGCACACAGAATATGTTTTATATAAAAGAATGTTTTATAAGAGAATGTTTAATGAACATGTGCCTTCAATTAGAAATAAGTGAATAAAAAAGAATTAATAAAAACAAATTATTATGGGTCAGGTGTTACAGAGAAACATAGAGTTTACAGGCAAGATGTAAAATTGGGCAAAGATTATTGAGGACATTAGTAAACAACACTGAGCATAAAAAAAGAACATAGAATGTTTTGCAGTAGATTAAGGTGGAAATTATATATAATTATAATTAAATGTATATAATATATTTAATATTAGCTATTAAATATACATTCAACTTTTGGTGTGAAAATCTATGATCTAACATTGTTCTCCTGAAAAGTGTTGATTCTTATTTTAAAAATTCCATTGATTTATAAATTTAGTTTCCTTTGGAGCAGTGATTTTATACTCCCTCCAAAAATTGCCCTATATATTTAACTAAATAAAAATAATCAGATAAAATGCCACAATATGTTTTTAAATAATATAGCTGTAAATTTTACATTCACTGTTGCATGATACACAATTAAAGTAATATATTAAGCATTATTCATCTTCATATTAACAATGGCATTCTCTATTCTCGCTTGAAAAATGAAATACACACAATTATAATAATTATTTATTTTTAATTATATAAACTAAAATATAATCATAGTTGTTTAATGCTCAACATGAAGTAATACAGCAAAATAACGCCTTGAAAATTCTCTGAAATTTGTTAACTGTTTTTTACATATGTTAAAGCACACTGTGGTGATATTTTATTTCTGCTGAAATGTGGTGATATTTTATTTGTATGTTAATAAATAAAGCTTGCCTGGAGATCAGGGGGAAAAGGCCAGCCATTTTAAGTAAACAAAGAAGTCCGACAGCATAGGCCCTTAATCCCTTAGCAGGCAGGAACTCTGTGTGTTCAAGGCCACACTAGGGAACAGAGCCAATTGTGGGGACACACACCTTTAATCCCAGTACCAAACATAGAGGCCTAGACAGACAGAAAGTGACAGAGTTGCATAGGAAGAAGAAGTGAGGTAGTTGGGTTAAGAGAGCCACTGAGTGGGCAGAAAACAAGGCATATAGATGTGGGTAGACAGGAAGTAGCTCACATTTGAAGCTGCAGAGTTGGTGAGGTAAGGTTGGCTGGTGGCTTCCCCCATTCCCTGAACTAAGGCTTTCACCTCCGTGTTTTTTATTAAATAAGACCATTTAGAAATTCATCTACATCACACACACACACACACACACACACACACACACACACACACACACACTTGGTCAGTGTAGCCATGTAAGGATGAGATCTGAGTGGAAGTATGAATACAGTGTGGATTAGTTTTGTTTTGATTTGTGAAATGAATTGGGTTTTCTACATGTACCATAGTTGCATCTCTTGCATAATATCAGAAACTTTAAATTTCATTTCTTCTTCTCTATACAGTTTCCTAAATAAGCCCATTTTCTTTATGCAATAGTATCTTGTAAATCATATAAAGTTTTATGTGATATGATACTTGAATACTTTTTATTACATTCAGATTTCACTTGGTAAAACTGATGCTTTATGATCTGAATAGGCTAGTAGTACTTGCTCATTAACTCTCAAGGTGTAGAGATCTTTTTACTACTGGGGTATCAATGAAATAATTAACAACATTGATCTTCATCTTATTGCCTCCATATTTCTATTGTGTAAATCAGGTAAATTCCAGAGATTCTTCTGTCATTCTTTAATTCTAAAGTTTTAATTATGTCCACAATTTACTGAGAGTACCAAGTCTGTGAAATATTCTCTCATCTCTATTTTGTTACTTTCTTTCACACACACACACCCCCAACCAACACACACACACACACACACACACACACACAGTGTGGTTCTACCACTCAGAAGAGGATAGTAGTGACTGGTTCAGCTTATGAAAAAGATACAAACAGCCTCCAGGGCTGGGAATAGCTATGTATCCTATTAAGATTCTTCTCATGGTGTTTTTATTGTTCTGATCTGGTGGAAAAAAATGAGAATTATTGCTAAAAAGTGAGACTTACTGAGATTTTATTTTCCTTACTGTGTTGCCTGATGTTTTAATATCTATAAAATTGCAAAAATCTATCTACAAGGACCTAAAAGAAATAACATTTGCATAGGAAAAACCAAATTGTTTAGTTTTAAATAAACAATATACTAAGTGCTCTATTATAAAACAGCTTATATTTAAAGATTTTAGATTTTACTGAGGAGAAAACCATTTCATTATTCTTTTGCAACACAAAAACTCTTAACTGTGGTTAGATAATAAAATGAAAACTAAGTCTAGAAAAGATTTAATATTTTTTTTAAATTTTTATTGAAAAAAGATTCTTCTCTCATACAATATGTTCCAACCATAGTTTTCCCTCCCTGCACTCTTCCCAGCTCCCACCACCACCCCTCTAACCCCCATGTGCTCTTCTTTTTCCTTTTCAAAAAAAAAAAAAAAAAAAAAAGCAGGTTTCCAAAAGAGGACAGCCAAACAAGATAAAACAAGATTCAATAAGGCAGTGCAAAAACCCTGATATCTAGGCTGGACAAGGCATCTGAATAGGAGGAAAAGTGTCCCTGGAACAGGCAATAGACTCCAAGATACACTGCTTCCTTCCACTGTTAGGAGTCCCACAAAAGCACCAAGCCAAGAGCTGTGCCATAAAAACAAAGGGTTTGGTATTTATCCATGTGAGTGCCATGCCTGCCCTTTCAGTCCTTATGAGCCCATGGCAGCCCTGCTTAGCTGATGCGGTGGACCATGCTCTCCTGGTGTCCTCCATTCCCACTGACTCATACAAGATATTTCTTCCCCTCTTGAGTAGGATTCCCCAATCTCCAGGGAGAAAGACCCCATGGAGACCTTCAGTTCACTCCCATAGCATAATATCTGACTGTTGGTCTCTGCACTCATTTCCATCTGCTGCCAGAGGAAGCCTCTCCAATGAAGCCTGGACAAGGTGTTGACCTATTAACACAGCAGAGTGTCAATAGAAATCATCTTATTGATTTTTTTTAAGAAACCAGTTGTGTTTGGCCAAGGGTTCTGTAGTGTAGTGGTTATCACGTCTGCATTACTTGCAGAAGGTCCTGGTTGCAAGGCCCAGTGGAATCATGATTACAAAGATATAATACTTTATCTTCATAAAATTTAACTATGAATTATAATTGAAGAATATTGTTGCTTTTTTTTAGTATTTGATTTTATTTTCATTTTACCAATGGTTTAGAAAAATATTTTATCCCAACTTGCAGCTTATAAAGTATGTTTATATAGAATTGAATTTAAAAGAACTATTTCATTATTAATATGCATAGAATATCTATATGCTACAGAAAAGAAAGAAATTAAAAAGAAAAATGCTGCGGGTCACAGAATTATGCAGTGAGAAACGCGGCCTTCACAAAAGTACCAACCCTCCAGAGCTCTGATGGAATGTTAGACATCTTGTTGTTATTTCCTTTTGAATGATTTGGCTGTTTCCTGATGTAGATCTCTTGTGTGAAGCCATAATCTTTCTCTTATCAATTACAATTTTGGGATCTATTCTCATGGGATAGAAGTGTTTGATTATTTACTGGGCATAATTTCTCCCATGTGCTGGGTAACCCCCCGCCCCCGCCCCTTCCGTGAGCAGCCTCGCAGTCAATAACCTTGGTTCACACAGCCTAATCTGCTCTGTTCTCTGAGACAAACATTAAAAGCTACCTCCCTTAATTACTGATCCAGGACACGCACCAAAACTACATGGTCAGAAAAGGAAACTCAAATAGATCACATTTGGAACCTTCAGACATAAAGGAGCGTCCAAGCTCTTAAGCTCTGTACTTTGCAATTTCCAGAGAACTGCCCTTGTTTTGTATGTGTATAAAAACTAGAAACTTTAGAGACTCAGGGTATAATGAGAGAGAAGAGAAGAAGGAAAAAGAATAAAGAAACACGGACAAAGGAATCATGGTGTGAGTAGATTTATTCATATACCCTCAGATAAGTAGATTTTCCTTCGATGATTGTAGAGCCTTTCTGGACTCTGGGAGAAAGCACTTTGGGGCTGGCACCTGAATAGCTTTCCTTATAAAAAGTGGCCCATGAGAAAAAAAAAAGTTTTAAATGAGCTATATGAGCCTTCCAAAATATGGGACTTTTCACTGTAACTATGTGCTTAAATTTATTAGATCAGTGTAATGATTAACCTACTTAATAATGTTAAATATGACAATAGTAAATATCTCAAATATAAGTTTAACTTCATACAGAATGACATATATTACTGATTTTTGAGATGATGATAAATATTACGAATATACCAAGTCAGTAACAATCTACATTATTTTAAAATAAAAGAACATGGTAGTGGTTTGTTATCCTTAACTATCTTTTTTTTAGCACACAGTAAAGTGTAGGAATGAGAAGGAAGTTTCTAACTGTCTCACATTCTCTCCCGGAGCAAACCCTAGGGAACATCAAAGCAACAATTATATTCACTCAGTGTTTCAGGCAGCTGAGTCTTGACAGAGTAATCTCCTTGAAGTGATTCTCTCCACTAACATTTTATACATTTCACTGTCAAGTAGTTATTAGCATTGACATCTGGAAGAATTTCAGAGACTATCATGTTGTCTAACACCTGCCAAGGTTTATGCAGAAGGCTCAGAAGTTTATTAGAAACTGCTCAAATTAATAACTGTTTCATTAGTGGTCCTTAGTTGTCTTATATTCTGACATGTTATTTCAATAAGAACATCTTATTTTTTTTTTTTTTTAGATATATTGTGGGCTGAACCCAATGAGGCCTTGTATATGCATATACCCTACCCCTGAGCTGTACATCCAGCCCTAAAGGCCACATATCCTAAAACATAGTGGATCTTTCGTCAAATAAAATTTAAAAACATCATATTCAGTCATGTTAAGTGTTCACTGATTTAAAGCACCACACTGAAGTAACTAATTCAAACAGTTTATTTATGCCCCTAAAAACCAGTGTAAGAGGCTAGGGGCATGGGTCCATAGGTAAAGTCCCTACTGGAGAAACATACAAACCTCTGTTCAAACCTCTAGTACTCACATATTAAAAGGTACATGCAGTGACATTCCTCTGTAACTTCATCACTAGGGAGATGGACAAATAGGTCTCCAGAGCTCACCACACAGCCAGTCTAACGTAATAGGTGAGCTCCAGGTTCATTGAATGGACCTTCTTCCAAAAATGAAGATGGTGAGCTATAGAAAATACCCAAGGTGAGACTATTCCCTCCGCAATACCATGTGTAAACGTGTATCAACACATAAGCTCACATATACCTCTTTTACACTCACACACACACACACACACACACACTCACACACGTGCAAGCACTCATAAAAAATAAAATAATAATATATGGGCCAGAGAGACTACTCCGTCAATAAAGTTCTTGTGTTGTAAATAAAATGGGACAAACAGGTCCTTGAGAACAAGAATACTTTCTTCTTTGTGGTGGACAATAATCCTAGAAGTGAAATTATGGAAAAAAATATTGGTCACCACTGGCACCCTGGGTGCTTTGTCTTGAGAACTTGAAGAATGCATTTCATGTACATTGGGAAGGTGAGGTTTTAGAAAGGACTTTACTACAGGTTCATAGGTAAGAGCTTAATGGTCAAGCATTGAACAGAGCTCCTATAAGGCAAGAGTGTGTGGCATGTAAAAAGGTTCTAATTAGGATCCTGATGAAAGGGTTTAAAGCTGATACAAGGTAGAGGCATTGTCAGTCCAGTTGGTTCACACATGAGGTAACTATTTGCCTTGCCATTCCCGGCAACTGATGCAGAATCTCTGTTCCTCTCTCACATATGGTTACATGACAGTTGGGTAAATGGAGCAAAGAGCTAACAGGAAGTCATACCAGGATACAGAACCCAAAATTTCTTCTTAGATTTCTTGTCTCTGATCAAGACAGAACGAAGGTCATTTCTGGTTTCTGGAGAAGGACAAGAATAGAGGTCTCTGGAGTTAGATTTTCCTGACCATTTTTCTTTCTCCCATGTTTTTCAAGAACACAAGGACTTGGGCATGATTCCTAAGTCCACATAACAGAAAGTGGGAATAATGATCACATGGCATGTCCCAGAATGCACAACTCTGATAGGTGAATCAATGGAGCTTATGACCAGCCAGGTTTGCCTATCTGGAAAGATGGAGATGAGTGAGAAATGTTGTCAAAGGATAAAGATAAACAATGAAAGAGGATGGACACCTGAGGTTAGTTTCTGGCCATCCATATAGATGTGCACACATGACTCTTCACATAAACAAATATCTAATTTAAACATGTACACACACACACAAACACATGCACATACAAATCATAATCTACAGTGCAAGAAAATAATAAGGAAATAATTCAAATATTACAAAAAGTAGTTCACATATGTTGTTATAAATCTTTTCATTTTCAGATACATTTATTATTATTTTTAAATATGAAAGTTGAAGCAAAATATAAGTGTATATTATTTATATTATAAATCACTAGCGTTTAACATTTCAATCGATACACTACCCATTACTCTGATGTTTACAACTTTTGATTATTCAATACATTTGCGAATTCCCAAGTTTTGCCATTTATTTATTCATATATCAAATTAAATATTAAACAGATATGTTTCAGATTTATGACATTATCAACACAATTGATTATTATAAAATATTAGCTACTTTGTGCTTCTGCCTTTATGTATTATAACAAGGATCCTTAGATTTTTTTATTATTGAGATAAATTAAAACATTTATTAAAGAAAGAACATGTTGATACTCAATCATTGTTTAACTATTAACATCATGTGAGCAATGTTGGGACAAAGGACAAAATAATTACAAATTTGTTTAAAAACAGCTAAGGTCAAATGGATGGGTGGAAAATGTGAGCAACCTCTGCAGGCTTTGAACAATTCCTTTAATTATATTTAAATAATTGGATTGGTCCATGGAAACCAAAATATACTTGTGTGTGAGTTGACATTTACCTTATGAATTGATGCATCACATTCTAAACTCAAATTCACACAAGACAATAAAAATTTTCATTAAAAATATTTCCATTTACAAAATATAACAAGTCATCCCTCTGCTGAAGCATGTCATTTATATATTTAAATATATATATTTAAAGTGTATCTATATACAGTATACCACAAACACACACACTTTAATTTTTTATTTTTGCAATAACATTTTCTTCACACAGTCATCGATTTGCTTGGTTCTCACCCCATATATGACAGGATTGAGCATTGGCGGCACTACAACATAAAGGTTGGCCAGAAGTATATGTATATAGCGAGGTACATTTCTACCAAAGTGGTGTGTCATGAAAGAAAAGAGAGCTGGTGTGTAGAAGGCAAGAATGACACAGACATGAGAACCACAAGTGCTAAGGGACTTGATTCGGGCTTCCCGAGAAGGGAGACGGAAAACAGCATGGAGTATGTGTACATAAGAAAGAGCAATGGCTATAATGTCAAAAACCAGGATTGAAATAGCACCCAGACCATAGATTATATTGACCTTGATACTGGCACAAGCCAGGCGAGCAAGACCCATGTGTTCACAGTAGGTGTGGGGAATGACATGATTCCCACAGAAGGGCAACCGTAGTATGAGAAATACAAATGGAATAACAGAAAGAAATGATCTCACAAGTACCCCCAGACCAATCATGGAAACAACCTTGTTGGTGAGGACGCTGCTATACTGAAGTGGGTTGCAGATGGCCACATAGCGGTCATAAGCCATCGCCAAGAGGATTGCTGACTCCATGCCTGTGAAGTTGTGGATAAAAAACATCTGAGTGAGACAGGCACCAAAGAGTATTACCCTGAAGCTGAACCAGAAGATCCCAAGCATCTTAGGTATAGTCACTGTTGAGAGGCCCAAGTCAATTGTAGCTAGCATGGCCAGAAAGTAGAACATGGGCTGGTGGAGGCTGCTCTCAGTCTTAATCACCACCAAGATAGTAAAGTTCCCAAGGAGAGCAATCAGGTACACAGCACAGAAAGGGAAGCCAATCCAGATGTGGAAAGACTCTAGTCCTGGGATCCCCAGCAATAGGAAAAAGGAAGGGTGAAACTGGGTGTCATTGGGAAGAAGCATCCTGCTAGATACCATCTAAGTCCATGGTCCCAAGGAATAAACATTCATCAGTCTTCAGGGTTGCAGGTCAAAATCTTTTACAAAGGAAATGAACTTCGATTATTTCAGATTCTTCAAATGCTCAGTGTGTCTATAGTTTTCATCTAGGGGAAATTGAAATGAAAGTAGTTAATTAAAATAGAGAATAAAAAGGAAATGATAATCTCTGCCTTGATTGTATAATAGTACAAAGCTCCCCAGAAATGTGTATATTCATATACATATTTTAAACTCATGTCTATTCAAATACTGGATATCAGTATATTTTCTCTAAATTCAAGACAACTAAGATTTTAAGAGTAAGGATCCTTAAATTTTATTTCTACAATGGTGATTAGCTCTTTAACAGTAATTATTCAGTAACTAAGTAATCACTTAGTTAACTTTAATTTCTCAGGATTTTTATAATAGTTTCTATTGTTTCAAAAATTTATACATGAATAACGTGTTTTGATAAAATCCATTCTCCATTCAGCCTATCAAATTCTCTCACTTCCAATTCTGCCTCTGTTCTCCCATCAAAATACTGAACAACCCAATTAAAAAATGGGCTACAGAGCTATACAAAGGATTCTCAACAGAAAAATCTCAAATGGCTGAAAGACATTTAAGGAATTGCTCAACATCCTTATTCATCAGGGAAATGCAAATCAAAACAACTCTGAGATACCATCTTATACCTGTCAGAATAGCTATGATCTAAAACAAGGATGACAGTTTATGTTGGAGAAGATGCGGAACAAGGGGAATACTCCTCCACTGTTGGTGGGAGTGCAAACTTGTATAGCTACTTTGAAAACCAGTATGGTGGTTTCTCAGAAAATTAGGAATCAATCTCCCTCAAGACCCAGCTGTACCACTCTTGGTCATATACCCAAGGAATGCTCAATCATACCGCAGGGACACATGCTCAACTATGTTCACAACAGCATTATTTATATTAACCAGAACCTGAAAAGAACCTAGATGCCCCTCAACCCAGGAATGGATAAAGAAATGTGGCACATATGCACAGTGGAGTACTAGACAACAGTAAAACAGCAATGATAACTTGAAATTTGCAAGCAAATGGAAGGAAACAGAAAATATCATCCTGAGTAAGGTAACCCAGACTCAGAAGGACAAACATGGTATGTACTCACTCATAAGAGAATACTAAATGTAAAGCCAAGGTTAACCAGACTACAATCATAGCTCCAGGGAGGCTAGCTAGCAGGGAGGACACTAGGAGGGATGCATGGATTATCCGACAAAGGAGAAATAGGTGAGATCTATATGAGCAAACTGGGAATGGAGGGTGGTAATGGAGGGCAAGGGATGGGGGATGAGAACATAGGGGAATAGGAGGTTCGAACTGGAACAGGGACAGAGTGGGAGAGCAAAAATGAGACATCATGATAGAAGGAGACATCGTGGGGTTAAGGAGAAACAGAGTGCTTGAGAAGTTCCCAGGAATCCACGAGGATGACCCCACCTTAGACTACTGGCATTAGTCGAGAGGGTGCCTGAACTGGCTTACTCAGATGACCAAATGGATGAATACCCTAACTGTCATCATAGAGCCTTCATCTAGTGACTGATGGAAGCAGATGCAGAGATCCATGGCCGGGCACCAGGCCAAGCTCCAGGAGTCCAATCAATTGGAGACAGGAAGATTCTAAGAGCAAAGGATGTCAAGATCATAATGGGAAAATACACAGAGAAGTCCAAGCAAACTTGTGGAAACTCATAAACTGTGGACCAATAGCTGTGGAACCCCCATAGTACTGGACTCAGCCCTCTGGATAATTGTTTGGCTTGAACTGTGTAGGGACATCCCAGGCTGTGGGATCAGGATCTGTCCCTGGTGCATGAGAGGGCTTTTTTGGAGCCCAGTGCCTATGGTGGTACACTTTGTGCAGCCTTGGTACATTGGGGAGGGGCTTGGACCTGCATCAATTAAATGTACCAGGCTTTGCTGACTCCCCATGGAAGACCTTGCCTTGGAGGAGGTGGGAATGGGGGATAGGTTGCGGGAGAAAGCTGGGGGGTGCGTGGAAGGAGGGAGGAGAGGGGTATCTGTGGTTGGTATGTATAATGAATAGAAAATTTCTTAATAATAATGATGAAAGAGTCATTTTAATACTAGGCTCACTTAAAAGAATTATATTATTAAGTTTTTCCCTAGAGATTATGACTCATATAAGCCCTGGATTCATGGCCCAGGTTCACAGTGTCAAGTATGGAAACAATTTAATGGAATATGCCTTAGATCCAATTATAAAGTAATTTACTACTCCCATAACATTCAAGCCATTATTGCAATAATGCACATATCTTGTCTGTTCAGTGGTCATCTTAGCTTGAGGATCCACAGTATGGGTGGGGGTTATTATTTGATATCTTTAAGGAAACAGTGTTTTCTGGACACAACAGGATAGTTTCATATATGAACTCATTGATTATAACAGCATCCACAAGGACCTGTGTAAATTCATGACAGACTATATCTCAGCATGGATTAGGGTAAGAGGGCAGAAATTAATGAATAAATAGATAAATATATATATACATATAAAATAAATATAAATATATAATGTAGATATGTAGATTTAGATGCTATAGGTAAGAAAACTTGAAGTTGATTGGATAGAGAAATGAGGGTGGATCTATAGAGTTTATGAAGGGTAAATAATAACAAAATTCAGTATATGAATATCTCATAGATTTATAAAAATATTGAAAATATTTGTTGCAAATCTCTAGAGATATGACAATTTTAATGTTACTTAAATGAAACTCAGATAAGATTATGAAGATCTTGCAATTTTCAGGCTTACAAACTAGCTTATGGATTTTTGAATACTGGAAGTCAGTATTATTAAAAGTACATTTCTTTCCAAAGTATTTCCTCTTTTCATTATTAATAATTTTGAAAAATTTTTGATAGTCACATTTTTCATATTTCTATAATTTAACGATTTTCAGTTTTAAATTTCTTTTTGAGACTTTTGTAAATATGTATAATAAATTTCGAGCATATTCCCCTCTACTTCCCCTTCTGACTTCTTCCTTGTCACCCATATGACCCTCTGATATTCATATTCATGTTAGCCTCCTTTATAATTACATATATGTACACATACACACATTTACATATATTCCATGTGATGTTGTTCAAATTCATGCATGAATAAGGTTGACCACCATAGCATTGGAAACCAATTAGAGTGCAAAACAGCGTATCTATGAAGAAAACTGAGTCTTCCTCTTTCGGTAGCCATAAACGGCTGTGGATATCATTCTTTATAAATAAAACACTGATGGCCAGTGACCAGGCAGGAAGTAGGTGGGACAAGGAGAGAGGAGAATTCTGGGAAACGGAAAGCTGAGAGGGGAGACACTGCAGCCACTGCCAGGACAAGCAGCATGTAAAGACTCTGGTAAGCCACCAGCCACGTGGCAAGGTATAGATTTATAAAAATGGGTTAATTTAAGATATAAGAACAGTTAGCAAGAAGCCTGTCACAGCCATATAGTTTATAAGTGATATAAGTGTCTGAGTGATTATTTTATACGTGGATTGTGGGACTGTGGGGCTTAGGGAACCTGGAGAGAAGCCCTCCAGCAACAATAAACTACTATAGTTCCTTTCTGAGAATGGGGTATTGCAAGCCCTTGCTGATCCACCTTAGAATATTCATTGCTGTGGTCTTTTGCAAGCTTGTGAAAATAACTATAACTGTGAGCATTCCTTGACCAGTTCAGAAGAAAATACTTTTTTGTGTATGAGTCTTCAAAGTTCTCTGGCTCTTGAAAACTTTTACAATATGATATTCTTTGTGATGTTCTACAGACCTGGGGTGGCAATGAACATTGCTGAGCAAGTAACCTTGGAGTAGGATGTGGAGTCCTTTGAGTATATGCCACAGAGTGGTATAGCTGAAGGTCATGTAGTAGATTTTTTTTTAAAATTTTATTGTCATTCTACTCACCATCATTAGGAAATGAAAACAACCTAAATATCCTTTATTAAAATGTGTTACATAGACATACCTAATGGAACACATGTAAGTAAACATGAAATCTGAAAGTAAATGGGTGGACCTAGAAAAGTAATACAGAATCAGAAAGACAAATTTCCCATGTTTTCCCTCATCTGTGGTCTTTAATTTCAAATCCTCAAATGTGAGTATACAACATGGAATGACTACAGAAACTAAGACTTTATATCAGAACCATAAATGCGGGTGGGGTGGGAGTGTCTTGAGAGGAGAATAACAAGATACATATGATATAAAGTGAGAAACAGAAAAGTCAGGAGAAGGTCAAATTTGGAAAGAAGGAGGGAGGCCAATAGAGAAGGAGAAGGAGGTACAAGACATAATTAAGTCCAAGGTTTTCTTGATAAAGCCTCTGCAATCATTTTATATTTACTTAAAATTATAGACAACATATATAAGAATATATACACATATATAGTCACTCTCTCTATCTATTTATATACATATATATGTATATATGGATGTATAGATATATAGATATTGATTTAGATATTGCTATATTTTAAATAAATTAAGCCACTTGAACTACCAATGTTCCCAACAAAACCCACAGACCAACAAAAACTTCTGTACCATGCAGAAGAAATTTCCTTTAGAGAGATTGGTCAGGGTAGTAACTCCCATTGATTCCTAAACCATTATAGATAATTAATGTAGCCCTTAGTTGCCTGTCAAGTTTTGAGGGAAGGCACCTCTTACTGAAGACACAGCACATTTAGAACACAAGTCTTCAAAGATGCGATCTGGATCTGGCTTGAAAGCGTCTTTATCTCCATGGTTTGATAATGCATTACACAAAATTTGGAGAAAGGAAAGCAAATAGTCCTACTGAGCTGCAATACCTATGGCCAGCATGGCAAGACATCTATTAAGGTGCCATTGGACTCACATAGGTGTGGCACTCACGTGTGTGGTAACCAACAACTGTCTCTAATTGGATTCCAGCCCCACTCAGCAGGAGTGAAATGATGACTAGTATTGAAAACCTAGCTAACTCCCAGGGCTGGTGAGGTCACGGTCCTTAAAAAGGAACCTACTACTGCCACATTACTAAACCAGCATAATTCCTTACCACATTCTAGATCACATGCTTACACCCATGGATAAGTATAATTATCACCACTAATCAAAGAAGCCTCTTTTCCCAGTGAATGGAGGTGATAACAGAAAACCACAATCAGATACAAGGTAGAGGGATTCATGAACATCATAGTTCCTGCATCTACGGCTCAGAGAATGACATGGAAGAAGTGGAAGAAAGACTGTAATAGCAAGACTATGAGGACGTCTGCTGTGGAACAGCATCTCCTAGAAATGGCTGCACATACAAGAACAAAATAATGGTGAAGTCAATGTGCATGTTAACCTGAAAAGGGAAATTTTCACTAAGTTGTATCTCTAAACAAATAATTAGAGGCTGGAAGAAAGAGAATTAGCCTCTCCAACAGAGAAGCTCCCTTATTGGTTGTCCATGGCAAAGTGGTCAGCTTTGAAATTATATAAACACAAGAAACAAAGCAGACACAGCATATTGTATATTTTGTCTCCCTAGCAATCTATCCATCCATCCATTCATCCATCCATCCATCCATCCATCCATCCATCCATCCATCCATCATCCATCCATCATCTATCATCTCTCTCTCTCTCTCTCTCTCTCTCTCTCTCTCTCTCTCTCTCTCTCTCGCTATCATCTAGCTATCATCCATCTACCTGTGTGTGTGTATGTTTGTGTGTGTGTGTGTGTGTGTGTGTGAGCATAATACATAAAAGAAGAGGTTTTCATCCTTAGAGATGGATAGTATAGGTAGGATTTGAGGGAGAAAATTCAAAAGGAAAAGTTATCCAATTTTATTTCAATTAAAACCATATAAAAATTAAAAATAAATCCTGAATATAAAGGTCTATTCATGAGTAAGCTTTTTTTACCTACTTTGGATATCCATCATTATTTTGATATTTGTCATTAATACAGTGAACAGAGTTTGTGACATCAAGAAAGAAGTTGTACAATCAAGGCAAATGACAAGAGAGCCATACCTCCACAGTGTTACCCTCAGAGCTCAGGCATGGCCTTAATCTAAGCAAGGCCATGATACAGAAAATTTCAAACCTATCCAGTGTGAAGTAGAATTCAGATTATAATTTTTTCTTTTTATTGAAAATAGATGCATTTCTAATATAATTAATTCTGATTATAGTTTCTCCTCTCTATATTCCTCACCATTCCTCTGTACCTTCCTTCCCTCTTGACCCATTCCCTTTCTGTCTCTGCTTAGAAAAGAACAGGCTTTTAAGAGATAACAACCAAACACAGCAAAATAAAATATAATAGGATAAAGAAAAAAATCACATAGATGTTGGTCTAGGTAGCACAACAGAAGAAAAAGAGCCCAAATTTCAGGCATAAGACTCAGAGACCCACTCATTCACACAGAAGAAGTTCCATAAAAATACTAACCTGAGAGCTATGATATATATAGTACAGATCCATTCAGGTCCTGTGCTTGCTACTTCAGTTTTTGTGAATTTATATAAACCTTGCTTATTGGATTCAGAGGGCCATGTTCTGATATCTTCCATCACCTCTGACTGGTACAGTCTTTCTGCTTCCTCTTCCACTGTGTTCTCTGAGCTCTGAGAGGTGGGTTTGATGGAGACCTCCCATTTAGATTTTCTTTCTCTGCATAGTCTCTGGTTATGGGTCTCTTCATCTGTTCCCATATGATGCAGGAGGAAGCTTCTTATAGTGACTGAATAAGACACTCGTCTATGAGTATAACAGAATGCCATTAGGAGTCATTTTATTGATTCAGATTAATTTTTTTTTAGATTAGTGGTATTTAGTCTTACACTATATCTCTGGTTCTGGGTTACCCAAGCAGTATTGGGTTCTTTACATGGAGTGGATCTTAGGTCAAATCAGACATTAGTTGACTACTTCTACAAGTTCTGTGCCACCATGCCCCAGCATATCTTTCAGACAGGACAGATTATAGGTCAAAAGTTTCTGTGACTGGGTTGGTGTCCAAATTATTCTTTCTGTTGCCTGTAGAGTATCTCTCACACTAAACAGAGTAGAACACAGAGGTAAAGGCTCCATATAGGCACCAGCTTGATTTCTGCATCAATGAGTTGTGTGGGTGCTGTCTTCACCAATGTGGCCCTGTTCTCAGTTTGTATAGAGTTATTTATTGTCTTGGCAAAAGCCTAGGTTGTTTGGTGATTTCTGTGGGACCTCCTTGGACAATTAATTCATATATATATATATATATATATATATATATATATATATATATATATATATAGAGAGAGAGAGAGAGAGAGAGAGAGAGGGAGAGAGAGGGAGAGAGTTTTAATACAACTTGTATAAGTATTATGTAAAGGAAAGAGTTGTTCAAACAGGAAGTTCAAACACACAACAGGCCTTGGATGCCAGCTTTTGAAAGATGAATTACAATAAAAAAAATTTTTTTTTGGGGGGGCGGTTTCCAGACAAAGTTTCTCTGTGTATCTTTGTGCCTTTCCTGGAACTCACTCTGTAGCCCAGGCAGGCCTTGAACTCACAGAGATCTGTCTTTGCCTCCTGAATGCTGGAATTAATTAGTGAATAAGTTTAAAATGGATATTTGGGAAAGAGATTCTTAGAAAAAGAATAAGATATATCCAAGTGTGGCAATGGAATCCATTGGGATAATCACACTTAATTGTATTTATGGTGATCATTTACAAGATTTTGTTTGGCTTTGTAACTTTAATCTTCACAGGGCTTCTGTTAAGCATAAATGAGATCATGTGATGTTTTCTGATGGCTAGGGATTATAATGAATACTATAAAGTTCTAGATCACAGGATATAAGTAGCTATGATATATGCCTGTTCACCAAATTAGGAGTCTTGTTTCAGATTCCCATAAAGTGTCTAGAGAAAAGAATGAAATTCTTCTCAGTGCCACATATATACAGGTTATAATTCCAGTTCACCAAAATCTTAAAATAAAATATTCATACTGAAAGAATTATTAACTCTAACTCAGCAACTCTATTAGTTTGGTTTTATGTTTCTGTGCTAAAACACTGATCTAAAGTGACTTGGGTGAGGAATTAGTTTACTTGACTTACATGTCCATCAAAAAAAAAAAAAAAAAAAAACAAACAGGCTGGGACTCAAGGCAGAAAGCTAGATCCTTTAGAACTGAAACAGAAAATGCGAAGGAAAACTGCTTACTGGCTTGCTCTCCACGGCCTGCTCACCTTGATTCCTCATACAATCCAGGAATACCTTCCCATGGGTGGCATCACTCACAGTAGGCTGTTACTCCCACGTCCATCATTAAGTAAAAACATGCTACAGAAATACAAGCCATGGGCTAATCTTATTTAGGCAAATCCTCTGGTTATAGTCCATCTTCCCAGGTTACTCTTATTTGTGCCAAGTTGAACAAAATAACCAGCACAAAATCCTTCTAAGCAAGTGTTATGACATTGTGAGCATGACAATATCAGTTCCAGAGGATCTGGAAGTCTCTCAGCCATGACAGTGTCATTTCAAGGGGATCTGAAGGATCTCTCAGGCATGACAGTGTCATTGAGAACCTGCAGCTGACTGAATGTGGAGTCATAGATGATAGATGCCTCATGACAGAGGGAACAGGAGTTATAGAAGTGGTTGCAGTCATATATATATATATATATATATATATATATATATATATATATATCAGTAATGACATCAATAATGACAGCTGTCATTGCAACAAAAAGCAGACAAAATTTTCAGGGGAAGAGCCAAGACAGAAGTCAGAGGAGCACCTGGAATTAAGAGATGGTGGGGTGAGCTCAGGAAAACTAATGGACATTGGATGCTATATCATGACAGAAAGGACAATCTGCAGACTCAGGTTCTAGAACAATCCAGAGAAATGTCAGGCCTGAAGGATAAAGGGTCTCAGGCATCTTAGGCTCAGGCCTGGGGTCTGTGATACTAACTGCTGTGAAGAGGTAGGCAATTCCTATCCCCTAGCAATGCACAAAGGTTGACCACATTACTGTAGTGGTAAGTGTCTCCATGGCTAAGGGCACCTAGAAAGTGGAATGCTCTAAATGTTGAATGCCTCAGTGCTACGTGTAGCTGTTCAAGGGCTGCAGACGCCAATGGAAAGCACTGGAAGACCTTGTCCTTGCTTCCCATCGTTTCCACATGTGTAAAACGAAAGGACAGAGGCAGATGAGTGGTAACAGATGGACTGCAATTTGTACAGAGTGTTCCTTTTCCTTGTTTATTTTGTATTAGGTATTTTATGTGAGTGGCCTTTTCAAGTTTCATTTCTGTTCATATTGATCTAGCTTTAAATACCTGCCTTCTCCAACTTCATCTTAAAAATTAGTGTTTGGAGCATTGATTGTATACTTTGTTTATTGTTTCATATATACAAAGAGCATTTGTTTGTTATATTAAATGAAATTCACCATACTTCTTTATAAAATCTAGTTTTGTTAAATGCTAACAGGAAACTAACCCATAATAACAAATTACATTATTGAGGCTGACAACAAAGTACATAGTACAGACTGCCACTAACAAATAATTAATAATAAATTAATACAAAAGAATTACAACTGAAGTGCTGGGAGTGTAGTTCATTGGTCAAGTTCTTGACTCATATGGTTAAGGGCCTTTCTTAGAAATATATACAGAAATACACACACACACACACACACACAAAAAAAAAAAAAACCACTACTACTATAACCAACAACATACATACAGATAATTACTACCACAACCAACAACAAAAAATGGAAATTAACAATAATCATTGGTCATTGACATCTCCCAATACCAATGCACTAAAATCACCAATAAAAAGACAGACTAGCAGGATGGATCCAAAAGCAAGAACATCTTTCTGCTGCATACAAGAAATACACCTTAATATCAAAGGCAGGCATTACAGAGTGATAGGGTGGAGAAATATTTTAAGAGCAAATGGCCCTAAGAAGCAAGCTGGTGTAGCCATTCTAATATCTTACAAAATAGACATCAAACCAAAAATAACCAAAAGAGATGGGGAAGGACCCTTCTCATCAAAAGAAAAATCTACCAAGATGACATTTCCTTTCTCAATCTCTATGCCCCAAATGAGTGGGCACCTGTATTTGTAAAAGAAACATTAATAAATCTCAAAGCACACATAAACCCTCACACATTAACAGTGTGAGACTTCAATACCCTACTCTCACCCACAGGTCACCCACACATAAACTAAACAGAGAAATAAAGAAATTAGCAGCATTATGAACCACATAGACCTAATAGATAGCATCTTATCAGACCACCACTGATTAAAGCTGGATTTCAATAATGACAGACACAACAGAAAGCCTACAAACTCATGGAAACTGAACAGCTATATACTTAATAACTACTGGGCAAAGGCAAAAACAAAGAAGGAAATTAAAGACTTCCTAGAATTCAATGAAAACCAATTCATAATACATCCAAACTTATAGGACACAATGAAAGCTGCGATAAAATTTCATAGCATTATTAAGTACCTTCATAATGAACTTGAGGAGATCTCAGAATAGTAACTTAACACCACACCTGAAAGCTCTAGAACAAAAAGAAGCCCACAGAACCAAGGGCAGTAGGCAGCAAGAAATAATCAAATTGAGGGCTGAAGTTAAAAAAAAATAGAAACAAAGAGAACAATACAATTAATGAAAAAAAGAGTTTGTTCCTTGATAAAATCAACAAGACAGACAATCTTTCATTCAAACTAAATGAAAGTCTGAGAAAGAATATCCAAATCAACAGTATCAGAAATGAAAAGGACATAAAAACAGATACCTACACAAAGGAAATCCAACGAATCATTAGATATTACTTAAAAAAAACCCTGCACTCCACAAAATTGGAAAACCTAAAAGAAATGGACAAATTTCTTGATAGACATCACTCATAAAATTTAAATAAAATTCAGATAAAATCTCCCCCCCCCCAAAAAAAAAACCCAGGGCCAGATAGCTTTAACACAGAATTCTAATAGACTTCCAAAGAAGACCTATTAACAATACTCCTCATATTATTCCACAAAATGAATTGCCAAATTCATTCATGAAGCCAGTTACCCTGATAGCTAAGCCACAAAAAATTCAACATATGAAGAGAATTATAGAACAATATCCCTCATGAACATTGATTCAAAAATATTCAATAAAATACTCACAAATCAAATACAAGAACACATAAAAGTATCATCCACCAAAATCAAGTTGGCTTCATTCCAGAGATTCATGGATGGTTAAACATACAGACAAGTATGTCAATGTAATTCTCATAGAAATAAACAGAAAAGAAATCCACATGATCATCTTATTAGATGCTAAATAAGAGTTTGACAACCCTGAATAATAAACATCTTCTAGAGATCAGGGATATAAGGGGCATAAAAAATGTACATATAGGTATCTAAACATAATAAAGCAAAATACAGCAAGCTGATAGCCAATATCAAATTGAATGGAGAGAAACTCAAAGAAATCTCACTACAATCAGGGACAATACAAAGTTGCCCACTCTTTCCATATGTAATCAATATATATTCAATGTATATAGTATTTGAAGATCTAGCTAGAGCAACTAGACAACTAAAGACCTGCCTCCTCCTATACCTCACCTAGGCAAGTTTGGAAGAGCTGACCCTGTTGGTGGTAGTCAGGGCAAGCAGGTCTATAGCTGAAGTTTTCCTGAGGACAGCCACTTATAAAATTCCTGTGGAATGGGAGTGGATTGAGGGGAAGGGCTGGGGGTGGGAGGGGCGAAGACAGGGGAATCAGTGGCTGGTATATGAAATTAAGTTAATTATAATATTATATAAGTTAATTATAAAATTATATAAATATATATATTTTCCTGTGTCCTGCCTGGTGCTGCAACCACTCAGACCCAAGTAAACACACAGAGGCTTATATTGATTACTAACTGCATGACCATGGCCAATGGCTCAATCTTCCTTTTAGCTAGCTCTTATATCTTAAATTAACCCATTTCTATCAATCTATAAGTTGCCACATAGACGTGGCTTATAGGTCTGCTGGCATGTTGTTCCTTTGGTTGTGGCTGGCATCTGCTTCGCCTCTCCTTTCTCTTCCTGTCTGTTTGGATTTTCTGCCTGTCTCTAAGCTGCCTTGCCATAGGCCAAATGGCTTTATTTATCAACCAATCAGAGCAACATATTTTCACAACATACAGAAAGACATTCCCCCATCACAGGTCCAGAGGGCATGAGAATGGGAGAGCTGGCTTTGCCCCTTGTCTGCCATATGGTGGTGTTGGTGAGAAAAAGATGCCCTCCCTCATATTCCCCTTGCCATCTGTGGCAAGCAGGAGAGCCACCCCTGACCTACACTAATTGCAACACTCGGGAGAGTGGACTGTGTACCTCACCATGGCAGTAAAGTTGACTCTGTTGAAGGAGACACAAATGAAAAAGGTCCTCCCTTTATCACTCTTTGCCACCCACAGGATGCTGAAGAGCTGGCCTCTGGTGCCTGAGAATGGGAGAACCAACCCTGCCCCTCACCAGCTGCAGCAATCCAAACAATGGTCCTTGGACCTCACCTGAACAACACACTTGTGCTGGTGCTGGCATTGTAGGTGCCAGTGAGTGGGCCCAGAGGGCATGAGAGAAGGAGAAGTGGCCCATCCCTTGCTGCTTGCTAAATAAAGCGAGCTAGCCTGTGCAGTGCTGGAAAGCTCACCCTTGTGACGAAGATGAGGGAGAGTTGGCAGATTGTCTAACCCAGCCACCCAAGCCCATAACTAGGGCTATGAGTTGGCCTGACCTAACATCCATCTTGTCCCCCACTCTCTCCCCTCTAGCCTCCTGCCCCCAGTATACCTAGGATATCTCATTTATGTCCCCTTCCCAGGATGATCCATGTTTCCCTCTCAGGGTCCTCCTTGTTACATAGCTTCTCTGGGAATGTGGATTGTAGCCTGGTTATACGTTGGAAAGCCAACTTGTAATGAACACAAACAGGTACATTTCCTATTACACTTACTGCAATAAGGAGATAGACTGAAGTCAACTGAGGTAAGACAATGCCATGGGAAGTGTTTAAGCACATTGGAGACTAGTGGGAAAAAGCCAAGACAGGGACATTCTCATGGATAAAAAGTCATTCATGGAATATATTCAGTATATTCAGCTTTTATTCTTTCTTTGTGTGGCAATATTGTTTTCTACTAGGCCACTGTTTTATTTTCATGCCCACAAGGTAAAGGTCTCTATTCTCTCAAAAATCTAAGGAAAATAAAGATTTATATTGGTTTTACAGAGATGTCAAAGGTATTCGTACTGGTAGATTTTTGGCTGACATGCTCCAAAATGGGCAGATGAGGACCTGAAATTAGTAATAAATCTCTGTTCATTGTGCTTAACACAAGAAGAACATTAAGGTACTCTTGGTCATATATCAACAACAGGGAGCCGTGCAATTGGGTCCTTATTCATTCTTTGTTCCTTCTCATTATCTGTAAGTATACTCTTCTCTGTGAGGATGTGCTCCATACTCTGGGATTAACAGAATGGGAAACCGAATACACTTTAGGTCTATGAGGACTTTGTACAGGAGAACTCCACCTAAGTGTTGAATTTCTACAGGCATTCTGAGCATAAGCATACATCAAGTTAGTATACATCACTCTCAGCTGAATGTATCCTAACCATTCATACATATTTATTGAATTGGAGCGAATGGGTTTCAAAATATATTCCCTGACCTTCACCAATACTTCAGAGTTTGATTTTGAAATTCACATATTTGCTAAATTATAAGCTAATTTATGTTTCACATAGCGTTTGTGCTGGCTAGTTTTCTGTCAAATTGACACAAGCTAAAGTCATTTGGAGAAGTGAACTTTACTTGTGATAGAGTCCCTACCATATTGTTCCCTGGACACCTCTTTGGTAGAGTTTGTTTGATTACTGATTGATGTGGAAGGTTCAGCCATTTCAGGTGGGCCCTCCCAGGCAGGTGTTCCTGTAATGTCATAAGAAAAAATCAGCCAGAACAAGCCTTGAGGAAGAAGCCTTGTAATTCTCCATGGCCTCTGCATCAGTTGCTGTCTCCAGGTTCCTGCCTCAATTTCCCTGGATGATGCACTTCAAGCTTCAAGATGAAATAAACCCTTTCCTCCCAATGTTACTTTCAGTAATGGTGTTTTATCACAGCAATATGAAACCCCAAGACAGCACCCTAATTTGAAGCTGCCCTCATGGTCTATTAACCCCATATAAAACAATACAGTAATTATCATGCAATTTGCACACAAGTACCTTTTCTTTGATTAAATTTTTCATACTGTTTATCATTCAGAAGTATACACAATTCCTTCCTTCCTTCCTTCCTTCCTTCCTTCCTTCCTTCCTTCCTTCCTTCCTTCCTTCCTTCCTTCCTTCCTTCCATTCTTGCTTTTTGTTTGTGGTGGTACAAGCCAGTAGGATTTGCTGAAGGATTTAAAGGCAGGAAGATCACAAGTTGGAGGCCAGCCTGGGCTATACAGAACTTCTTGTGCATACTCAGCTTTCGCAAGTGTGTGACTACACCAGAGAACATGGAGTTTTTTTTTAATGCTATGACTTTTTCTTTATATCATTCTAAATATGGAAACAAAATACAAGATCTTATACCATGTAATGAAGAGCATTTTCTTGATAATCAATTTGATTATTAATTAAATTGGGAATAATACATACTAAAGAAGGAAGTTATACCTGAAAATTGTTTTCTAAGAAAGCTTTTAAATTACTTAACTATTTTAGCCCCATTGTTTCAATATAGTTTTATATAATTCAGCACCTTGAGTTTAAAATTAATGACCACTGAAGGTCAGGCAAAATGAAAATCATCTTATTTTTTCTTGTAGGTATTTTATCAAGACCTTTATAAGCAAGATAAATAATGCCAATTGTGGTTAAGAAATTTAGTCCACAATAAATATTAAACAACAGTGCTATAATGATGATGACTTTTTTGTTGAGCACAGCATTTAAATTTTTGATTTAAGCAAACTATTAGCTTCAGGCTTTAATAGAGTATTGATTGCATATAGGGATGCTAAATAACAATAAAGTGATCTTCACAAATGAAAAACAGCACAAAGCAAAGCTCCCAATTAACACAGATATTTATTGCCATCAGAAATAAGTGCTGTTGCTGTAACTTTCAGGAGCTATATTTGAATAATTAACACTGAATGTGATCATTAGGCATTTATTGATAGAACTAAGCATGCAGCAGTGTATTCCAAGCATGCTGTGACAGCTAGCACATATCTTACATGCTCAAATTGCCCTGTATTAGACGATGCAAATTTTTTAGACTAAATAAGTATAACACTAAGCATGGGAGTGGAAAATGGGAGATATTTGGGAGATAGAGGCAGAAAATTCAGAAATTCTGGGACAGCCTCGACTACATAGCAAATTTAAGATAAACTTGGGTTACATGGGAAACCTTCCTTCAAATTATTAGTTAGAGGCATTCTGAAGACCCTTAAAGACAATCTAGGCTGTTACTATTGTCCTTGATTCCCTTCTATAAATTGAAGGTAAGACCCAAAACACAATAAAAATAGACTTGGAGGAATCCAGCTTCTACTGTCCTGGAAGCTTCTTTTCTGAGGACTAACTCTCATAGTGTCAGAAGGTACTGTGCGAGATGCTAAAGAAGAAAAATGCTACGCGGTGCTGGCGCATGCCTTTAATCCCAGTACTTGGGAAGCAGAGCCAGGTGGAACTTTGTAAGTTTGAGGCCAGCCTGGGCTACAGACTGAGTTCCAGGACAGACACCAAAACTACATGGTGAAACCCTGTATTAGAGAGAGAGAGAGAGAGAGAGAGAGAGAGAGAGAGAGAGAGAGAGAAGCAATCAATTGTACTAACCAGTTTTAAAGCCTAGGAAAGACAATTGCTGGCCTAGAAACAGACCCACAGTGGTGTAGTAGTGACACTTTTATCTTGGTTGTTGACCAACATCCATCTAATTAGACTCAGATCATACTCAATACAAAGAAATTCAGGTCTGTTAGTTAAATCCTACTCAGCACCCCATGACTGTCATAGACACAGGAGGAGAATCAACTATGGTCTTTTTCCTAAACCAATATAATTTGTAACTGTATTATAATAATACTTACCCTAATACCCACAAATAAGTGTAAATTTCACCCCTCATTAGATAAGAAATAAGTTTCCTTTATTCAGCAGGTAGTGAGTATTTTAGAGATCCAGTACTAGTCAAAATGCAGAGAACTGACCTCAGCTGCCTTATCTATAACATAACCCTACACTTACAGTTTGGGGAGCATTGTGGAAGAACAGTTGGAAATAATGTAAGAACCAGGGGACCTCAATTTCTGCTGAGATGTTATAGAAATACTATTTCTTCCCAGTGATACATAACTCTGCACATTTAGATATGAATAAAGGAAAAGCTCTTTAATAATAATAGCATTTGTCCAGATCCTGCTAATGCTCAAATAATAGCCCACATCAAATGTAAGATTAGGCATTCCACATATGCTGTTATTCTTAAATCTATTTTAGGTATAGTCCCCAGGTTACACTTAAAACATTTTAAACATAGACAGGACTGAAAGACTTGCCACTTGTATGTATGGGAGATTTATACAGCAAAGGTATTGATAGAATCTTTGTTTCTTAAGTACAACAGTGTCACTCTTTTCAAATAGTTATTTCCCAGGTTCATCTCATCCATATGGAAGAATTATGCATTCTGTAATAATAATATAGGAGACTTAATGGTAGATCAGGCATTAATGACAGTTGTGGCCCTGCACTGCTTTATTGAGCTGACCTTTAGAGGTACAATCTTTGTCTAATATAGGGATAGGCCTAAGGACTCATTGTCAATCTGGATTTTTCTTCCTCCATTATGGGTATGGGGCCTAATTAGAGGTAATTCTTGGTGAATAAATATTAATAGAAATTTTCTCAGCAAACATAAACTTCAATTATGGTACAGAATTTTCTTTCTCATCATTTCTAACAAATCTGGTTAGTGTGTGTGATGGCTAGTTTTATGTAAACTTGACACAAGCTAGAGTTATTTGAAAGGAGGGAACCTCAATTGAGAAAATATCTTGATAGCATCCAACTATAAGGCATTTTCTTAATTAGTGATCAATGGGGGGAAAACCCAGTCTATTGTGTGGTACCATCCCTGAGATGGTGCTTTTGTGTGCTGCAAGAAATGAGCTAGTCATGGGAAGCAGGGCAGTAAGCAATACTCTGCCGTATCCTCTGCATCAGTTCCAGACTCCAGGATCCATCCCTGTTTGAGTTCCTGTTCTAGCTTTCATCATTGATGGACTACAGTGCAGAAGTATGAGCCAAATAAACCCATTCCTCCCCTCCTTGTACTTTGGTCATGGTGTTTTCTCATAGCAATAGAAACTCTGAGACTAGTTTGTACCAGAAGTGGGGTACAACAGTAACAGACTTGACCATGTTGTTTTGGAGAGGATTCTGGAAGGAATTTAGATTTGGGGCTGTATGGGCTTGGAAGATAAGAATGTAAAATTGCTGCAGACAATGGAGTCTGGGCTTGTGATATTTCAGAGGGAAGCAAAGACTCTATCAGGCCTTTTATGTGACAAACCTGTTGTGTTTCGTTGGCTGGAACTGAAGAACTGGCTATGATTTACAAGAGTTCAACACCATTTATGTGAATCCTTTGTTTTACTGGGACAATTGATGCTGGCCAGCTGGAACTGAGAAATTAGCAGTGATAAAGAAGACACCAGCTTCACAGAGTTGAGATACTCTGGGGATTTTTTCACAAGAGTCAGCACATATAATCTGTGGTCCAGAGGCAACCAAGGTTGTACCTTCCACTGGCAACTGAATTGAGTAGTATAAGAATCACCTAGCTTGTACTGATTTTGAAGGCATGAAGGGGTCATGGAGAACAGTTGAGCCTTGGCACTGTGAGAGGACAGGAGAGATCACTGGAGGAGGTGCAGCTAAACGCCCAGGATTGGAGGGGTCATGCAGAGAAGATGAGGCTTGGCACCATGAAAGGGGCCTAGGAGAGGATCTTGGAAAAATTGCAATCTAGTTTCAGAAGAAGATACCAGCATTTTACAGATGCTAGTACCATGACATGACCACCAAGAACAGCAGCAGCCTTGGAGTGGAGACTACCTGAGCCTTGAAGACAAGCTGTGTGTGCTGCAGAACATGGAGCTGGTAAAGTGATCCAAGCCATTTGGAGGAGCCCAGAAGGTGGTGAATGCATTCTAGACATTGGACATTGAATTATTTATACTGTAATATTGATGTTAATGTATGATCTTGAGGGTGAACAAGAAAAGGAAAGGTATGGCTTAGGAGTGATGTTTGTGTGTCAAGTTGACAGGAGTGAATTGTCCTGGATAATTTTATTTAATTTTATGTCAAGTTGACACAAGTTAGAGTTATCTAAAAGGATACTATCTCAATTGAGACTCCATAAGATCTTGTTGTGAGGCATTTTCTTAATTAGTGATCAATGACAGAAGGTCCAGCCTATTATGGGTGGAGCCATTCTTGGGCAGGTGGTTCTGGGTTGCATAAGCAGGCTGATCAAGCCATGAGGAGAAAGCCAATAAGCAGCACCCCTCCATGGCCTTTGTGTCAACTCCTACCTCCTGGTTGCTGCCTTGTTTGCATTTCTGTTCTGGCTTCCTTCCATGATGTACTGCAATGCAGAAATATGAGCAAAATACACTCTTATTCCCCATCTTTGGTCATGTGCTTTCTTATAACAATAGACACCCTAACTAAGATTAAGTGTACTACTTACCTTCCGGTTGTGTTGAAGGCAGCCTAACTTTACATAAATTCTACTTTGTGTAACAACATTTCCTAAGCAGGTTTTTTAGTAATTCTTTTATAAGATCTATTTTACTACTTTAAGTTGCTCCAATATCAAAGAGATAGTGTATTCTATATATGCCTTCCATAGAGCTGGTACCCACCTTTTGCAGTGTATTGATGAGTGGGAGGGAAAGATGCCCTTCTTCCTTGTCCTTGCCAACTATACCAGTGGAGGGAGCTGACCTATCCCCAGATCCAGCACACTGGGGAAAATGGGCCCTGTACCTCATCTGGGCAGCACAGTGGAGCTGGCCCTGATGGTGTAGTTGTAGGCGAGCTGACCCTGAGGACATGAAAGCAAGAGGAACAGCCCTGCCCCTTGCTCATTGCCCCATAGGGTGAACTTTCTGGTGCAGAGCCAGAGAGTTGACCCAGATGGTGAGTGCAGGAGAGCCAGGAGGGTGACCATCACTGCAACTACTCAGGACCAGAACCAGGGTTATGAGCTGCCCAACCTCAACATCCACTTCATCTATGATCTATAAGAACACATGCAGGGGCACATCCTGCAAATTCATGGGATCTCTATGACAAAGGAAAATAACAGGATATCCAAGCGGAGCCCCAGGGAGGGCCCAGTATTGATGGGATAGCAGAAACCAGAAGCCTTGAACCAGATCAATGACTCTGCAATGAACATTTGCAAATAAAGATAACTAGACCAAAGGATATGCTGTGTTACTCACTGTGTCACACTACAGCTTCTATGAGATTTTTCTTTTATTTTAATTTTCTCTTAAATTTTATTTTCTTTTACTTGGAAGGGGATTTTTCAAGGGCAGAGGGCAGATACAAAGGGACAGGGAGATTAATAGGATCAAAATGCATGATGTGAAAGACACAAAAACAAAATAAAAGAAAGTTAAAAACATTATCTAGAACCTACATGAAACAGTCTGTGGTTATGTATACCTGTCATCCCAGCACTCCTCTGGTGAGATAGGAAGCAGAAACAGCAGAATCCCTAGAAGCTGGTTGACCAGTTGGCCTGGGAATGCAGTTTGTATAACAAAGAGCCCATGTTTCAAACAAGGTGGAAACTGAGGACTGCCATGTAAGGTTGTCGTCTGACATGTGCAGCATTTGTACATAAACCTCCAGGTGTACACAGGAACTAGATATGCAACAGTGACATGGTACTTCTGTTATCCTCTTTCATAGAACTCCCCAGAAAAAGGTGTGAGGAGAGTCTCGGGATGAAGAGGTGAATGGAAGGGAATTCTTAGTCATTATTCAATTTAACTTTCTAAAAATAATACTCTCTTATTTTAGCAGAATCTGTTGAAGGAAAGTATGGAAAGGGGTTCAGATAATGTTCACTTTTAACCATCTTAAACTGAAACCTATGTAATTATGCGAGGAACCAGCCTTCAATGCACAATGTTTTATCGCAGTGATCATTTTGTTCCTTAAAAATTTAGAAGTGGCTTCTGTGTATGATATCTTTTGTCTTGATAGCAAACAAAATCACTATTATTCCTTTGACATAGTTGAAAGAGAAGATTGAGTCAAAAGAAAAAGAAAGCTTCCAAGAAAAACTTAGAGGAACCTGAAACTTGATCCTGATTAAGTCAAATTTTGTTTTCTGATTTCTTTGTTCACATAAATAACACATCTGAAAGTCTGATATTAAAATAATAAGAAATCATGGGTTTGAAAAAAAGATGAGGGTATAAGAAGGAAAAGTTGAAAGGGGTGGGAGGAAGGGATGCAAATGATGTAATTTACTCAGGCTTGAATTTATCAAAAAATGTGAAAATATTAATATTTTTAAATGAAATAAGGAAAATAAGATTAGATCTGGTTTGTGAACATCTGGTATGTCAATTATTAATTGACTGATTGATTATTTTTAACTGTTTTAGTTTGAAACAAAATCTTATTTTACAGTCCAATCTGTCCTCAAACACAACTATTCTACCTCTTTCTTCAGCTGGGATAATACACATCTGGCACATTGTGCTGGTTATTCAGCTTCAATGTGTTTTTTTTTCCTTTGACAGGCTGATGACAATAATAACTAATACTATCTGTGGTTTTGATTTTGCTTATTGCTATCCTGTATGTGTTGTGGTGTGTGTGCAAGGATGTGCATGCCATGACACACATGTGGAGATCAGAGGACAATGTTGTGAACTTAGTTCTCTCCTTTCATCTTTGTGTGTTTGTATGTGTGTTGAAGCTAGAGTTCACTGGGCCAACCATGTTTGGCAAGCACCTTTACTCACTGATCCACATATTTATTGTCCCTGATTCTGGGTTGTTTTAAAGTAAAATATGATGTTATAAAAAACACTGCTCTAGTGTAAGCTTCAATAGACAGCACCTTGCCACATTTAAATAGCAATTAGGTAAAATTTGTGATCATTGATAAACAACCAGAAAGATGTTACTGGAAGTTTGTCAAGAGATAAAAGGTGAGAATAGCAATTATAATGATTCTTATTTTAGGCCAAAATTTGAGCCACAATTAAATATCATGAAAATTTCATATGTCCTCTTTGTATGTGTTCGGAACTATTTCTGAAACTGATTTCGTACCTTATGGACACTTAACCCTTTGTAAACCTTTATGTTACCTCTTTTCCGGCAATCAGTATTTGTGAAATTATTAAGTCCACTCCACGTAGTTAAAAGAGAGCATTATTTTGGGGGTTAACTTACAAGTGAAGGGATAGTTTACAGGGTCTGGGAAAGGTGTGGTACAGTCCGGTGGTGTTCTCTGGAGAACTTTGCTTGGTCTACCTCCAGCGTCCTGGGTCTAGAAACCAAAAGAGCCGGCACATCCAGATCTTGGGTTTTCAGGGCCTCTCTTGGCCAAGCCTTGTAGTTGTGACAGTTACCTAATCCTCAATGGGGGTTGGAACTTCCAGATCAAAGCTGGAATGGCTACCCACTACAAATCAGTTCTATTTGAAGAACACCTTTGTTTAGTGTACACCACTGCAGTCAATGGGGTTTCCTACTATTGTGAACTATATGGTGGGACAAGTGTTCTTCTTTTGACACATGACATTTTTAGCTAGTAATGTCAAGTACTTGAATGCTGAGGGTCATCTAGGTGTAAATTGAGGAGAACATCACTGTTTGATACTCTTTTGTTAGAGAAAAACTCAATTCCTGTTTCTGGAGCCTTAAAAAATTAATGTTTTCTGCTTATTTGTACTTTCATTTTATCACTGTGATTTTCAATATAAAGTTGTTTTATTTCTTTTCCATATGCTATAACTTAGCTGACTTCACATGGTTATTTTCATTTTATCTTCAGATTTTTTTATTGTAGGCCCTGAACAACATTATGTCTTGATCTTATGTAAATTAAATTATATGGGATAAGCATTGTTATTTTATATTTAATATATATAATAGTAGTGGTATATTTTCATTCAGTATATAAGTTGGACTTTATTCATGAGTCTTTGAACATATTTTAGAAATTTTCTAAACCTTCTAAACTTTATAATGTTCAAATCAAATCTACTTTATGAACTAAATACTAGAATAACAATGAAGGGCTGTGGGGAACTGAGGAAGCCCTGAGTGATTGTCCTCGGTGAATGTATATTGTTGACACGGGCAGAGCCATGTCAAGGACTCCTAGGCCTAGCGCTGCAGTTTCCTTCTTCCAGATGATTACACCCAAAGACTGCTTGCCTACAGAGACCTCCTACCTAGACTAGTTTAGCCTTCCCACTGGGCCCTATATAGGAAACACCCCGAGGGGTTGCAGAGGTTAGAAAACTCCCACCTGATCTCATATTTTGCTGTCTATATGTCTGTGAGACTGTCCTTTCTTCACTCCATTGCCATCACCAGCTGGGGTCCTAGGACTCCAGCTGCTCTTATTATGGCAAGTAGACTCAGAATCGGACACTTGAGATACCAGAAACCCACACTGAAACTTGTGTCCCATCAGATGAAGGTCCCAAGAGAAGAACACATACAGTGAATAAAGAATTAATATAAAGATAAAGGAAAAAGAAGGGTACTTCATTCTATTCATCATGTACATAACTTAGGACAAGTACGTGTAAAAGAGAAATAGTTGTATGTTAATAATTTGAAAGATAGTTCTGGAAGACACAAAATCTTGAGGTAGGTACTTATATGCTGGTGCTTTGCAAGGGATTTTGAAAAAACACAGAAGTAAGATTAAAGGAGATATTGAGAAGCTCTGAATCTAAGGTAAAAGCCAAGACAGACAGGAAGCATGTCTTTGCTCTTCTGGGAGCAGGCAGATGATGGACATGAAAGAATGCCCCATCTCAACTGCCAAACTGTGTGGGCTGGAGAAGAATTCAGTCAAGTTGTCCCGTTACAGTGGCTTATACTGGGGATCCACACCCTGGGAGCTGAATGTGGGAGAAGACCAGGATACAATTGACGACCACATAACATGGCAGCAGCCTGTGGCTGGCCAGGCAGACAGGAAAGCAGGGAGGCTGCTGCTTCATGTAGCCTGCTTCTTAAAAGCAGCCAGCATAGAGGAGTTTAGCCAGAGGGAACATTTTTTGACAGCTTTAGAAGTTAGCAGGCTTGTCAACAACCTGTCTTAAAGAATCCGGCAGCTTTTTCTAAAAAAAAAATTAAAAAAAGATTTTTTAACTGAAATTTGTAAGGACCTTAAAAACATTGTACCCAGACTTCCAAACTTTATTGGTGAGCTCCTACAGTGTATTGTGGCATCTTCCAAATGAACCCAGGGCACGAAAAATGCTCACCAAACATTTGGATTTAAAAAAGCTAACAAGACTGAAAAATGACAACAACAAAAACAGACAAACACACACACACAAACAAACAAAAACCTTGAGTTCTTCCAAATGCTTAAATGTATAAAAGATCCCACCTTCCTAGTGTGGTTCTAAGGACAGCCATTGGGAAAACTACCCATACTGTGGGAAAATAGTGACAGTTCTACACGTGAAAACAAAGCTGTGTTTGTCATTGTATGCCCTCCACAATGGCTCAAGACTGACAGTACTTTTCCTTCCTTATATAAGCACTATACCGAAAAACTTCTGTTCTCAGTATAAAATCAGGCATTTCAACCCAAAGTGGCAGGCTAGTGTGGAAAGACCCCACAGATGTCTCGAACAACAATTAGAAAAATGGGGATGGGGTACTTTCTACCTCTCCCCATTCTCTAAATAAGTCTATTTATATTAAATTGAAAAGAGAAAGAAAGAGAGGAAGAAATAAAAAGAAAGAAAGAAAAGAAGGAAGGAAGGAAGGAAGAAAGGAAGAAAGAAAGAAGGAAAGAGAGAGAGAGAGAGAGAGAGAGAGAGAGAGAGAGAGAGAGAGAGAGAGAAAGAAAGGGAGGGAGGGAGGGAGGGAGGAAGGAAGGAAGGAAGGAAGAAAGGAAGAAAGGAAGAAAGGAAGAAAGAAAGAAAGAAAGAAAGAAAGAAAGAAAGAAAGAAAGAAAGAAAGAAAGAAAGAAAGAAAGAAAGAAAGAAAGAAAGAAAGAAAGAAAGTTTGATGGAAGACGACCTTACTGCTCCAGAACAGAATGGCAGAAGTCATCAAAGGACAAAAGAACGGATCCCAAGGTGCTAATGGACAGACATAATGATCAGAAAATGGCTTGGCCCATCCCGTGTGCTAAGGCATCTCCCACAAAGCTGTGGAATAGCCACTCTGTGTCCAGTGGAGGAGCCTGATCCAGATATGACGACCCAGGGATTATGTTCTAATATGTCTAGCAATCATGTCCATTCGGGTAAGCCCAATCAGCAGAGGGAATGCTCTAACCATTTAGAATCCCAGTGGGCTCCATTCAACTATCCGGGGTAGCTACAGCCCTGCACTTTGGACAGGACTTACTACATCATGCAGATTACCAACATGTGCATGGCAGCTGCTCCTTAAAATGAAGACATATCTGATTGCAAGTTGATTCTGCCCACCACCTGTGTGTTGGGACCCAACAATGATAACAAAGATGCGGCCCAATTCTTTAGAAACAAGATATAAGAGGCTTATGCTTCTCTGGCTAATAATACAAAAACAATGACTCTCTTTGAGGGTTCAGTCTCTTTAATTTATTAAAACATTCATTTGTCAGGGGTGTTGGGGAAGCGCGGCATCTGTTCCGTTCTTCCTTCCTTGCCTTTTGCATTCTGGGGTTCAGCATTGCATTGAACTACTCCAGGACTGAATGTGAAGATTCGTCCCTAATATCGTAAGAAATAAGAAAGCAGAGACAGAGGGGGAGGAATAAGTCCCGAGTGAGTGAATTTCTACTAAATGTGTATCATTACCATTGACACAGCCAATCCAAGGAATTCAAGGTCTTGATCCCACGGGACACTGGCAAAGCCAGTTACCCATGTGGGCAAGGCAGAAGATTCATGGAAAAATTCTTCTTGGAAGTCCAGTATGAGCGCTTATTACAATTGATCTGCATGTGCAAAGACTAGGAACTGCTGCTTCCTCTTCCCAGGCGCTTACAGCCTGAGACTGCTCACTACAGAAAACTCCTGCCTGGACTGTAACGCCCTGGCCATGTGTATTAAACACATTGAGGATATGGTTTTCTGAGGTTACAGAACTCCTATCTGGTCCAGGCTTTCACAGTAAGTGTGTCTCTGAGTTGGCCCTTTCTTTATTCCCTTCCTGCCCCTAGCCAGAGTTCTAGGACCCAAACTGTGCAGGTCACAGCAGAGCCCATGGAGTGAATAAACAGCACATGATAGTTTCTACTCTAAAGTAATCTACAATCTCAAAACAATTCAGTCTTGTAATAACTGAGATTTATTTTTTTCTAATACTTGAATTTATTTACACGTTTATTTTTTGAATATTTTTCCATCCCTTAATTCTCAGATATGTTTCACTCTTCTATTTTATCTGTTTAACATACACATTTCTATGCTGGACAAATGGCATTTTAATTAATTTCAGCTATTTTCACATGGGGCACTTAGTATGAGACACTTGGAGGATAAAAATGTTTTATTTTCCTTTATATATCCATGATTTATCACTGTTCATGGTAGAAAATATATGTGTATTTAATGAAAAATTGATAAATGAAAGGAACTAGGATTAGCAAATTATTATATAATTTTAAATCCTGCAAATAGATTCATATTATATATTAATTGAACACTTGTCTATTATATATTTATATGTGAATATCTTATATGAATTTTATATATTTACCACATAAATAATGTCTTTTCTATAAAATGCTAGATGTTTAAGTTAATAAGTCAGCACAATATTGCAGACAAATTGCTTTGTTTCCAAAGTCCTGCTTGTTTTAGTGACTTCATAATTTCTCATTATATAAATTTAACTGTTTATTGAGTTGGTCATTAGTTAAAGTATTGTTTTCAACTTTTTACACTAGTAACGTTAAAGACAAACAGAAGGATGGAGCAAAGAAGAAAGAAAGGAGGGGAAGGAAGCACAAAGACCAATTTCAAATCTATTATGGGACTTGGAAATGTCAACAAAAATGTAACTTTCTCTTTAGAAGTTAACATGGTACATGCTTATAATTTAGCACTCACTATGGCCAGGCCGAAAGATTAAACATTCCACATTTGGATATTGGTTTACCACTGTAATTCAGACCCTCACGAGGCAGAGGCAGAGGCAGATCACGGCTAGTTCCAGGAAGGACTGCTCTGCATAGTGAATTACAGGCCAGCCAGGATCAAGAGAGACCCTCTCCTAGAATGAAGCAAGACCAACAGAAAAGTAATAATAAAATAAAACAAAAAAAGCAAAAATACGGTAAATGTTCTTATCTCGGACTTCTCATTGCTGTAGGGAAAATTTAATGTAATACATAAAAAATAAATTGAATGTGTTCCAATAGCTGTATTTAGGGTATCCAAAATATCTAAATAATTAAAACACAACAAATTCTTCTAATAGATTAAAGCACTTAAATTATTGTACTTTGTATATACTATTGTTTCTGTTGTCTAATTTCAATTTTAATACAAATATATCTTTTTTGCATTATATTCTTACTCCAAAAGCCCAGAATTCTAGAGCAATCAGATTAATTGCCTGATATTGGACACTTCCCTATCACACTTTCTTTATTGTGCAAGTTAATCTTAACTGTTTCTTTCTGACTAAGTTTCTTATCTAGAATTAATTGACATTCCCTTTTCCAAAGCTTGCTGATTCTTTCTGTGCCAAGGGACTAATTAATGCTCTTTTTCCTAGTTTGATTTCTATTTTTAGTTTTTTGTTTATTTGTATGTTTTTGTTTTTAAATAAGCCAAAAGCAGCTTGGGGAAGATAGGGTTTATTTGACTTACATATTCGTGTCACTGTCAACCACTTAGCAAAGCCGTGACAAGAACACACAAAGGAACCAAAGCAGATAGACGGAGAAGTGCTGGTTACAAGCTGGCGTCCTGTGGCCCCCTAAGCTACTTTTTTGTATAGCCCAGAATACCTTGCCCACAGGTAGCAATGCTCACACTGAATTGGACAGGCCCACATCATGTACTAGAAAAATGACCCCAACCCAAGATGTGCCTACAGGTCAACATGATGGAGTCAGTTCTTCAGTTAATGTTCCCTCTCCCAGGTGATTGTAGCTTGTGTCTAGCTGACAAAAACTATGTAAAACTCTCATTTAACATCTAATTTGCAGAGGTGTCTCTTCTCCTTAGCAACCCTTAGGTCAGCTACCGCAGGCCCTTACCCATTGTTCTCTGAAACACTAAAAGACTGTGCTTGGCTCTCAGTTCTCATGCTGTTTCTTGTTCTGATTCCTGGGGACCTCCCTGGATATATTACACACAAATTGACAGCAATGGCTTACTCTGTCTGGGCTTATAATGGACTGCAAAAGAGAGGCACTATTTCTAATACAACTGTTTCCACAAATAAAAAGGGGGATTCATTGATCTCCCTGAGAAAATATCAAGCACTCAGAAAATTCAATCCACTTATAAGAATTAAGTCTGTATTGTTTTTCAGTTAATCCTTTTTATTTTGAGAAAGGACAATATTCTCCAACTACTTTGCAAACACTTTAATTAAAAGATTTACATTGACTAATTCTTTTCCTATTTTATTTCTTCGCTTGTCTTTCTCTTGAATTCCCAATATAAAAGCTAGTGAAATGTGAGTACCCCTGGAGGCAAGTGATTTCCTTGATCAATTCAAATAAACATTTCAAAGGATTTTTTTAAATAAAATGATTTCCCTTAATAATTGATCAATTTATTTTTGTCATATATTCAAAGTTAAAAGGTTGATTATGTAAGATATTGTTTTTGTTTCTATTATGTCTATGAATAAAACACAAATTTCATGGATTCAACTCCAAATACTATTTCTCATAGATATAGAAGCAGAGACTTTAAAATCAAGGCTTCAGTATATTCCACATACAAAAGGGAAACTTCTTCATTTATAGAAGGCTGTCTTCAGTTTGTGTTCTCATATGGCAATATAGTGGTACATTTCTTTGTGTTTAGTCAAAAAGGGCATGGGTCCATTTTTGATAGCATCTATGACTCAACCTCCAACTCAAAAAGCCATTCACAAACAATATTATATAAATTCTGGAAATTTAACGTATGAACTAGAGAAACAAAATATTCAATTTAAAATAGCTTCTTTATATATAGGAGTATTTTTATATATAGGGAGGATACAAGACCTAACTCTTGCAGTAAGACTTGATTTAATCACTATTGTCTTTATTAGTTTGCTAGAAATTTTTACTCAGTATTAGTTTCCCTTACACAAAAGTAAGAGGGAATGACAAAATATGTAAAATATTGACTTAGAAAATAGATTATGCTAATTTAGCTTTTGTGGATATTTTTGCATCTTTATTGTATTTTGATAATATGAGTTCATGCCTTGTATTTTGTAATAAAATGAACCCTGCTAACTCAGTCAGTACAACATGTGACTTTTAATCTCAGAGTCCTGAGTTCATGCCCCACGTTGGTTGCCAATCTTAATGTGAATTGATAAGAGTCTGTAAAAGTATATCAAAGATTTATTAAGAAATAATATGGGGATAATACACTAAGATACAGAACGAAGTAAACAGCTGTCATTGTGCCCAGGAGTGAAGGAAACCAACCATCCAGTCTTTGACAACCTAAGAGAGGGTGAGTGCACTACCTCCTCAGTTTTAACTGGTCATGTAACCAGAAAGGGCCACACCATTTGGCCAGATAGCTCAAAGGTTATTGGTTGAACAGAACAAATTCCTATAACTGTTATTAAATCATAAGATCTTGGAAGCATAATTAATATAATTCACAAAACCATTTTCATTGTATTGATAAATAATATTTCCTTTCTCCTTATTTTTTCTTATAAAATGTATGGAAAACAGAAGTACAGACATTACTTGTTGCACAAAGAAACTCACTAAAGGGATGTAAAGTGCATAAGTTTAAAAGACATCAAAGGATAGTTTTTGGTTGGTAATACAAGTTAGGATAGAAAGTGAATTAGGTATAACATTTTGGATTCACAAAAATAGGATAGATAATGGAGTATTTTCTCTGAATTTGTCAAATGTTTATGGACTGGACATTGTTAATGTAATAATTGACTGTATATATTGTATATACTTATTGTACTTATTATATATAGTTTTTCTTATATTAGTTATATGTAGGGAGCCGCCATTCTAAGATGGCGCTGACTTCCTGGTAGTCTAGCTGTAAACAACTCCATATTTGGCTATGCTCCTAGGATATGGTAATTGGCTCTGTGTCCTCAGCCTATCCCGTGGCTCCCCGTGCTCGCATTCTGGCGGGATCCAATCACGGACTGACCCGTGTGCTTGAGTCCTCATATAAGCAGCTGCAATTTAGTTCTCGGGGGCGGAGGGGGAGGGGCTCACCTTCAGCTCTCCCTTAATCAAGAGGCGCTCCAATAAAGTGTGATCTGAGAAGAATCCTCGAGTGGTGGTCGTTCATGCTCGCTGGTCGAGGAGCTCGCCGCAGTTATAACCTTCTTTTATTATTTTAGACAAAAAGGGGAAATGTGGAAATAAATTGTATAGTCTAATGATATTTGCCTGAAGATTAGAGAACAGAACAAGCCACTAGATTAAATATAGAGGCACACACATTTAATCCTATCACTTGGGAGGCAGAGATCCATTTGGATCTCTGTGAGTTCAAAGCCACACTGGACTACATGAGACTGACTCAGTCTAGGAAAGCAACAGAGAGGGCAGTGGTAGTGCCTGCCTTTTATCCCAACACTAAGAAGGAAGTGATGTGGCTGGGCAGAGAAGGGTATATATGGCATGAGAAGAGAGGAACTAGAGATTTTTGGCTGAAGTTTTTTAAAGCTGATGGGTCCTAGAGGTAAGACCTGTCATTGGCTTATTCCTTTGTCTCTCTGATCTTTCAGCATTTACCCCAATGTCTGTCTCTGGGTTATTATCAGAAAGACCCCAATATCTGGCTCTGAGTTATTTTATTTTTATTTTTTATCAGAAAGACCATTTAGCAATTTAAGCAACAGTTATGGATATATTTTCTGTCCTAAAATGTATTATATACAAACAAAATAATAATTTCACATCCATTTTTGACCTTAATTTTGACAGTAACTGCTTGATGATACCTCCATAAAATGCACTCATGTGTTGTTTCTTGTGATGGAGATTGAACCTTGGCTCCCATATGGGCTATCAAGCACTCTACCACTGATCATTTCTACAGACTACTAATGTTTTGCAAAACTGAGATAGTACAAGCAAAACATTGCATTGTTGGACTTTTGTGATAGTTTCACATTGGAATATTGGAGATATTTATATAAAGATAGGTCAGCCCCTTGGTCTCATAAATTTTATATTATAAATGTTGTATGTTTGCATTTCAAGGTATTTTCATGTTAATTGGACAATATTGATAATACTAGGTGCACTAATTATGACATGAATAAAATTGTATGTCAACATTCTGTAATATGTTCAAATATTTTGTATAGAAACCCAGCTTTACCAGACTCCAGTTATCTGGAGTTTAATGGCTAAGGGTGGCTCTGATTATCCTTGGATTATTTTCTCCATAAAATTTCCCAACATTTTATAGATATTTAAACTCACTAGAGTAGTGTACACACTTTTAACTCTGGACCCCATTATCAGTGCTGGTAATGTGCCTGACCTCTTGCTCTTTGCTTGAGGTAAACCATCAATATTCTACTTTGCCTAGAAGTTTTGTTGTCTTGACTCCTATGTAAATTGTCTCCTTCAGAACATAATCCTCTGAGATTCAGTGGCCTCCTGCTTGTCCTTACCACTATTAATTTTATAGGTCCCCAATAAGGACAACATATGTGTAATTCCAGTCCTATCTACTAGTTTCTTTGGTCTCAAAATACTATAAGACTAAAATCTGTTGTGGGAATTTAAACCATTAAGCCAATGTTATTGGGGTGACTAGCCCTATGTGCATAGTATTCTCTGAGTACATAACCAGATAATAACTGAGGAGGTCACGTGTGCTTTCTCCATCCTTCCCCTGTGGCTGCAGAGGCAGAGGTGCCTCTTCATTCTGTATTCATTGATGTGTTACTTCCATTTCATCCCTTAATAAATTTATTTATCTCAGACTTTGGTGGATTTTCACTTTAATAGCCAGTCCTCAGACATCAGGACTATTTTATTGTTTTATTTACTATTATAAATCTTGATAGATAATGACAACTTGAGATTATTATAGTTTCTAGAAGCTTAAATTTCAGACCATCTTGCTTCAAATGTACTTTTTCTGTATTTTGTCATTATTCTTTTATATAAGAGCAATTATAATAACTGAGGTGGAGTTGCCACATCTTCTTTAAAAGTTATTAAGTATTTCTCTCTCTCTCTCTCTCTCTCTCTCTCTCTCTCTCTCTCTCTCTTTCTCTCTCTCTCTCTCTCTCTCTCTGCCTGAGGCCCTAGGAGGTGTACATGCTCAATAGCATATCTGTGAACATCAGAGGAAAACTTGAGAGCTTCATTTCTCTCCTTCCACTATGAGTAGTCTATAATCTGTGAAAGATGACTAAATCACCCAGTGAAGAATTTTACAGAACCCATCACTCATAAATTCAATCACCGTTTTTTTTTCCTTTAAAAAAAATCAGGCAAACTATTTAGTGCATGGTTGATATGCATTCTGAAATAATCAGCACTTCCATAACACAAACTGTATATCTGCCAATTATAAATAACTTTAGTAAACAAAAATCTGACATGATCACCATGAACAACAAGGGGACTTTCATCTCTTTGGAAATTCCAAAGATTTAGAGACTATTTCTAAAATGTGAGAAAAGACAGGAATTTATTGTTGCTGTCCTTATAAAGTATACCAGTATATTTGTTTTAAGGAAGAATTAACATTAAAAGGTTAATAGTTTATACTTAATGGATATAATATTAATTAATGAAATTATTTCCAATTTATGCAATGAGGAAAAAGATGAGGTATTTTTGTTACAAAGTATATTATTCTGTATATTTTAAATAAAAATTGAGGATGGGGAACCAAGGATTTTATAGTTTATATTAATAGGTATGCTGTTAGAAATAAGATCTTTTTAAAAGATAATATAAACTCAGAATAATAAGAATGATAATAAATCCTTTGTCACTGCCTTGGAAAAGAAGCAACTATGATCCCATTATAAGCATAATAAAGAATCTGGGTGAGATGGCTTCTGGGAAGAAGCTTGGAGGAATAGTAGGAAAGAAAATTGTGGTTGCATTTTATTGTATGAGAGAAGAATATATTTTCATTAAAAAGCATTATGCCTATTCTTCTCTGTTTGAATGTTTGAATATTAGCATTTGAACTATCCAAGTAGAAATAATATAGCTATAATTAGGAAATATGATTAATTACTTAACATCTAAGGTACTTTACCTATTTCTAGAATATGCTATTTTGGAATTTTTCATCATATTTGTACTTTCTACTCATTATATAAAATTGTTCAGCACTGATTCTAAAAGTATGCACTCATTCCATTGTTGTTAGCTTAATGAATGACAAACCTATCCACTTATTTCATAGACAAAACCACATACATAATTTCTTAACCTTTCCTACCTATCTAACCCATCATCAGCCTTTTAAGTTATACTCCAAATATAACAGCATTGTGTTAGCATTTGTGCAGTTTGTGATATCAGTAGTCTTATCCAAGATATAATAATCCAATCCCTAGAAAACTCTGCATAGTTTCATTTGTGAACCCCAAATGGAATTCACCTTGTAGGAGTATAAGAGAAAATGCATACATAAGACAAAATGTGCCAATCTGGAAGACAGAAGTTTCTTAGAGAGTCATTTCTTTGCATAAATGAGAACTTATATCACCCAAACTTCTATTAATGATAAATGTAAACATTGCCATCAGCTGTTTCCCACTGTAAGCCATAATTCCTTTTTGTCTTTTTTTTGTGGACACTGAATATTAGAGACATACAGTGGAAAATGAAGCTTCCTAAAGAAATCCCAATAAAATAAATACCTGTTTTCTTGATAAGTTTAAACTTCATATGTTTCCAAATGTATATGAGTATTACATCCTATATATTACCTGATTGAAATTGGTAAATATCACAAATGAGAACATTAGCCAATGCATGTTTTTTATATTATTAGGGAAAAAGTTCCTCTGCTTTCTGTTTAAGAATTAGACTTTCAGATTAGTTCCTTAAAGGGTATATGTTATAAGAATTAAACTGGAAATGTCAAAAGTGACCATGGAATTTGCCATGGCACATTTTAACCCATCTTAGAAGACCTATACTTTGGCAAAAGTTAAAATGAGATGATGATATTCTCCCTTTGTCTCTGCAGTAAATGACACAATTGGGGAAATGATCAAACAGTGATTTCAAAGTTACTGAGGCAATGAAATGAACTTTATCTTTTCACCTAACTGACAGCCAGTGAACTATACAGAAATTAAATCTACATCTTATTTCTTGGCATGCACAGGACATGAGCTGAAACTGATTTCTCATAACTAACTCAAATTTGGGACAAAAGGTTACTTCTCTAATATTTCAAAAGTTTTGAAGGACAAATAAATGTTAGATAGATTTTAAAAATATATATTCTGACTATTCAATGATGTAAATGGTATGGATGTCAACTTTTGGAGATCTTGCTTTAAGGAATGATCTTCAGATGATGATGGTTATAATTCACACATTTGTGGTTAATAATAGCAATGTAACTAATTTATACTTTTAATATTAAAGACAGACTTGTCATATGTGAGATGTTTTGAATTTCTTTGAAGGGATGCTGACACAATACTTTGTAACCTGTCTTCCTTCTCCCTTCACTCTTACTTTATTTATGTAAGTGTGATGATAAGCACTGAAGTCTCCACATGTCCCAAAGGGAAAGGAGCTCTAGACGTTGTCAGCAATGAAATAAAAGTCCTGGAACTGGAGGACTCCTTGCAGGGTAATTTCCATGCAAACCTTGGCATTCACACCTCCATTTGCTGGGAAACAGAAATGCATGTTTGTCTTTCTTGTTAGTGATAGTTTTATTTTGGTACTTCCCAGACGTAATCCAAAATGAAATAAGACATATTGTGACAATAACTATATTTAGAATGATATTACCCTATGTGTGAAATGAATTGTTAAAGGTTTTTGACAAACTAAACTTAGAAATATAAAATGTTTTTGATACATTGACTTGGTATTGTGTATTGTGTTTGGTATATTTTATAAAACTACTGATTATCCATGATTTTATTTTTTTATGTACGATCACAAGAAGTAACGTGAGACTGTTTATTTGAAATATATTCCCCCTCTCTTCCTCTATATCCATCTGTCTGCATATACCTTTCTTTATTATTGTAGCTATTATTTTCATGTATACATAAGTGGATGATAAAGTACAGAATTTATTATGGAAATATTAACATTATTAGAGAGATAGGGAAAATAATTTTGCAAGTCAGTTTCTATTGATTATAGAGGGCAATCAGAATACCGTCTTTGGTTATTGTAATTATACTTCTGGCACCAAATATATTCTAAACTCCAGATATGTAAAGAGCCATACATTTCTGTCTTAGTGCTGATGTTATAGTAGAGAATGTGTGAGACACCCATTTATTGGAATTGTGTGTGGGGATCGTCAGTATTAATCATAACATTATGCAAAGACAATCTTAACTACTGAAGTACCTACATTCCAGCTCTCTATTAACTATTTAAAAAGATGGGAAAGAGGGAGGAAGGACAGAAAGTGGGGGAGAAGAGGAAATGGAAGTCATTGTTTTCTGTAACTTCAGTACATGTGTGGTGGCATTGGGCTGTTTCACAAGGACAATCTTTAAAACCTAAATGTTCATGCTACTAAAAGATTACATCATACCTGAGCCAGATGGGGGGAAATGAAGATAATAATCACCATCTTTTCATTAAAAAATCTTTCTCTCCAATGGTTTCGAAAGCAGAAAACAGACAACATAGGTTTCAGAATCAGAACTTTATTTCTTCATGAATTGTGCAATTCATTTGAATTTTGTTGCCTTATTTATGGTTCAATTTTGTGTCTTTCCTATTTGCTCCTGAAGGTTACTTTATAAAGTCTATCAAATATACAACTTAATGAGTACTTCAGCTTCTTGTTTACTGCCCACCATGAACAATGCTCAAAAGAAATCAGGGAAACAGCCTTTTACTACCTACTGTCATTTAAAGATAAACCAGGGTTTATTATTAGGCGAAATTGGATGTCTTTTTCAATCAGATATGGAGAGAATATAATTCTTGAGGGTAAATAACATTTAACTAAGAAAGAAGTGTAGATGCACTTAAATTACAATTCTCAAAGCAAAACAATGGCATTTTATCTACACATAGAATAGGGACGTTGAAATTAAAGTGATATTTAGCTGGTAATTTAAAAAGTAGTAAAATAATATTTAATCAAATACAATACTCTAACTATTCAGTAGTATGTCTAGTAGATTATTTTTTATGTTTATTCAGCATTTATTTTATTTGTGCTGTTAATGGAATTGAGTTCATTTCCCAAGAGGCAATTGAACATATTTTATTTGGCTTTGGAAAACAAATTAACTAATGTTAGAATGTTTTTAAAAGGAGAAATGAAGAAATAAAAAACAACAGTAATCAACAAACAGAATAATAATTTACAGGACTTTTAAGGAACATTTATAAATGGTATGTTTTCCCTAATATTGTTTAGATATGAAAAACTGTGAGAGATAACATTGAATTCATTCAGGTATAATATTCATAGGCAATAAATTATCAGTAACACTTTTAACAATAATAAACTGTCAAAATTGGAAATAAGAGGATGCATTATAAAAGCTGTCCTATCCAGTGGTGGTGGTGCACTCCTTTATTACCAGCACTTGGGAGGCAGAGGCAGACAGATCTCTGTGTGTTTGAGGCTAGCCTAGTCTACAGAGTGAGTTCCAGGACAGTGATTGCTACACAGAGAAATCCTGTCTCGAAAAAACAAAACAAAAACAAACAAACAAACAAAAAACTTTCCTATTAAGAAAACTATGTAAACTATTTACTTCTTATTTTATCTGAAAATATTCTGATTGCTTCTCTATGGACTCTTAGTATTTAAACTTGAAGTTCAAATTTAATGCATTAATAATTAATAAATTGTCCTGATATTTTCTGGCCATTTTTTGTAATAATGTGACTCAAATATAAGGGTCTTGAAATTAGCAGTGAATGTATAAAATTTACACGTCAATTATCACTAAATAACAAATAAATATTCAAAATGAGCCTTACAGTATAAATGGAATGTGTTTGTATTTTGTGGAGGAGGTGAAATGTCATAGAGGTGATGCCCATGCCTGCAAAGGGACTAAAAAGCATACCGAGATGTGTTAATTGCACCTTACACATGAAGTCCCTGGCTTGATATTTAAATTCTCCTATGTATCCATTACTGTAGAAACATTTCTGTTTGTCTGACACTATGTAAATGCACCGGATTTCCTCTGGCACCATTCACTCTGTTACAGTTAACCTTAGTTTTAGTTTCTTGTCTTGTTGCTGTAAAAAAAAAATACTCTAACAAAGGCAACTCAAAGGAGAAAGTGTTTGTTTGGCTCCCCATTTCAGATTTTAGATCATTATTGCAGAGAGGACAAGGAGTACCAAGTTAAAGAAGCTAGTCTTATTATATTCATATTTAAAAGCAGAGCACAATGTATTCATGCGTACATGCTGGTTCACAGCTTGCTTCTTTCACACTCAAACAATCCAAGAAAGGTTCACATACAGTGGGAAGGGCTCAACATCTCCATTAGCTGTGATGATATATTGTGTCCCCCAATATATTGTGCACCCTAATAAACTTATCCTGGGTTAAAGGACAGAACAGCCACTAGACAGACATAGAGGCCAGAAAATGGAGACACACACGCCTTTAAAACTATCACTTGGGAGGCAAAGATTCATTCGGATCATTGTGAGTTCAAGGCCAAACTGGAAACAGCCAGACATGGTAACACATACCTTTAATCCCAGGAAGTGATGATAGAAAGGTATATAAGGTGTGAGACATGCTCATTGGTGAATCTAATTGAAACAATTCTTTATTAAGACTCCCTTCTGAGGTGATCATAAAGAGTGTCAAGTTGACAATTAAAATTAATCATCATAATTTTTATTTATGGATGTAGTGGAAGCTGTTAACACATAACTGGCATTAATTGAACATATATCCAATATTGATTATATACAGTTTCTGTGTGCATGGATTACAACTACTTGCTGAAATATTGGTGTTAATGTTTTCCATAGACATTTTCAATGTACGACAGAATTCTACTAGATTTCTTTCTTTCCCCCCACATTATCTTTTATTTTAATGACATTTTTTTATGTCCATTGGTGTTTTGCCTTAATGTATGTTTGAGGGTTCAGATCCCCTGGAATTGGAGTTATGGACAGCTGTGAGCTGTCATGTGGGTACAGAAACTGAACAGGGATCTTCTGGAAGAGCAGCCAGTTTTTAACTGCTGAGCCATCTCTTTAGCCTTATAGAATTTAATTTTTAATAGATAATAGCAAAACATTGTCAGAGTAGTTGCCAATTACATAACTTGAAATTCTATTTAATTATATCTTTATCAGAACATCAAACACACACAGACACAGACACACACACAAAAACACACACACACATCTATTTGGGTTGGATGATTACTTCTGGGCATGGGAACTATCTTGCAGTATGGTTGATATATGCAGTGACTGAGCAGATATCAATTTAGAAATAGCTGGCTAGGGTTGGAAATAGGAAGAATGATTTTTTAAAGGAATAATATGTATTTGGGATGAATTAGGAGCTTATTCAAGTAGGTTGGAACAATGAAATATTTTAAAGAACAAAACAGGGAGGATTAAATCAGATAGTTTGACAAATGAGTGTACTGTGTCTATTGCTCTGTATGCTGTGAGTGTGTTGCTCTGTTCGGTTGATAAATAAAATTCTGACTGGTCAGTAGCCAGGCAGGTAGTATAGGCAGGATAAGCAAACAAGGGGAATTCTGGGGAGAGGAAGGCTGAGGCAGGAGGAGACATCCAGGGAGCAGCATGTAACAGGTACACAGGTAAAGCCACGGCACACGTGGCAACATAGAGATGAACAGAAATGGGCTGAGTTCAAACATAAGAGCTAGTCAGTGGGAGGCCTGAGCTAATGGCCAAGCAGTTTTAATGCATGTAAATCTCTGTGTGTTTACTTGGGTCTGAGCGGCTGCAGACCAGGTGGGACACAGGAAAACATTTAGCTACATGAGTGTTTGACTACAGTCATTAACAATAGAGGTGGTATCCATCTGAGACCTAACAGAAAGTTTCTGGGCTGATGTCTGATTCAAGTGCTTTCCTGTGGCAACCTCTGTGCCAGGATGTGTTAATGGCAGCCATAACTATAATCTCCTAACAGGCTACCTACCACATTTTATTATTACTTTCTTCACAATGTTCCGGTTTTATTTACTTTTTTATCATTAGGAATAACAACAAAGATCATTTTAATGCTGAATGATTTGATATACATATTTTTTTTCATGTCAACAAGGTTCTAACTTACATTTTTATTCATTTTTGTTCCAGTATGTTGGATTGACTACAACATCACAAAACAAGTAAGCTCAGTATGTTAGAAATATTGAAATAAAGCTATTTCATTTGGTGTTGGGCACCCCAGTCACATATTCTCTGAAGTTTGACTAATTGTGGATGTCTATAATAGTTTCCATTGCTTAGAAAAGGAAGCTTATTTGATGAGGGGTGAGACATATGCTTATTTGTGTTTACAAGGATAATTATTTCTAAATAGAAATTATGTTAGCTTCAGAATCCGGGAGCAGTAAGTTCTTCTGTCTTCTATATAGATGTAGACAGTTGGCTAGAGTTTAGAGTACCATTTATGAATTTTTCCTGTAGAGTAGACCTTATGTCCAACTAGAGAGCTATTGGCTACCTTCAAATAAAGGTGACACTTCTTCACCATTGTGTGTATGTTGCTAGCCTGTCCCCTGTTACAGATCGTGGGCTCGACAGCTTGGCAGGCCTGTGAATCGCTCCTCTCATTTGTCAGCTTGTTCAGCATTTTCTGGTTCTGGGAGAGCCACTCTTCAGAGGCTGGCAGTTCAGTACCCATGATATTGCTCCAAGTCAGGTGTTTGAAATACGTGGTATCTTTAGCAAGAGGACCTTGCCTTCAAATCCTGGGAGGCAATTAGCAGCTATATGAAAGCCTATGTTGTTTGGGGGTCACTTGAACTCCACTGACATACAACAGGAGAAGAGGATTCCTATGCTTGGGACTGGGTTTTCTGACAGGTAGTCTACGGCTCATGAGGGAAGCATTGTCACAAGTGGTGCACTTGTATTTATACTATATATTTACATATATATTTACACATGCATGCACACACAAATACATTTGCTTTTGTCATGTAATTTTAGGTAAATGTAAAATAATATGATGTCCTATGTTACTTTTCAAACATCCTCAGTATTCTTTGTCTTCTCTACCTACTTTTCTCTCTCCATTGCCATGCTCTCCTACTCTTCATTCAATGACTCTATGCCTTGCTTTTTCTTCTTCATTATACTTGTGTTCTGACTCAAGAACCCCTTCTCCCCTTCACCAAGTCCCTTTTTATTTTCCTGGTTTCTGTCATCCCCACGTTCATGGTTCAGGGAAAATGTATCTATAGAGGCCATGAAGATAATGAGATCCAGAGGCTCCCCCCCCCCAAAAAAAAAAAAACAAAACAAAAAAAACAGCTTTTAGTGTCACAAAGACATGACAGGGAAAATGGAGCTTGAACTTTCAACAACATGGTTAGCTGAACACGACTAATACAATGTTGACACCATCGACTTGCCAATGTGTACTGTGTGTGGTAATGCCGCCATTCGGTCCAATGACCGATAGGCTGGAGCATTCTGGCCTGATGGGCGTGGTTTTCTGTGATATATGTGACCCCTTAAAAATGGGGCAAGAGTTGCAAGCTCTTTTGCGTGGTTAAGCAGGAGTGAGCTGTGGAGAAGCATGGCTTGCAGTTTGGTTCCCATCACCCTTGGGCAGAACAGCCGGATGACAGCTGGATCAGCAGCAGCGTCTAACTTGTTCTGTATTGTGAGTGTACCTTATAGATTTTATTCCTTAATAAATCTCATCTGGCCCCATACCTCAGTGTCCTGTTTTAGTGGACAGGGCAAATTCTACATGATCTCAACTCTGCATGAAGAGCTGTATGCATTGATGCTGAGAGTGGGATATTCTTTCTTCTCTATGGAAAAGCTTCTAGATAAGAATTGTTAGGTAATTTATAGTTCTTTCGATCTGTTAGGAAGAATCACATTACTATTGTGCTTTTATATATCCTAGAAATTCTTCAGAGTACATTTATATGAACATATATCCATTGTCAAATAATTTACAAAAATTAGTCAGAGACCTCATTAGCCTATGAACGTCCATAGCTCTATTGTTTCTCACAGTGCTTTGCCCACAGAGTAAGATTTAATGTTTCAGTATTATTATTTAATTATTGTTATTATCATTACACATTGCTAAACTTTTCATTTTATATGGTCTTATGTCACATAAAGGCTTTTAAGAACATATATATTGTACATTGATTTTACTATTATTTTTAATAGTAGATGCTTAGTTCTTATGTTACTTGTATGTATATTTTTTCAGATCTGATCGTTTGGCATTGGACAACCAACTTCTCCCTGCTTTCCTTAGTTGTCTATCGTTCATTGTGTAAGGTTGAGGCCTTATAGGTTTTTCCCAATACCCTTTGCCATGTCCATTGGTGTGTTTTTTGTCAGCTTGTATTTGAACAGTCATGTTGGTGAGACTTTATGATTGTATCTTCTGACATTATGAGACACAATCCCACAGAAAACTCTGTGCTGTGACAGGAATCTTAAAAGGTCTTATAATGAAAAACCAGAGCCACATATTGGAGTGCAAGCTGAAAGATCAGAGAAGCAGATCAAGCCACAGCCAACCTCACCTCCCCAGCTCCTCAGCCTCAAGAGAGCAAGTTCCTGTTTTCTCATGCCTTATATATCTTTCTGTGTCTTGCCACATTACTTCCTGGGAATAAAGACATGTGTCACCACTGCCTGGTTCTATTTCTCTCATGTAGCCCAGTGTGGTCTTGAACTTACAGAGATCCAGACAGATCTCTGCCTCCCGAGTGATAGGATTAAGGTGTGTGCCACCACTGCTTGGCCTCTATGTCTACCTTAGTGGCCAGCTCTGTCTTCTGATCCCCAGGTAGACTTTATTGGGGTACACAAATTATCATCACACTATGCTCCTCTATCTTGAAATAATTTTGTCCCCCTTTCTACAATATTCCTTGAGGCCAAGGTATGGGAGTGTTTTGTAGACGTACCCAATGGGACTGGCATCCACAACTCTGCATTTTGATTGGTTGTGGCTTTTTGTAGTGCTTCCATCAGTTGCAACGAGAAGTTTCCTTGATGAGAGTTAAAGACAATTATCTGTAGGTCTAAGGAGGAATATTTATCGACTCTTGCTAAGGATCTTGCTGGTTTTGTAAAGCAGTGGCTGTTGACTCTTCTCCAATAACCATGACTTCCCTAGCACTGCAAAGTTGACTAAATTTCCAGGACCAGGTGGTCTTAATTCCAAGTAGAGAGCTATTGGTTACCAGCAAGTTGTGGGCCACCACAATACCAGTAGTTTTATCATGCCATGTTCGTTGTTGATGGGTATTTTAATACATGAAAATATTTATTTTTTCTCTTTCCAAGGTGAAACAGAGGAGACCTCCATGAGTAAACTGGCAATGAGGGGTAGCAATAGAGGGTAGGGGTTGGGGGATGAGAACATGAGGGAATGGTATGGTCGAGCTGGGGGAGGGACAGAGTGGGAGAGCAATGAAAATCCTAACAGAGGGAGGCAATACAGGGTATGGGAGAAACCTGGTGATAGGAAAAAATCCCAGTAATCCATAGGGACCACCCCAGATTAGACTACTAGCAATAGTGGTGAGGGTGCTTGAACTGGCTTACCCCAGTAATCAGATCAGTGAATACCTTACTGTCATCATAGAGCCTCTCTCCAGTAACTGATGGAAGGAGATGCAGAGATCTACAACCAAACACCAGACTGAGCTATGTGAGTCCAGTCAAAGAGAGGGAAGAGGGAATTTTATGAGCAAGGGAGGGTCAAGATCATGATGGGGAAATCTACAGAGACAACCGAACCAAGCTCGTGGGAACTCAGACACTTTAGACTGACAGCTGCGGAACCTTCATGTGACAAAACTAGGCCCTCTGCAAATGAGAGACAGTTGTGCAGCTGAATCTGTTTGAGGGGCCCCTAGCAGTGGGATCAAGATCTATCCCTGGTGTGTGAGCTGGCTTTCTAGATCCCATTACCTATGGTTGGACACCTTGCTCACCCTTGATGCAGAGGGAAGGGGCTTGGTCCTGCCTCAATTGAATGAACCGGGCTTAGCTGTCCCCCCATGGGAGAACTTACTCTTTTGGAGGATAGCAGGAGAAGTGGGTCAAGGGGAAATGGGGGGGGGCAGAGAGTAGGATGAGTGATGAGAAAGGGATCTGTGGCTGTACTGTAAAATGAATAAAAAATGTAAAAAAGAAAATATTTATTTTTTGTAAATATGGATGTTTTACTACATGTGTATTATGTGTATTACATATTTGTAGTGGGTCTGTGAATCTATTTGAACTGAATTTACAGACTGCTATGAGGACTGGACATAGGGATTCAGTATGAACAGCAAGTGTTATCCACCAATGGCTATCTGGGCATCTGCGGCATGAGCCCACAAACCCTATGAAAATACTTCTTAATCAGCTAAATTTCTTTAGAACATAGGGAAGTTTATTACAACAAATTTATTATTTCTACACTTTCATGTGGCATCACTTTAACAATTTACTGAATTATGCATTCTGTTGGTATTAATGTCTTTCACGTAATCACTACATATTAACTGTTCTTCAATTTTGCACTTAATATGCAGATTTGTTTTGTGTATATTTCGTGTAACTTCATTTTTAACTTTATTAACTATACGATAAAAACCCATGACAAAAATGTTTATGAGCTGAAACTTTATATTCAGTTAATACCAATATTATTTAATTTATGAGACATTTCCCAGTTAGAGAAAAATCTAGCTATTTTGTCAGAGACAACTCATCTTAGTGAGTTAATATGCAGTTTTCACAGTATAGTATCTTGAAGAATAGAGACTGATAGGTCCCCAAAGAATTTAGATTTAATGGACACCTCTCCTCTGGGCACAAAGTCATGAACTCAAAAACAAAACAAAACTAAACTAACTATAAAAAACTTTCCTTTATTTTGTAAGTGTTCATCTTTGGCTATCAATATCACTATTGTATTTTTTATGGAATTGTTTTGCTTCTATTTCATGAACTACATCTATATTTTGTTTTAGTGTGTCTATTTCCTTTAAGAGTTGTTGTAAGAAAATAGACATATCTAAATATAGCATTCTGGTGCAATCAAAAGAACTTTTACATTAAGAATGTATTTAAGAGGCCGGAGAGATGACTCAATGGTTAAGAGCACTGGCTGTTTTTACAGAGGACCTGGGTTCAATTCCCAGCACCCACATGGCAAATAATAACTGCTTGTAATTCCAATTTCAGAGGAGTCAAAACCTTCACACAGACATACATGCAGGCAAAACACCAGTGCATATGGAATAAAAATAAATTAATTAAAGAATTATTTAATAAACTTTACCAATATGTCTTACTCTTTTTAAAGTTGAAAAAGAAAACAAGTGAAAATGAAAAAGTTAGGATAGTATATGAAGAATGTGATGTTCTAACAATGTGTAAAATAAATATATGACATTCTCAATATTTGGTTGTGGTATTAGTCATTGAGGACAACTGTGAAGAAAAATAGTACAGTCTAGACAGATAGCTCAACAAGGTGTCTCTTCAAGTGTGGAAGCCAGAAGCCACATGTCACAGATCCTGTGGCACTGGGTTTTAGGTGAGAACTCACCTCCTTGCTCTGGATGCTTGCTCTTCCCTCATCATGCCATTCCTCTCTGCACACTCACATTGACATTGAAAACAGGAACAAACTCTATAGTTTCTTTGCTAAGGATACTAATCTTATTGGTATATATTCCTTCCATTATGATTTCATTCAATCGTAAATCTCTCTTTAGATGCAGCATCTCCAAAGGTACCCATAATGGCTATTAGGGATTTGATATTAATATTGAAGGAATACAGATTTTGTTAATGTATAGCAATTCTGAAGTACCCAACTCCAAAGAAAAATGTCCTAGTAGACAAAGTATAAATGGTGTGATTAAATCAATGACTTACAATGGCATTGAAATTACAGAAATTATTCATTAAAATTTATTCTTCAATAAAATGAACCCAAAGGACAATTATTTTGGACCACTTGATAAAGCAATGTTAATATTATGGTTATCTTTGAATACTTTTATTTATTTATAATTTATATTTATTTGTGTGTGTAAAGCAATTTATCCTTTGCCTAATATTTTAGTCTTAGACACTATATCTCTCTATATAAATATTTTGTGGAATGTGGTAAAAAATTGTGTAGAAAATATTTGTGTAGGAACTATTTGTGTTGAAAGAACTTGTTCTATCAATATTTACCTCATGTCTTTGCTTGGGTTTCTATGGATGTGAGAAAACACCATGACCACAAGTATCTCGGGGATGAAAGGGTTTATTTAGCTTATACTTTCACATTGCAGTTCATCATCAAAGGATTTCAGGGTAGCAACTCAAGCAGGACAAGAACCTACAGGCAGCAACTGATAATGAGGCTACAGAGGAGTGCTGCTAACGGGCTTGCTTCCTACCTGCTCTCTTATAGAACCCAGGAACACCAGGCGAGGGATGACACTACCTACAGTAGAATGGGCTGTTGATGTAACCAACCGTCTTATTAAATAAGAAACACAGAAACAATGTAAAAGAGAAAGCCGAGAGGTCAGAGCTCAGAGCTAAAATCTCACCCTTCCTCCTGCTGTCCCAGCTTCGCGAAAAGAGACCTACTTCCTCTCAGTTCGTATTTTTAAAGTATGTTGTTCTGCCTTCTCATTGGTTGTAAACCCAAACACATGACTGCCTCGTCACTGTCTGAATGTACAGCCCCCTAGGTCTTAAAGGCATATGTCTCCAATGCTGGCTGTATCCCTGAACACACAGAGATCTTATGGGATTAAAGGCGTGTGCCACCACCGCCACACTCTTGCTATGGCTCTAATAGCTCTGACCCCCAGACAACTTTATTTATTAACATACAATCAAATTAATATTTCAGTACAAATCAAAATAATATTTCAATACAATTAGATTACCACCACATTTCCCCTTTTCTATTTTAATAAAAAGAAAAAAAGCAAAAGGTTATGACTAACAAAAGAAAAACTATATACAAAAGTACAATAACTATATACAATATATACAAGTAATAAATACCTAAACAGGTATTTGACAAATCAGAGAAAATAATTCCATTATCTATCCTATTTTGGTAAATCCAAGATGTATCTAATGCACTTTCTATCCTAATTAATTTTCAACTATAACTAACTAATCTTCAACCATAACTAACTAATCTTCAACTCTCTCAGAGACCCAAGAAGGGAATAATAGTAGCTAACAAAAATAAAAACAGGAAGTGCATGCAAGCAACTTCCAAAAAATTTTGTGAGTTGACAGAAACAGCCAGCTGCCTGGGCAGTCACCTGAGGTTTCTCCGCAGTGTTGGGGCATCATCTTCAGCCTATAGGCTTAGTGTATCTGACAGACTCATTTGTGAAGTAGGATGTACACAAGGTCAACAGTTCAACCTCACATTGGGTGAGAGCAGTCCACGTACCAGAAACACCTGAATTCTACTAGTGTCCTGTCATGATTCAGGATTTTAAATTCTGGAAATTGTTGACAGTTTTTTAATTCAGCTGTCCATTCTTCTTGGCTGTGTATATATGGCTTCATCTCAGCATCCCCTTCTTCTCCACATCCCTCTATTAAATGCCAGTTTACTTTTGAGAGGCATGAGCTTTCAGCTGCTGTTCCATTGTACAACAGAATCCATCGGCCCTCTGCCTGTTAAGCTGCCTTCGAAGAAAAGGGCACCGTACCTTTTCCGGATGCGAAGGCCACTTCAGGGATGGGGCCATATTGTCCTGGCCTCAGAAGATGCCTTTTGATAAAGCCATAACCACACTTGTTTTGGCAAGAATCAGTAGTCCCTTGTTTCGTGATCTGTCTGTCCATTTTGTCCTGTTGATTCGAGGATACTTTGTTGTCCAGTGGCTAACTTTTGCCAGAATGAAAGTTGACTCCATATGCAGTTTCTTCAATGCCCATATTTTCTCTAAAGTAGATTGGTACTGCCAGGAGCCGACATGTCTCAAAAAAGAAAAATTTTCTAAGTTATTAAAACATTTTAAATGCCATATTCTGTAGATCTCTGAAGGGTTTGAAGATGACCTGTCTAAAACATCTCTGCTCAAATTTTAAAACGTATCCAATATGACTACAAGTTCTATGATAATGTCTAACTACTAGCTTTCATTTCTTTATATCCTAATAGTTGATAATAATAACATTCAAGGATCAGAAATTTGCATTACATTGTTAAATGGATGGAATAAATACAATTATAAATATACATATAGCATTTTCTAACAATATCAGTTTCAAATTTGTGTACAATATAAAACAATTCAATCCAATGTAAAGTATTTAAAACTAGTAATTGTCTTTCTCTTTTTTTTCTTTTTTTTTTTTTTCTTTCTTTCCTTCTTTCTTTCTTTTTTTTTTTTTAAACAAGAACCTTAAATCTAATCTCCTTTGCTTAGCCTTTTTCCTAACCCTTGACAATAACTTGTAACCAACCCCCCTAAATACTGAAAATTATCCCAGACCCAGAACCCATTAAAAAGACCAAAAAACCACCTGCCCCACACCACCTCTTTGGGAATGTGGGCGTCGTATTCTTAAAATTGCTTCCTGCTGGGTATGGGCGAAGTTTTCTTTATCCTGAAAGAAAAATTTTAGGTTAATTGTCAAATTCTAAGAGAGGTAGCTATATCCTTCACTATCCAGTCTGTGTATAATGCCAAAGTTCAGGGTTTATCTCAAGTCCTTATTCAAGTAGTCTTTGAGACTGGATCATCTCAGCTAGTCATCTCAAAATTGTTCTGAGCACCTTGTAGTTCAAAGCTGATCTGTGGATGATGTTTGTCAGCTTAATGATATTATTATTGTCCACGTGGAATTGTTGTTGTTGTGGGGCCCCATCTTCTTTCTGGAGACTTCAGTTGATATTAGGCCTGGCCGTGATTTCCTGCAGAAAACTGATAAGAGACTCGAACACAAAAACATATATATGCAGCTAGCCTTTTTTCTAGAATTAGTTAGTACTCTATGTGACCATTCATATCTTAACAAAGTTTAAAATGTATATATATATATTAATCTTGTAAATTTTGATATAAAATTTATACTTTGAGAAAAGTTTAAAGAATCAGAATAGAATCAAAGAGTTGAGGTTAGTAATAGAATAGTCCCTTAATTAATTTTGCTTTTGTCCTGTACCATAGCAGAAGATGGCTCTTATTCTGGCATGATACAGGGAGTTTGCATTTTCCTTTTAACAACATGCTTGATTTTAAAGAAGGAGAGAGCCATTCTCCAACTCCAAAGTCAGCTTTAAATTTTAATTGAACTGGGACTATTAGAAAACCAAGAGTGTTAAATCTTTAGAGAAAAGCAGAAACAAACATTTAGGAAGACATAAAAAATTTTTTAGATAATATATACCCATACACCGTTTCACTCTGTTTCTTGGGATAGATGATTTGTCCCTTTTCTTCAGTTGTCTCATTTGTCCAGTGTTCTTCAGATTCCTTAACCTTCATTCTCCTAAAAGACAAAAACAAAAACCTTTCCCCAAGACTAATTTTGGGGATGTTTCCTTTTGACAAGTTATTATCTGATTAAATGAAAAGGCATGTGTTATTGATACAAGTTAGTTTAAATTGGATGTTCATGCTGGTTGATGAACTATCACCTCCTCTAATTAAGAGGTCTCTCTTGTTCAAATCGAACCTTTATCAATTTTGATGGTACCCACAGCTTATCTTCTCCTGTAGAAACAAAAGCAAAACCACGTCCCCAATGTAATACATACCCTGGTTTCCATTCTGAGGTCAGCACATCCTTAAAGTATATAGGCTGATTTAATTCTGTAGTTTTTTCTATTATCCAATGTCTCTCTGCAGCTGTTGTTCCTTTCTCATTGGCATTCAGAAAATTCAAAGTTAGAAGAGCATTATGCAGTCTATTTCTGGGGGTTTTTGTTACCCATTTCTGTTTATTTAGCATATCCTTTAGAGTTCTGTTTGATCTTTCTATAACTGCTTGACCTGTAGGATTATGTGGTATGCCTGTAATATGCTTTATATTGTAATAAGCAAAAAACTGTTTCATTTTAACAGAGACATATGATGGAGCATTGTCAGTTTTGATTTGTGCAGGTATACCCATGATGGCCATAACTTCTAGCAAATGAGTGATTACAGAATCAGCTTTTTCAGAACTCAAAGCAGTTGCCCATTGAAATCCTGAATAAGTATCGATAGTGTGGTGTACATATTTCAATTTTCCAAATTCTGCAAAGTGAAACACGTCCATCTGCCAGATTTCATTTCTCTGAGTACCCTTTGGGTTACATCCTGCTGGTAATGGTGTCTGATTGTAGAAGGAACAAGTAGGACATTTCTTTATTATTTCTTTGGCTTGTTGCCAGGTTATGGAAAAATCCTTTTTTAAACCTTTACTATTAACGTGATGTTTTTTATGAAATTCTGAGGCCTCCAGCACATTTCCTATCAATAATTTATCAATCTCTTCATTGCCTTGTGCTAGAGGGCCTGGCAGACCAGTATGGGATCTAATGTGAGTTATATATAAAGGATGATTCCTTTTCCTGATGGCATCTTGTAATTGAATAAATAGTGAAGTTAATTCTGAAGCATCAGGGATAAATTCTGCAGTCTCAATATGTAACACCACTCTTTCAGCATACTGAGAGTCAGTTACTATGTTGAGAGGTTCTGAAAAATCCATTAATACCAACAGAATAGCATACAATTCTGATTTTTGCACTGAATTATACGGACTTTGAACCACTTTACTTAAATTTTCTGATTTGTAACCTGCCTTTCCTTCTTTGTTGGCATCTGTATAAAATGTACGAACTCCAGATATGGGTTTTTGCCGTACAATTCGAGGCAAGATCCATTCAGCTCTCTTTATAAGATCAATTCTATTGCTTTTGGGATATTTGCTGTTAATTTCTCCCAAAAAATTACTGCAAGCTCTTTGCCAAGGTTCACTTTCTGTCCATAATTTTTCAATGTCCTCCTTAGTTAATGGTACGACAATTTCTGCTGGGTCTATGCCTGCTAATTGACGAAGTCTCAATTTTCCTTTGTAAATCAAGTCAGAGATTTTTTCCACATAAGTTTTTAATTTTTTATTTGGTTTATTTGGTAAAAATATCCATTCCAATATAATATCTTCCCTCTGCATTAATATTCCAGTAGGAGAACGCCTAGAAGGTAAGATAACCAAAATGCAATCCAGCTTTGGATCAATACGATTCACGTGTCCTTCATGCACTTTCTTTTCTACCAAGGCTAATTCTTTCTCAGCTTCAGGTGATAATTCTCTTGGACTATTTAAGTCCTTGTCACCTTCTAAGGTTTTGAACAAATTAGTCAGTTCATCATTTTTTACCCCAACAATAGTTCGTAGATGAGAAATATCTCCAAATAATCTTTGAAAGTCATTAAGAGTCTGTAGTCTATCTCTCCGAATTTGTACCTTTTGGGGTCTAATTTTTTGTAGCTCTATTTTATATCCTAAATAATTAATAGAATCTCCTCTTTGTATCTTTTCAGGAGCAATTTGTAATCCCCAGCGAGGCAAAATTTTCTTTACTTCTTCAAACATTATTTCTAAAGTATCTGCATTTGAGTCAGCTAGTAAAATATCGTCCATATAATGATAAATTATAGATTTAGGAAATTTTTTACGTATCACTTCCAATGGCTGTTGTACAAAATATTGGCACAGAGTTGGGCTATTCAACATTCCCTGTGGGAGGACCCTCCATTGAAATCTTTTAACCGGTTGAGAATTATTATAAGTAGGCACTGTAAAAGCAAATCTTTCTTTGTCTTTTTCTTGTAAGGGTATTGAAAAGAAACAGTCTTTTAAATCAATAACTATGAGAGGCCATCCTTTTGGTAACAGAGTAGGCAAAGGCATCCCAGATTGTAGAGAGCCCATTGGCTGAATTACTTTGTTAATTGCTCTAAGGTCTGTTACCATTCTCCATTTACCAGATTTCTTTTTAATAACAAATACAGGAGAATTCCAAGGGCTGGTTGATTCTTCAATATGCTGAGCATTTAACTGTTCTTCTACCAGCTCTTCTAAAGCCTGGAGTTTCTCTGTTGTTAAAGGCCATTGCTGGACCCATACAGGCTTGTCTGTTAACCATTTTAAAGGTAGAGCTGTTGGTGTCTTTGGAAGATCATCAGTTATTGTGCCCTGTTCTTGTATAATATGGATGGCTGGTGACCACTCATTAGAACAATATCTTCTAATATTTCTCTCAGTAACATGTGCTAGTTTATGATTTGTTTCTGAGATTGGAGGGATGTTAATCTGAGTATTCCATTGTTGCAACAAGTCTCGACCCCACAGGTTCATAGTTATGTTAGCCACATATGGTTTTAATTTTCCTCTCTGTCCTTCTGGACCTATACATTCGAGCCATCTTGCACTCTGTTTCACCTGAGATAATGTCCCAATTCCTAACAGTTGAACGTTTACCTCCTGAAGAGGCCAAGTTGGATGCCAAAATTCTGGTGCAATTATGGTAACGTCCGCACCTGTGTCTACCAGACCAGACAACAAAACACCATTTATTTTTATTGTTAATTTTGGTCTTTGTTCATTAATAGAAGTTTGCCAAAAAATTTTCTTTATGTTTTCTCCTGAATTTTCTATTCTCTCTGTTTCATCATTCTGACCAGCATGATTTATTCCAATAGGCATTTGGTTATTTAATCGCTCTCCAGAGCAGGCATTTCCTCTATGGCTGCCGGAAAGGTTTGAACTGGATTTGCACTGGGGGCCTGCCTGAGGCCCCTCTGGGAGTTTCCCGAAGACTGAGGCAAAGGATTACCCTGTCTGTCCTTTGTTGATCTACATTCGTTGGTCCAGTGTTTTCCCTTATCACACCTTCTGCATACTCCAGAAGGAAGGGGCATTCTGTTGCCATTGTTCCTTGAAGAAACATTGTTTCTGGAAATGACCTGTCTACAGTCCCTTTTCAAATGTCCTTGCTTTCCACATCCAAAACATCTAACACTCCTCAAACCTTTTGAAATTACTTCTCCTACCCATGTATCATCATGCTCATCAGCTTCAACATTAATTGTTTCTCTAATCCAATCTTCCATAGGTGCAGATCTTGCCCTTAATGGCCTGATTATTCTTTTGCATGCTGCATTCGCATTCTCAAAGGCCAAAGATTCAATTATTGCCTTACCAGCTTCTGAATCCGAGACCGTTCTCTTTACTGCTGAAGCCAGTCTTTGTAAAAAATCTGTAAAAGACTCTTTTGGGCCTTGCTTCACCTTTGTAAATGACTCAGATTTTTTTCCTGGTTCCTCAACTTTGTCCCATGCATTCAAGGCTGCCGTTCGACATAAAATTAGGGTTTGGACATCATATAAACATTGTGCTTGTGCTGAAGCATATTGGCCTTCGCCCATAAGCTGATCCTGGCAAACTTGTACTCCTTTATCCCTCCATTGTTTTTCTATGTTTTTAGCCTCCTCCTTAAACCAAGTCAGAAATTGAAGTCTCTGGCTGGGTTCCAGAACACCTTGTGCGAGGTCCCGCCAGTCCTGTGGTACTATCCTATTATATGTTGACCAAGTGTTTAACATTTGCTTTACATATGGGGAATGCATGCCATAAGATACTATTGCCTCCTTAAACCTTTTTAAATCCAACATTTCAATTGGAGCCCAAGTATTTTGTGTAGCCATTTGATCAGGCATCTGCTGTACTGTTACAGGATAAATTAAGGGTGACTGTGTGAAAACAGGCTTTCTTTCTGCAACCTTATGATCCCGACTTGAAACAACTTCACTGTTAATTTCTTCTGTCTGAATTTTTACAGGTTTAACAAGTTCTTCTAACGCTGTTATCCTGGCACTTAAATTGACTATCTTTTTAAATATTAAAATGTGGATTATTATAGTGATGAGGTGCATAATTCCACCAATACTAATATTATATAGTTGTTCCATTGCCAGACTGCCTAAAATTTCGAACAAAAACCAATTTTCTTCCAATGTACACATAAAACCCATTTGTTTTTTAATGTGGAAAAAAATTCTCTTTTAGATAGTTTCTTTTAAAATATCTGATATATTATGACTTACCAAATCTGCGTAGAACAGTAGAAATCCGAGGGGATTTTCAAAGCAGCCACCTAGTGTCCCAGGTGTAAATCCAGAGAGAGAGAGAGAGAGAGAGAGAGAGAGAGAGAGAGAGAGAGAGAGAGAACGCACAAGAAAGCGTAGCCGGCTAAAGCTTAAATGCAGCCACGTGTTCCCTCTTGTGCCGAGTCAAGGCTTGGGTCTGGCTTCCTTAAGCTCCGACCACCATGTGCTTTGGCTTTACAGGCAGGGCCCTGTTCGGCAGGGCAGGTCTGAGTTGTTTGTAGCACCGGCTTTAGGCAAGCTGCTCACAGACCTAGGCCTGGGCTAGAAGTTGCTACCCGGACTAGGACGCCAGCAGCTCGGACTAAGAAGCCGATCGCCGCCGGCCGCCGTGTGCCGCCGCTGCCGCCGCCGCCGCCGCGGGCCGCCTGCCGCCCTTGCGGGAAAGCGGACCTGCCACCAAGCCAAGCAGTTTTTAATGGATTCTTGTCACGTTGGGCGCCAGATGTTGACGTAACCAACCGTCTTATTAAATAAGAAACACAGAAACAATGTAAAAGAGAAAGCCGAGAGGTCAGAGCTCAGAGCTAAAATCTCACCCTTCCTCCTGCTGTCCCAGCTTCGCGAAAAGAGACCTACTTCCTCTCAGTTCGTATTTTTAAAGTATGTTGTTCTGCCTTCTCATTGGTTGTAAACCCAAACACATGACTGCCTCGTCACTGTCTGAATGTACAGCCCCCTAGGTCTTAAAGGCATATGTCTCCAATGCTGGCTGTATCCCTGAACACACAGAGATCTTATGGGATTAAAGGCGTGTGCCACCACCGCCACACTCTTGCTATGGCTCTAATAGCTCTGACCCTGAACACACAGATATCTATGGGATTAAAGGCGTGTGCCACCACCGCCACACTCTTGCTATGGCTCTAATAGCTCTGACCCCCAGACAACTTTATTTATTAACATACAATCAAATTAATATTTCAGTACAAATCAAAATAATATTTCAATACAATTAGATTACCACCACAATGGGCCCTCCCACATTAATCACCAGTTAAAGAAAATGACCTATATGACTGCCTACAGCATGATAATATGGAAGCATTTTCTCAATTGAGTCCCTCCTCTCATGACTGTAGGTCAGATGACTGTAGCTTGTATTGAATCAGCAAAAAACTAACCAGGACACCCTACACAAATTACAAAGTGTACCATGAATTGACTTTAAGATAAGAGTTATCAATTGCCATTGTATATGGAAGGAGTTACCAGTTAAAGTACTGCAGATAACAAAATTATATTATCTGCACCAGATGACAATTTAACTTTTTGAAATTTTTATGTGACTGGGGAAGATTGTCAGTTATTCTGATTAGCTAGCTTTATAGCATTCATTTGATAATATTTGTAAACAGTGTGTGTGTGTGTGTGTGTGTGTGTGTGTGTGCGCGTGTGCGCACGCGCGCAGTTTATTACAAAAAATAAAGTGTTTTTGCAAAGTTGTTGTTTCTGTATATCCTCTCATGAAAATGATCTCTGCACCCTGGGATGAGTAATTTGTCATTGGAGTATGTCAACATTGACACACATAATTCTCTTATTCCAAATACTAGAATTAATAGAAATGAGTTTTAATATTCTGCATCTAAGAGCTATTTAATAGAAAATTAATGTTCTTGATTTTCATGCAACAATGAAAATATTTGAGCTGTGTACAAGGCATTTTTCATAGCAGCATTTTCAGTAACCAAAAATGTGATAAAATATTCTCAGGGTGACAATAATATTGAGAAAGCACTTTGTTTTGCTTTGAAATTAGTTTAGTTCTTTTACAAGAGTTTAACCTTATTTGTCACATACAGTAATGGGAAGTCACCCAGATATTTAACTACAGAGAGAATATAGTTTCTCCAACAAGGGAAGTGGCAAATATAATATATCAGGTACAGAGAACGGGAAAAAGGTGCCACTGTCAGTTTTATTGTCGTAAGTCACTGAAATCTCTATAACTTAACAAAAAGCTATATCATACCCATTACAAAATGAATAATGGCTGTGTTAAGAATATTGATATTTCAAAGGTAAATTTCAGTTTTGTTTTTTATCTCATCATAATACTCCACATAATCTGAGAGTTTATATCCCAAGCTATCCTCTATTGTTCTCATGAAGCAAATTAGATCCAGATAGCTGTTGTGTATGATACAAGTAGCTCTGGGCATACATGATCCATACTGGGAGATGTTTGGAGGCAATAAAATAGTTTGTTGAAAATTACATCCCATACAAAAGCACTTATTTGTAGAATGGATGATAATTGTAGGATTCAGTTCCTTCCAGTCCCCACAGAAAGCAGGTACAGATTAAGGTTCATGTTATTAACATTCAAAGATGTTATTTTTTCAGGCAATGAAAAGTGCATGAGGCGGGGCCTGTGTAAGGGATGGTGGCTACAGAGAAGTGTGTTTGATATGTCTACCAAATTGCTCTGTTTTTTTTTAATCAGGAATTCAGGGAAAAAACAAAACAAAACAAAACAAAACAAAACAACAAAACAAAAAACAAACAAACAAAAAAAAAAACAAGGACTGTTGACTAAATCCCTGAAACCATGAGGTACAATAATATTTTCCTTCTCTAAATGGGTCTCTCAGACATTTTGGCTATTGTAACACAAAAATAACTAATAACACTTGTCTAAAACTATATGTGAATGCTGGCATACTTTTACATCTTCAACATAAAAGTAATAAACAGTAGTTAAATATAGTTAAAAAGCAAGAAAATCAGACTTATGGAAAACATTCCATCTATGACCTGTACAGTTTAGGAATTTCTCTGCCTAGGTAACTGTGAAATGGAAGATATGTGCATAGAAAAGCTGAGATTTCGTGCACCATACACTATATTGGAGAAGCAGAGGCAATTGTAAACTCAGCACCGATATTACAGAGCACTGGATGAGGAGGTCGGTCTATTACAGAAAGCTGACTGAGTGAATGGACATGTCCTACATTGCTGAAGGAGGAATTGAGCTAGCTAATCTCGATAGAGTAGTCTCTGGAGGGGAGCAATCTCAGACTGCAGCTAACTTTTAGGAGAAGGCTGTGGTTGGTACTTTCTGAAAACATTGTCAATATCTTTACTTGGACAGGAAAACTGTTTGCTCTTCTCCTGGGCCTGATCTGGGAAGGCCTTGCTATTCCTGAGTCTGAGGCATTGGAGTTCTTGATGTGGCTCTGCTCATGTCATGAATGTTGATTCACATAGGGGTACTCTCATTCCTACACATTCATAAAAATGGGTCTTGAACAAAATAAATTGTAATCCATAATAGAAAGTGTCATGCACTCCATAAGACTATAGCTCCCTAAGAAAAAGCAATATAATTTTAGGGTGTTTTAAAGCACATTCCATTTATTTAATGTTTCTACACATCTAAATAGGCCTATTTTGACCATATAATTTTATCTTCAGAATATGAAAGAACTAACCAGATTGTTTCTTTTAAAAAAATTTTTTGTCTTTTTAGTGTTTTGTTGGCTAAATATATGTAAAAGTAAAAATTACTTATTACTTGTATAAAATATCTTCCTCATTTGACCACTGCATATTAATTGATTTCTAATAGTTCCCTTGTGAAATATAAGTTAAAATTATAATGGTGAGAATTTTTGTATATGCATGTATATTTGATATATATGGGATCAGAGGTAAATGTGTGTCACAGCGTATACATGGAAGCCAGAGGACAACCTCAGGTGTCTTTCCTTGAGTTACATCTTGCTTGAGATAAGTCTCTTCCTGCTCATCACTGCTCAAGGCAAAACTAGTTGGTCATGGGGCTTCGGGGACTTCTGGGACTTCTGCTGTCTCTCTGTCTCATGCAAGGATATAGGAGTACAAGATACCACATCTGGCTTTAAATGGGTCCTGGGGATCTGATACTCATACTAGCGTGGCAAGTACTTTATAGAAGCCATCTGGTAAGGTTCTACTGCTAGGAAGCTAATAATAAATGGTGACCACTCAAAAGCAGGGAGGAAGTAACAGTGAAATCATAACTCACAAAATGAGAGAAAATATTAGTACATTTTATGCAGATATTCACACACAGACACACAGACACAGACACACAGACAGACACACACACACACACACACACACACACGTACACACCCCTACAATAGAGAAAACTTGTCAACTTTTTTACATTGTCTGAAAAATAAATGAAGGAAGATACACTGATAAAAGCAAATGCTCTATCATTTATTAACTATCCTTATAATTTACATGGACGCATATTAATGATGTTACATAAAAGTTCCACATTCTTCTTTAAAACAATTACAAACATTTGGTTTAAAATAATGTACATATCAGTGTAAGATGTTTGAAAATGAGTAATGAAAATCTGTAGTCAGCCATCCTTCTAGCAGTTATCATAATCACCCCAATTTGATGACTTGGAAACTTTTGTCTCAAAATTCTAAGTTTTGTTTTAAAGGACAAGCTTCTAAGGGACTTGAGCATGCAGTGGGTATATTAACATTCAGAACAACTAGCATTCATGCTTATACTGAACTCTGCATGAGGTGAATGCCCACAGCCATACTGACTCTTTGGCTCAGTGTGTTGACAGTGCAAAGCAATGTGGGAAGCTTAATGAAAAGTCCTTTGTGTTTGCCAGTTTCAACGGATGACACAGTTGCAATAAAATCTAGGCATCATCTTGAATACAATATGCAGCCTTGATTAGCAGGGCAGTTTGTTTCTGAATGCAAGAGAAAAACAGTCATCTGTCTCTCTAATTGTTTTCATAGCTGAGGAAAATGAGAAGAAGCACATTTGTTCCAATAAAACTTCCTGATATCATCACATCCGATTAGGAACACATCAAATCAATCAGATTTTGCAAGATGAAGTATTATAACTTCTAGTCTTGGCAGCCTTTTGGATGTCCTCACAGATTATAAAAACAATCGAGTGATCTGTCACTAAGGAACTCTCTATATCACAAATATGGGTCTCTTCTGAGAAACCAGCCTTTGGTAGCTCTAGTTATTGTATGCTACATTACAAAACATTACCAGTAACCATTCCTGAACTAACTAACACTTGGCCTGATGTTGTGTCTGTGTTTTCTTCTGTTCTATATTCTGTTTGATCTTTTACCGCTTTTGGCACCAGCAGCTAAATCTATAAAAATCCTGTTCCTGAGAAGTTTTTGTCTCAGGAAGTTCTTTCTCATTCTTACCATATGATATAAAATAAGCACAGTAGTAAAGAAAATCCTTCCAAACATTATACAAATTAGTCAAGGTTGCTTGATGACGACCACACAGGCGCCTGCTCTGCCGATATTCAAGGAAGCCATCTGTTGAAAAAACGGAACAGGAGACCCAGGTTACTGTAGTGGAGTTCTAGATAAGTTATACTGTATTTGAAAATCATATATACGGAAATCATAAACGGATGTGGTTAATTATCCCATTACAGCCACAGACAGTGCAATACAAATGAAAGCACTGAAAATTCTACTTTTTAAAAAAATATAATTACTTTTACATTAAGGCAATAAAACATGCAATTACTCATAGAAATTTTTAACAAAAATACTGATTTGAATGAAATGAACTTAAAATAGGAGAGTTTCCATCAAAGTTTTATTCTTAGACACATTTGTTACATTTTATCGTAATAGTTGTGGCACTGTAATCACTTTGAAGTTGTTTTCCACAAATATCATATGGAATCAAATGTATTACACATTCATCTTGAGGCACAGACATCTCACAAAAAGTATATTCGATAACTTTTCCACGGATAGTTCATAATTAGATAATTGCTACACTGCTTATTAAATGTGTTTTCAATATGATGATCATTAAAACTAGCATGTAGAGTTTCTAAAATGATCCTGAATATAAAAGCTGTCAGACTTATATTAAATAAAAATTTCAAAAACTTTCTAATTAAATGTGTCTTTTGAAGTCATAATTTTATCTGGTATAATAATGGTTTACCTCTCTCCAAACTTGCTATCTCCTAGTCATTTTATGCCTTAATAATCCAATAATTGAAATAAAATTCATATTTACTGTTATTGATTTAAATTCTTTATTATGTTTTTTTTTATAAGCTCTCCAGGTTTTGTTGTTGTTGTTGCTTTTGTTTTTCTGTTTGAAGTTGAGTATTTTCCTTTCAAGGTATGTAGAGATTGCGTTGGAATTTTACTCGGGATTGGGTTGAATCTGTTGATTGCTTTTGGTAAAAAGGCCATTTTTACTATGTTAATCCTACTGATTCATAAGTTTGGGAGATATTTTCATTTTCTGATATCCTCTATAAGCTCAACTGTCATCAGGGAGGCATCATCCAGCAACTGATGGGAGATGATGCAAAGTTCCACCGCCAAACAATAGCTAGAGCCAGGGAAACCCCACAGAAGAGGAGCAGGGAGGAATGATCATAGGTGCCAAAGGGATCAAGGACACCATGAGAATATGGTACACTGAATAAAAAAAGCAGGGCTCATGGGGGCTCACAGAGACTGAAGCAACAATCACAGACTCAGTACAGGTCTGAGCTAGGTCCTCTGCCTAGACTTTATGGTTGTGTAGCGTGGTTTTCTTGTGGGAGTCCTAACAGTGGGAGTTGTGTTTTGGTCAGTATCTCTGACTCTTTTGCCTGCTTTTTGAACCCTTCCTCTCCTACTGGGTTCCCTCATCCAGCCTGGATATGAGCGTTTGTGCCTAATTTTATTGTGATTTGCTATGCCATGTTTGGTTGATATCCCTGGGAGACCTGTTTTTTTTTTTCTTTTTTTTAAGGGAAAGGGAGAAGGAGTTGATCCATTGTGGTGGGGGACTAGGAGGAGTAGAAGCTGGGGAAACTATGGTCAGGATGTAATGTATGAGAGAACAATAAAAAAATTAAAAATGCTTCATTATCTCTTCTCTTAAAGAGATGGATCTTTAGCATGGTTTTCAGTTATATGTACTATAGTACCTGTTTATCTCCTCAAACAATGTATTCCAATTTACTTTTGGCTCAGTGAAAACTGGCATGAATTTTTCCCCCAGCTCTTACAGATGCTGATTTCTAAAAGCTAAATAATTCTGACATATTTATTGGGTTAACTCACTACCTCTTTTTACGCCACTTTCAACATTTCATTTGCAGCAGGAAGTTTGCTACATAGTCCATGTAGAATATATCACAGTGATGAGTATTTCCTTTGCCAAATAGTTTATAATTCTGCTTTAAACATTTGTATTTATAAGACTGGTCTTTTCAACACTTAAAAGAGACTACCTTTTGCTATTTTGACCAACTCAACTCATAGATTTTAAAGCACTTCCCCTTCTTGTTCCCTCAAGCATTATAAATTTCTTTGTGGTGACCTGAAAGGTTGGTCACAGAATCCATTGATAGAGTCAAGGGAGGGTGTATATGTGGTGCCAAGTGTCTTCGCTACTCTTCAGCATCCTCCTCTATATAAATTATGTACAAATAAATTTAACTCTAGGACAAGAGGATAATGATAGTACTCAGTTCGTGTATGCGAGAAACATCTACACATGCCCTACAGCATAAACACTGTGCACAGCAACGGCAGTATGAGAATCTCCTGGAAGGGCGGAAGCCAGTGCAGTTTTACCTAGTGAGAGAAATATGATCAATGTACTTTGTTTTCTGAAACACATTGTTTCTCTAACCAAGTATAAGGATTGAGCTCAATGTAAAATGGCAAAGTTCACTATCCTACATATGTGCACATGTGAGTATATCTTTCTCATAAAACAAATGAAGGCACAGCTGTGACAATTGTTCCAGGATTATGTCTATCTAATCTAGCATGTTTTTCAAAAATATATGTATTCTTGAATATTTTTAATAGTTTTGGCTTCTTTATTTTAACGACTGGTCCGTTGTGGAAGCTAGTCAACAGACTTCAGGTACTTTAGTGTGTAAATGGAGCAAGGTGACCAATCTTATTGGGCAAAGGTAGGTTAGAATAATGAACATTTCAAAAACTTGCTTTATTTTATATATGTAGGTTTATATGTATGTGTCTGGTAGGTTTATCCTGATAGCCCCTCAAGACCCCTACAAATCTAAAGGAGGAAAAGATAAGTCAGTAAAGTGTTTAATTTAGTATTTCTCTTTTTGATTTAAGAATGTGCTACTATCATTCCAGATATGAAAGTAAAATATTTAATTCAGCAGTTTTAAGATTTATGTTTAATATACTAAAACAAAATTATAATAAAACTAATCTTGTGTTTATATAATATTTATGAGCCTGAGATTTAAAAAAAATGAATAATGCTTTTCAGGAGTTTTATATTTCTTAATACCACTCACATTACATTGATTTCAATTTTAGTGAAATTAGCAGAATGGTATTTCATAATAAATATTTAATAAAGATATTACATCATATATTTTATGCAACTGTAAATTCCATTTATTTAATGTGCATGTGTATTGCTGTTCTGTCTAAACTTCACACCTATGAAGTCAGACTTTCCCCCCCGCAAAAAAAAAACCATACTGTATCCATACTCTATCTGCTATAGAAACACTAGAGACTTAGTAATGTAAAACGTCAAAATATATCCTGTAGCATTTTAGCAAAATAATATATAAAAAATTTATTCCTGTTTTCTTTATTTTTTATTTTTTTTTTGTTTTTTGAGACAAGGTTTCTCTGTGTAGTTTTGGTTACTGTCCTGGATCTTGCTCTGTAGACCAGGCTCGCCTTGAGATCCAGCCTGGCTCTACCTCCTGAGTGCTGGGATAAAAGGCATGCACCATCACTGCCTGGCCTATTTTATTATTATTATTATTATTATTATTATTATTATTATTAAATTCACTATTTAGCTTACATACCAACCATATGGCCCCCTCTCCTCCCTCCTACTGCCTTCCAGGTTTTCCCCACAAGCCAATCCTCATTCCCATCCCTTCTAAGACAAGGCCTCCCATGGGGAGTCAGCAGAGCCTGGTATATTCAGTTGAAGTAGGTCCAAGCCCTTCCCCCAGAAAAAAAGATGTGTAAAGTGTCCAACCACAGGCACTGGGCTCCAAAAAGCAGACACATGCATGATGGACAGATCCTGATGCCATTGTCAGATGGCTCCTTAAGCGGGTCAAGCTACACAACTGTTTCGCCTATGCAGAGGGCCTAGTCCAGTCCCAAGGATGTTCCACAGATATTGGTGCACAGTTCATGAGTTTCCACTAGTTTGGTTTGGTTATCTCTGTACACCTCCCCATCATGATCTTGATGCCTCTTGCTCATAGAATTCCTCTTCTCTCTCTTAGACTGGGCTCCTGGAACTTGGCCTGGTGCTTGGTTGAGGATCTCTGCATCTGTTTCAGTCAGTTACTGGATAAAGGCTCTATGATGACAGTTATGGTATTCACAAATCTAATTACCAGAGTGGGTCAGTTCAGGCACCCTCTCCACTACTGATAATAGTCTAAGGTGGGGTCATCCTTGTGGATTCCTGAGAACACTCCTAACACCCTTTTTCTCCCTATCCCCATGATGTCTCCCTCTATCATGGTATCTTTTTCCTTGCTCTTCTACTCTGTCTCTGTTTTAGCTTGACCATCCAATTCCCTTATGTTTTCATCTCATCCCCTAACCTCCATTACCCTTCCCTTACCCCCGTATACTCATGGAGATCTTATCTACTTCCCCTTCCCAGGGCTATCCACAGTCCCTCTTAGGAATTTCCATGTTAGCTAGCTCCTCTGGAGCTGTGTTTTGTAGTCTGGTTATACTTTGCTTTACATCTAGTATCCACTTATGAGTGAGTACATACCATGTTTGTCCTTCTGAGTCTGGGTTGCCTCACTCAGGATGATATTTTCTAGTTCTATCCATTTGCCTGCAAATTTCATAATGTCATAGGTTTTTTTACTTCTGAGTAGCACTCCATTGTGTATATGTACCACATTTTCTTTATCCATTCCTCAGTCGATGGACATTTAGGTTGTTTCCAGGTTCTAGATATTTTAAATAATGCTCCTATGAACATAGTTGAGCATATGCCCCTGTGGTATGAGTGAGCATCCCTTCGGTATATGCCCAAGAGTGGTATAGCTGGGTCTTGAAGTAGATTGATTGCCAATTTTCTGAGAAACCGCCATACTGATTTCCAAAGTGGCTATGCAAGTTTGCACTCCCACCAACAGTGGAGGAGTGTTTCCCCTGTTCCACATTCTTTCCAACATAAGCTGTTTTCAGTGTTTTTGATCATAGCCATTCTAACAGGTGTAAGATGGTATCTCAGAGTTGTTTTGATTTGCATTTCCCTGATGACTAAGGATGTTGAGCAATTCCTTAAATATATTTCAGCCATTGGAGATTCTTCTGTTGAGAATTCTTTGTTTAGCTCTGTAGCCCATTTTTAATTGGATTGTTCAGTATTTTGATGTCTAATTTCTTGAAATTTTTATATATTTTGGAGATCAGCCCTCTGTCAGATATGGGGTTAGTGAAGATCTTTTCCCATGTAGTCTGTCATTTTGTCTTGTTGACCATGTCCTTTGTCTTACAAAAGCTTCTCAGTTTGAGGAGGTACCATTTCTTAATTGTTGCTCTCAATGTCTGTGCTACTGGTGTTATATTTAGAAAGTGGTTTCTTGTGCCAATGCATTCAAGACTACTTACTACTTTCCCTTTTATCAAGTTCAGTGTAACTTGATAAAAGAGATAACTTGTTGAGGTCTTTGATCTACTTGGACTTGAGTTTTGTGCATGGTGACAGATATGGATCTATTTGCAATCTTCAACATGTTGATATTCAGTTATACCAGCATCATTTGATGAAGATGTTTTCTTTTTGCCATTTTACAGTTTTTGGCTTCTTTGTCAAAAATCAGGTGTTCATAGGTATGTGGATTAACGTCAGGGTCTTCAATTTGATTCGATTGATCCACATGTTTGTTTTTATGTTGATACCAAGCTTTTTTTTTATTACTATAGCTCTACAGTAGAGCTTGAGGTCAGGATTGATGATACCTTCAGAGGTTACTTTATTGTACAGATGGTTTTAGCTGTTCTGTTTTTTTTTTTCCAAATGATATTGAATATTGTTCTTTGTAGGACTGTGAAGAACTGTATTGGGATTTTGATGGGGATTGCATTGAATCTGTAGGTAGCTCTTTTTTTTTTTAAACTATTTTAATCCTATCTATTTATGAGCATGGGAGATCTTTCCACTTTCTGATATCTTTTTCAATTTTTCTGATATCTTTTTTCAGTTTCTTTCTTCAGAAACTTAAATTTCTTGTCATACAGGTTTTTCACTTGCTTAGTTAGAGTTACCCCAATGTATTTTATATTATTTGTGGCTATTGTAAAGGGTAATGTTTCTTGATTTCTTTCTCAGACTGTTTGTCATTTGTGTATAGGAGGGCTACTGATTTTTTGAGTTAATCTTGTATCCTGCTACATTGCTGAAGGTTTTTTTTTTTATCAGCTATATAGGTTCTCTGGTAGAATTTTGGGGTAATTTATGTATATTAGTGTGTCATCTGCACATAGCAAATGCTTGACTTCCTTTCCAATTTGTAATCCCTTGATCTTCTTTTGTTGTCTTATTGCTCTACCTAGATCTTTTAGTATTATATTGAATACATATGAGGAGCATGGGAGCCTTGTCTTGTTCCTGGTCTTAGTGAAATTGCTTTGAGTTTCACTCTATTTGATGGTGGCTGTTGGCTTGCTGTAAATCGCCTTTATTATGTTTAGGAATATTCCTTGTATTCCTGGTCTCTCCAAGACCTTTATCATGAAGGAGTGTTGGATTTTGTCAAAGTCTTTTTCAGCATCTGATGAGATGATCATTTGTTTTTTTTTTTCCGTTTAGTTTGTTTATGTGGTATATTACATTGACAGATTTGCATATCTCTGGGATGAGGCCTACTTGGTCATGGTAGATTTTTTTTTTGATGTGTTCTTGGATTTGGTTTGCCAGTATTTTATTAAATATTTTTGCATCAGTGTTCATAAGGGAGATTGGTCTGTAATTTTCTTTCTTTGTTGCATCTTTGTGTTGGGTATCAGGGTAACTGTAGTCTCATAAAAAGTTTGTTAATGTTCTTTCTTCTTCTCTTGTGTGGAACAATTTGAAGAGTTTTGGTGGTATTAGCTCTTCTTTGTAGTTATCATAGAATTCTCCACTGAAACCACCTGGGCTGGGGACTTTTAATGATTGTTTCTATTTCCTTAGGTATTTGTTTATTTAAATAGTTTATCTGGTCTTGATTTAACTTTGGTATGTGGTACCTATCCAGAAAATTGTCCATTTCTTTTAGATTTTACAATTTTGTGGAGTACAGTGTAGAGAATTTGTGGATTGCTTCCAGGCTCATATGGTTTTATTAAGGAAGAACCCCTGAGAGATCTCGAGATGTTCCAACATCCAGATCAGCTTCAAGGAAACTGACTCAGACAATGCAGCCTTACAGATTACTCTAGTCAGGACTTGACCATAATTCTTAATTTTCTCAGGATCCCCATAAGAATACAGTGCCTTTTAGTCTATAAGCCTAGAATCTCTCAGTCATTTTTAATATCCTATAGAATGTATGGCAGTTTCTTCTGTGAAGCAGGAACCTGAAGGACTGCCCTGATTTGTACATATTAGTGGTCATCTCCCTATGGGTCCTGAATGTCCAGTTTATACAACATTCTGGCAATCAGTAAACACAAGGGCACTTTTTTCCCCCAGTGGCTAACTTTTGCCACAAAGAAAGCAAATTCCATAATGATTTTCTTCAATGCCCATCATCCTCCTTGAGGTAATTGGTGCTGCCAGGAGCAGATGTATGTCCAGAAAGGTCTAAGTTTTTAAAACATTTTAAATGTCATATTCTGTAGGTCAAGTCTTAGGCATGTCTGACAAAGAGGCACATACACCGCAGTTTCACAGGATGGGAGAACTTCATAGAATACTGGCTCTTGGTAGCATAGCCCTCATTTATAGAAGAGTTTTTTCACGATCTTCTTTCTCATAATTATCACGTATTTTCATCCTTTCTAAAAAGCAAAGCTAGAAAATTCTTATTTCTGAAGTCTCTAGTAATAGCAAGTTTTTTTTTTGTTTGTTTGTTTTTTAATAAGTGACTGGATTGAAGGTGGTCTCTATGAGCAATTGAAGTAAAAAGTGGAAAACTGAATAATTTAGTTCTACAGTGCTCTTTAACCCCCAATATCTTTCCATTTTCCCCCTAAGTCCGGCAAATATGTGTAATTTTATTGACCTCTAAAGTTTTGCTGGGAAAAGAATTATTTACAATGAAGGTATCTTCACCCAACAATTGTATGTAGATGTTAATCTATTTGAATGAGGCTGCTGAGATAAAATCATTAACATTATTAAAGATGGATCATTGATGATGGTATATGTGCATATATGTAAATATCATTAATGTGTACTTACTACTTTTGTTCAGATAGAATTTTTTCAATTTTTATGACCTAAATCAGAACCTTCAGCTGATTGAAGCATATAAACTGTATGTTGTCTGTTAAATTTTTTTTTCAATTTCACTATGGTCATCAATTGAAACTTCATTAAAATAATTTCTTGCTGTTAGGTTTCTAACTATGGACAGAGGTAGAAAAATAAAAGGCAAGTATACAACAATTGAATTTAAAGGAACACATCTAGTGATGGTTCTGCTCACTCTGTTGTAAGCAAGACCACCATAACCATGTAGTCAAGATGTTTTCTCCTTTAAACAACTTGCTCTGCAATTATGGTGCTTTCTACCCTTCCCATACAGACTGGAACTTTTCAAACAGAATGGAACCTGCTGCATTGTATACTGATCCTGAGTCTGTAACTACACTGAATATTCAAAAGACAATCTTTCATTCAATATGAGCCAATCATTTCTCTTCAACGTGCAGGGCAATAGAGATTTCTATCAGATCAATACATGATAAGTGGATCCCTTTTCTGTTTATTTTTAAAAATCAACTATGGACATATATTTGTTCTGTTTTCTGGTTGTGACTGTAAGAGTATTACTTAGAGCTTCTTACAACTTTACCCAGTGGACAATCTCAACCCAGGGCCATAATATAGGGCACCTAGGCAAAAATGAGTAGCAGGGAGTACTAATTCTGCAACCTTCTCATGTTCTTGCTACAGGCGCTTTTCAAACCAAATATTCTGTCATTGCTTTGTTTAAAAATACATTATACTTTCATTTTTTTAAATTTAGGTCCCTCAAATCACTTGGTGTTCCTTCTTCTGAGTCATTATAATGTCTTCCTGAAGGATGGATATCTTTTAGTAGCATCAGTTTATTATAGTATTACATGTAAGAGAAAATAATACACAAAGATATTCATTTAATTTTCATACCACTCATAACATAAGACTAAATTAATCACTTTAGTACAATGTTCATACAAGATAAATTGCAATAAGTATAAGCATCCTCCACAAGATGCATCTTAAATAATTCTGCTTTACATTCAGTTAGTTATGCCCATAACAATCTTACCTGTGTCCACTCATTAGTTTGTGGATCATATGATTCCATGGTGTTGAGGTATGTTTGCCCATCATAGCCACCAACAGCATATAGTCTGTCACCAAGGAGACAGACACCAACACCATCTCTAGGCATACTCAAAGGAGCTACCATGGTCCATGTGTCTGTTTTTGGATCATACCTAAAATTCAAGGACAATAAAATAAAATTCTAATTATACTCAAATTTTATTCTATAAATGATAATTTTTAAAAGTGTTATCTGAGGGGACCTGGACTGGTCTACTCTGGTGACCAGTCTAGTGAATACCCTACCCATCATCATGGAGCCTTTATCTAGTGACTGATGGAGGCAGATGCAGAGATCCATGGCCAGACGTCAGGCTAAATCCAATCCATGAGAAAGAGGAGGGATTCTGCAGGTGTGGGATGTTGGGATCATGATGGGAAGACATGTAGAGATGACTGGACACACTAGTGGAAGCCTATGAACTGTAGACTAGTGGCCATGGTGCCCCCATAGGACTGGACTAGGCCTTCTGGATATAGAAGACAGTTGTTTGGCTCAAACTGTTTGTGGGGTGCCTAGGCAGGAGGATCAGAATCTATTCCTGGTGCATGGGCAAGCTTTTGGGAGCCCGGTACCTGTGGTGTGATGCCTTGTGCCTTGAGCAGCCTTGGTGCACTGGGAAGGGCTTGGACCTGCCTAGGCTCAGTGTGACAGACTCTGTTGACTCCCCATGGGAGACCTTGATTTGGGGGATGTGGGAAAGTGGGGAGGCTTGGAAGGGAGGGCTGGAGGGTAGGAGGAGGGAGGAGGGAGGAGGGGGAATCTGTGGGTGGTATGTAGAGTAAGTAGAAAATTTCTTAATAAAAAAAATGAAAAGAAAAAATTGTTATCTGAAAAGAAAATTAAGAATGTTTGATCTCAAGTTCAGTAATTTTGACAGATAAATTTTTTGAAACTATTAGCCATGATAATGGTCATTATAAATTCTAAGGTACTTAAAAATCATTCCTGAACCCTTAAAATGATAAAGATTCATTTGGTAAAAATAAATGTCATGCCTTTCTTTCCAAGATGAATATTTAGAAGCATAAATCACTATACTCCACAGTAAATGACGTTTTGAACAAGATTGAAATGTAGTGATGTTATAATGAAGCCAAAAGGATGCTTAAAAACCTGGAGGACATCAGTTTGAACACTTAGTAGATGTAACCTTTTCTGAAATGGTAATGCAAATCTATTCTACATTTTTTAGAAAAGAAACAATCATATTGTTCCAAAATTCGGTGGCTGGCAAGCTTGATGTAGTGGCACATACATGTTATTCCAGAATTTGGGGAGAGGACATAAAAGGATCAGGAGGCAAATGGACAACTTCATTCATCTATCTACCTAGTTCAAGACCAGCCTGGGAAGCATACATGAAATAGTGTTTCAAAAAGAAAATCAAAACAACTTTAAAAGCATCTAGTTTAAAAGAAAATGTAGTCCAGTTTTATTAAAATGAGTATTAAGTGTGGTATAAGTGTTAGAGTGAGCTCCAGGACAGAGTGCATTACATATGTGCAAACATATATAAATACCATTAACATAAACTTATTAAGAACTTAGCTCAGTAAACAGACAGACAAAAACTAAAACACCCAAACAAAGGTATTTGAGAGATCAGTGAGCAATATGTCTAAAGGTATCTATTTAGCCTTTGAATTTTAGGGAAATAGTTCCAGGTGAATAGAACCGTCATTAATCATGACTGCTAAAATTTTCCATGAAGGATACAACAGTAGATGAAGTGTTTGGAGCCAGGTAAGCCAAGTTATTTAAATAATAATACCTACAACACTTCCTTTTCAAAATATCTAATTACTTCATATTACATATATGAATTTCAAATATCTATCTGTACATAATGTTTAGAATGGTACAAACTGAGAGATTGAATATAACTTATTTCAGTTGAAAATGAATCACTAAACCACATATTTGCCTTTAATCTGAAATTTACAATTAAGATCCAAAGCTAAATGTTAGCAAGACAAAAACAAAAATATAAATTATGACTAAAGATAAAGTATTTTCTTTTAAAAAGGGAAATGTATGTTTTGTGTCCCAGGATGTATTTGGCCAGTAGAAAACTCGAACAATGGACTATTGAAATAAACCAAAAATTAACATCAGTGTGATAAAGTTTTCACTATAAATGTAGTATTTATAGAGAATACGCATTTTACACAAAACATTACATGTTCTTGAATGTCAAAGATGGAGGCATGTGTGTGATCATCTATTGACTCAATGCCTGCCAAAATTTTAATAACTGTCCTAGGCTGTTATGCACAAAGAAATTTGATTGACAGGCTTAAGTTAGTCAAGGCAAAGCATCATAAAAACTAAAAAGCACAAAGGCCCACAACATAATTACAATTATACAATATATTCAATCACAATCTAAAAAAAAAAAAAACATTTAAACATTTTCACAAACATTCTGAAACATACCATAATGGAAAATGAGTTATGCAAAGAAATGACAAAGAATACCACCTACATGCAAATAGAATATTCCAGAAGGTGAAACATTTTTTTAAGGTAACCAGACAGATTTTTCAAATAAATAACTTAAAAAACACAGAGACAGGTAATGAATATTTCCAAATTAAATGCGAATTACACTTTTAGGACTGTGCTTGTGGTTCAGAATCTTATTCAGAAAATTCTTGTCTCTACTGCATCTTCAGATACATTTTCTGTGCATTTATCCAACAAGTTCACCTTCTTGAGTATTGAGTTAAAGACTTTAGATCCATTTTGAATCATTAATTTATAGTGTGAGAAATGTGGATATAAGGTATTTCTTTTTCAGGTTAATATTCAGTTTTGTCCATTTATGGAGTAAGCTAACCTTTTTCCAGAAAGTAAAATTAATATATTTGTTAAAAATCAGTTGCCCATAGCTATTCGAGTATATTTCTGGATCCTGTATTATATACCGTTGGTCAACATATCTACTTTTTATGCAAATTCCATGCATTTTTATGACTGTCACTCAGTAGTATAACTTTAGGTTAGGTCAGGTAGTGTGGACATTCTGATAGTGTTCTTTCTTTCTGGGGGTACCCTTGGTTACCACAAGAAATGAAACCACAAGATATTAAACTTTCTACCCAGCAAAGGAAACATTCACCAGAGAAAAAAGATAAGTGAAAATTGGAGGAAATAGTTGTTCACTATATTTTGGACAAGGGTGTGAAACCAAGGATATATAAAGAACTTTAAATGCAACCAATAAAACAGCCAAATATAAATGGGCCAATAAAATGAACAGACAGTTATCAAAAGCAATCTACAGAGTTAATGCAGTTCTCATCAAAATTCCAACATAATTCTTCACTTTGAGATCCTATATAACCAAAGTCAGTTGTCTGTGAACAAGAAAACAAATGACATCAAATGATGGTTGTTGCTAGCATTGTAAACTAGTGCAATCATTGTGAAATATCAGTATGGAGTTTCCTCAACAACATCAAGAACAGAACTATTATATGACCCAGCTATACCTCTCTTTAACATATATCCCAAGCACTCTATATATGCTATGACAGATTACATATATACATCCATGTTTACTGCACTAATTGGTGTAGCGGGAAGTGGAAGCAGCTAAGATGCTCATCAATGGATGAATGGATATTCAAATGTGTCATAAATAAACAACAAAGAAAACCTGGAGTTTTACTCATCTCTTAGGAAAATGTACCTATCTAATTTTGGGGAAATTAGATACAACTAGAAAGTATTAGATTAAGTGAGAAAATAAAGACTCAAAAAGAAAAATAATCACAGATTCTCTCTCACATGAAGGTTCTAAATTTTAATATTTCTACATTTATAAAGGAGGTGTTTTGATAGTATGTACAGAATGTGAAATTAGAGAGGCAATCAATAGGGAAAGAGGAACAAAAGATATTGAGAAAGGATGATTAAAAAAAAGATCAGATATGGCGTGAAAGGAGAAAACAGGCTCTTAAACTATGAGGACACATTACAGGACTAGAAAAGGGAAGCAGGGTGAGAGAAGTAATAAATAGTTTAGGTTTTCAAAAATGAGTTAAGTCTCATTCTTCTAAGGTAATACATTAAAATTTAAAAAGTGTTACAGACTTAATAATGGGGGTTTCCTAAACTGGATGTCAATTCATAAAAGCAAATATTAAGAGAGATTTGGAATTTGGGCTTTTTTCATTTAACATAGGCATTAGATTTTAATAAGGGAATGAATGAGCTCTTACTGCTGGGTTAATAGCAATGTGGCTATGTTAAAAAGTAAGACCTTGATTGTTCTTAGTTGTTCCTGAAATTAATTTAAAATCTTTTAGAATGAAGACATCTTTGAAATGTTCATGAAAATCATTCAAGGGAAACAAAAACACATGGAAAGGGAACAGGTAGAGTAAAAATGCTCAATAGTTGATGGCTGCTGGATTTCAGTGACGTGTTCTGGAGGATGTTGTCTTGCTTGTTGTTTGCTTATGGATGTCATTTCCTAACAAAAATCACCTTACAGCAAATAAAAGGTACATTTACATTTTAGTGAAAAGTCAAGTCTTCTTTCAACAGAATATTTTATTTAATAATGCCCAGTTTGGCTTGAGTCACATATTTTACATGAATATCTTTTCTGAAGTCATATTTCAGAATTTGCCTGGTAATTATTTAGCTCTGCAGAGTAACTATTTTTTAAATACTATCTGCAATGGAGATGTTGTTCATCACTTAGCAAAACAGAAAAAATAAAGAAATTGAAGAAGTAACTATTAGAAGTAGTATATGAATTTGTAAATTCTAGGTGAAATTCAGAATGTTGACACAATTCTGCAAGTCAATATTTTGTGATGAGTTGTACAAAACTTATCTATTTACATCCAGATACAAACTTGAAAACTGCAGCTACATATACAAATAAACATTTTATACATTGCACACATTTCTTGAAAGTAACTTTAAAATTTTATTGTCTTCTACAAAACCATTCTCTGTATTAGATGGGGTCTGTTTTAGGTAGAAAGCATCATTTCAAATATATATTAGTGCTTTATTTCTCAGTGTTTCAAATGCTGTTTGTATTTAGCTGAATGCATTACAATTCAAATTAAATGAAGTCACACTAATCCATGAGTTTCCTTTGACTTGTGGCATTCAGACTCCATCACAGATGAGAAGAAAGTGAACACGCACTCAGAATTACCCAGACCTGTAGCACTGACTCCCTCTCACATTCACAGTTCTAGAAAGATTTTTCTGTATTTAAAACTGTTCAGAGATTCCTCTTTGCCTGGAGGCATAGGAAGTTATCCCCAAAGTGATGTATCTTTTTTTTTGTTTTGACATAGATGATTAAAGATTTATAAAAGGTATTATAAATGTTAACTATGAATTATATAACAGTACTGTTATTTTTTAATAAAATGTAGTTTTAAGTAGTTTTTAAACTGTGCTGGCCATTTAATTAAGACAATAAACAAGCAAAAAGGAAGGGGCAGTGTTGAAGGTTTGTTTTTGGTCTACGTCTTCTAAATGTTACCTTGGTCTTCCTAGTCAATATGTGAGCTCTGTAACAGAGTCTCTATTAAACTTTACAGCCCTCAGGCAAGTGAAGCAGGCACCAGTATGTAGTGAATAAAATGGGCTGTAAATGAAAGCTTCTAAAGGCGTGTAACAGTCACAGAATATGAGTTCATTTCCCTTTGAAAATTCACATTGCACTTTTCAGGCAGCATTAAACCGCCAAGCTTCATTGTCAGTCTCATACATAAAGGATGCAGTTTGAATTAAAAATATTCACGGAAAATTTCTTTTAAATATCAAACTACTATCAAATAGAAATGAGACAATTCAGTGGCTCAAATTTCAAAACAGTGTTTAGACAGAGACATTTACATACAGAAATATTTGCAGCTTTATATGTATACCAGCTAAAGAAAGCAAAGAGGAGGGAAAGAAACAAAGATCAATACCAGACTCTCTCCCTAAGAACCCACTAGCCACAACAGCCAGGGAATCAAGTAGAGGATCTTCATTTCTCTTTCTATCCTTCAGTTTCAGTCCCTCAATCTCATCCTAGCTCTTTAGCAGATGACATGCAGCATCCTATCTTCCCTTCATCCCTCCATTCCATGAGGATTCCAGACCCAGGTTAATCCCACCTGTGGACCTGCACAACCCACTACCCTTCCAGCCCAGCCCCACTCCAAACTGTCAGTTCTCAATACCTAGAAACAGATTCTAACTGGGACTCACAGTGGCCACACCTCAAAGGACTCAAAATCATTCCACATAAGGTAATTTAAAGCCACCACCAATTTATAAGATCCAGAAATGTCAGCAGAAGCCACAAGATGGAAAATAAACCCAACAAAGAAAAGACCAGATATCAACACCTAGAATCACAATCAACTCAGACCAAGATGCCTAGTAACCCATGAAAAAATACAATCAATAACAGCAAGCAAAATATATCTCCACTAGAGCCTAGTGTCAATACTACTTGAGATTCTGAGACAAGCAACAAAGCCAACACACAAGGCAAACTCTTCAATATAGCAATTATAAAAATATTCAAAGACCTTAAGCAGGAAATAAATAAAGCCAAAAATGAAATAAATGAAAACCAAATCAAACAGTGGTATTGAATAGAAAAAAAAAGGTTCAATAATATTAAAGTGAGAATGAAATCACTGTGAGTTCCCAAAGTAAAGTAAAACTTGAAATGAAAAGTAAGAACTGGAACAGAAATATCAGAGTCAAACCTCACTAACAGCATACAGGCAATGGAAAAAAAAACTGCATGCACTGAAAATAAGATAAAAGAAATGGATACCCTAGTCAAAGAAAATGTTAAATCTTAAAAAATCCAGGCAAAATATCCAAAAAATCTGGGACACATTGAAAAGAGCAAGTCTATGAATAATATATGTATAAATTATGGAGAAGAAACCTAAGTCAAAGTCACAGATAATCACAGAAAAAAAAAATCCCCAACCTAAAGAATGTACAAGAAGCATATAGAACAGAAAATAGACTAAATCAAAAAACAAATTCCTAATGACTCATAACAATCAAAACATTGACCATACAGTGTGGTGATGAATTATATACCCTAATAAAATATGCTGGAAGATAAGAGAACAGAACAAGAGACTAGATTAAACATAAAGGCCAGGCAGTGGTGGCACACACCAACACTTTAAAACCTAGTATTTGGGAGGAAGATATCTGCCTGGATCTCTGTGAGTTCAAAGCCACCCTGGACTACACGAGATTGACTCAGTCTAGGAGAGAAACAGCCAAGCAGTGGTGGCACATACCTTTAATCCCAGTTCTTGGAAAGCACACACACCTTTAATGGCTGGGTGGAGAAAGGTACATAAGGCATGAGGAGACAGTAACTAGAAGCCTTTTTGGCTGAGGAAGCCCTTACAGCTGGAGCTTTTTCAGGCTGAGGAGTCCTAGGGGTAAGAGGTAGCTTGTTCCTTTGTCTTTTTGATTTTTCGGGTAAATTTTATTAGGGTGCACAGTATATGTTACCACAATAGAGACCAAAGAAAATACTACTGCATCCAAGAGACATATCTTACTACCAAGGATAAATATTACCTATGGGTAAAATGTTGAAAAATGATATTATGAGCAAATGGGTCTAACAAACAAGTTGGTACAGAGATTTTAGTATCTGGCAAAATAGACTTTGACCCTAAACTAATCAGAAGAGAGGGAAGGACACTATATTCTCATCAAGGGAAAAATCCACCAAGAGGATATTACAGTTCATATCTATGCACTTAACAAAAGGGCAACCAAGTTCATAAAAGAAACACCATTATAGCTCAAATCACATACTGCCGCTCACAGACAGATGGGAATTTTCATACTCTAGTCTCACCAATAGACACATCACCCTGACAGAAGCTAAATAGAAAAATGCTGGAGCCAGCTAGCATTATAAACCAAATAGACCTGGTTTTCACAAAATGTTTCACTGAAACATGAAAGAATGTTCCTGGCACCTCATGGAACTTTCTACAAAATTGACTACATTCTTGAACACAAAGCAAGCCTCAAGAAATACAAGAAATTTGAAAGGAAGAAGCCGAAGTATCTTTCTTTGTAGATGATATGAGAGTATATAGAAGCGACGCTAAAAAATTACACTTGGATACTCCTAAGCTGTTAAACACTTTCAGCAATGTAGTTGTGTACAAAATTAAGCTACAGTAGTAAGTAGACCTACCATATACAAATGAAAAATGGACTGAGAAAGAAATCATGAAAATAACACCTTTCACAATAGTCTCAAATTAGCTTTCAATTCTACCATAAGTAGGCTAAAATTTATGTAAACGTAGAAGTTAGGTATAGAGAAAGGGAAACTAACATAATTATGGATTGACTAGGGGGCACAAGGTGGGCTGGAATAGGAGGATCAAATGGGGAAAGAAATAATAACATGGCAAATGAGGCAATCCCAGAGGGAGTGTTAAAGCTAAGGGCCATTTGAGAGGTAGTACGGAAATCTAATATAGCAGAAGATTTATATATATATATATATATATATATGTGTGTGTGTGTGTGTGTGTGTGTGTGTATTCCATGTATTCTACATATGCAAATTATATATATGTATTCTATCTAAATCAATATTGGGGAATACAAAGCCCCAACAGTACATCTCTGAAAGTCAGAAAGACGTAGATATGTAAAAAAAAAAAAAAAAAAAAAAAAAAAAAAAAAAAAGGGCTCAAAATAGAAGTAAATACATTATATTTGAATAATTTTTTTTTAATTTTAATGACTAAGATTAGTAATAAGGCTGTTTTAAAAGAAATAATTTTAGATAGTTTCTAATATGTATGAATATCTGTAAAACATATAATAAGATGTTCATGTTAAAGACAATGCATGGGTTAAAATGTATGAAATATTGCTAACCGAAATTTAAAGTCTATATCAATGCTTGTTCCCACAATTAGTGTAATAAAATTGTAATTTGCTATACATGCTCTTCCTAGCATGCAATATTACTTTTGATAAGTTGATTTTTGCCCTTCTAGTGATGAGAGGAGGTAGCACTCTGATGTACTCTTATATACTTTATTTTCAAACTTTGATATGTTTTATTATTTTTCAGGTAAGTTCTCCACTTTACTTATCATTTGAAATGCCTACTCATGTTAGCCTAGACTTGTGTACATTTCAAGCTAGCCTCATAATCAGGGCAAATATTCTGCCTTACTTTTCCAAGCACTACAATTGCAAGCCTGAATGATTGTGCATGCCTAACGAATTTACTGATATTATTTTTCTTGCAGATGAGCAGGTTACAAAATGATTGAAATTTGATGATAAAGAAAAGATGCTTCAATTTCAGTTCATAATTTGTATTGTTCCTTTTTATATTAAATATTCCATGACTTAATTTGGTGGCCACATTTAAATAATTTCCTTCTTGGAATAAGCTATGGTTTATTGTAGCCTCTCTGAAAGATTCAGAAAAAGGGCTAAACAGAGAGAAATCTGCAAACATAACAGCTCCTTCACACTTTTCAAAGGTGTTCTATGACAGAATTTAAAATCTATTTGAACCATTTTCAGGCCAGGGAACCCAGAGTGTGCCCAGGAGATTTGAATGTTGGGAGAACCACATTTTTTAAAAGGAAGCTACTAGACTTTATTTCAATGTGTCTAGCAAATCATTCCAAGAAATGTCTTTTCTCCTTAAGCTGCTGTTGAAAATGCCTAGTAATGTCTATAAATTATGAATAATAGTTGTACAAAATAACTATATTTTCATATTTTTACCTTGTTGTTGAAAAGATTCCCATTGTATAGTCAATGCTAGACTGTAACTTATAACAGTTCTCCTGCCTCAGACTCCCAAGCACTAGGTTTACAAGTATGTATCAACATGCTTTACTCAATAGAAGTTTATTGCATATACTTTTAAAATAGGGGTCCAAAATGTTTAGATTCTCAGAGAAGCTGCATACATATTTACAGGCCTATAAAAAATACAAACACAGTTTTGCAACGAAACAACCAAAACTTTTAAGGTGTAACGATAGAAAATATCATAACAAAATTCTTATTTTTCCATGTTATGCTCATTCAGCTGGCCCGAGAATCAAACTTCTAATATGGAGCAGAACAAGAGGGGACAGAATAATAGGGGGAAGGAAAGGGTTGACTAATATGATACCTAGTCAAAATGACAAAAGCCTCCTATTTGAAAAATGACTTTGCTATAAACATAAATATTTTGAAGGTGTTTGGATAGTATGGCCATTTGTCAAAACAACATCAGTTTTTACTCTAGGAGGGCTTGTTTTCTCCCTAGTCATCAGATTTTGATCAAGATTAAGATAGTGGGCATGAGAATTCCTTCTTGGAAGCAAGCCTCTGACTTAAACAGGAAGCAATTAATTGCCTCATAACAGGATTGTCACTAAGATACGAGCAGACACATCTTGCTGGTATGTCAATGCTGCAGCTTGAAATGTCCAGCACTGTGTATGACCAATGGTGTCTTTCATCATCCAGCAACCTATACAGCACCTCCTGACATTATGAAAACAACCAAATAAGGAAGAAGTTTCCCAGACAGTTTGAGATTGATTTCTAGATATTTTCCAACCAAAGTTTATGGTGTAACATGAATCTTAAAAAGCTGTATTAATTGAAAACACTTGGGAGTCAGATATTGGCATAAATGCTGAAAGATCAGAGAGACAGAACACGCCACACCTAACTTTACCTCGCCAATTCCTCAGCGGATCTTGTCTCCTTAAACTGGAGCCTCTGAGTCCTCATTTGAATGGATCTCAGCTGAAATGCTGCTAAAAGCCTAAAAGTTTAACAAGGCTCTATTCCTGGTCCTCATGCTGTATGTGTATGTGTATGTGTATGTGTATGTGTATGTGTATGTGTATGTGTAGGTGTAGGTGTAGGTGTAGGTGTAGGTGTAGGTGTAGGTGTGTGTGTGTGTGTGTGTGTGTGTGTGTGTGTGTGTGTGTTTATATATATATATATATATAGTGTTATCTTTCTGCTTTCTGCCATCACTTCCTGGGATTAAAGGCATGTGTCACCATGCCTGTCTGTTTCCAATGTGGCCTTGAACTCACAGAGATCCAAATGGATCTCTGCCTCCAGAATGCTAGGATTAAAGGCCTGTGCTAACATTGCCTAAACCTATGTTTAATATAGTGGCTGTTCTCTTCTCTGACCCCCAGATAAGTGTATTGGGCTGCACAATATATCAACCACAGTATGGTGCCTTAAGTATCAGTGTGTCAATCTAGTTATGGTGGACAACAAAGGCAGGGCAAGAGCTTGTGCTGTTTTGGAAACCTGGATTGTTTGGAGCCCTATATGTTTTCCACTGGTCAACAGAGTGATGCTTAATTGAATAAAATGCTGAGACTAAGACAGTGAGTACTTACCCTAAATGGACCATCTATATGAACATACCAGCAACCATGACAGGGCTCTTGTAACTTTTATAAAGAGGATGCAGAATGAATGTAAGAGCCAGAGGATAGCAAGGTATACTGGGAACATCTGGGAGTAAATATGTTTACTACAACTGTGAATTCATGAGAGTTGTTACTTGCAGAAGCTCTATACAAGAACAAGTCATCAATAAATCCTAGTGTAGATGAGGCTGTGGCCACAAAGTTCCATCTGATATAGGGAAACTACTGTCAGTGGATAGGTGCTTGAAGGAGGAGAATCATATTTATTGAGGATATGGCCATTAGTGAGTTTTCCATGTTCAAATGGCTGGTTCCAGACTCATGCACAGGCACATATGTGCAACACTAACTGGACATAATAGATTATCAAAATCAAAAGACATTAAATGTTTGAGGAAATATGAGGAGGTGCAATTGAGACATGTGGAATTGGAACTGTCAACTAAACACAATCATATTGTTTTTTGTACATGTATGAAATTCTCAAAAAAATTTTTTGTGTATATGAGTGGTTTGCCTAAATATATGTCTATATACCAGATATGTGCCTGATACTCATAGAGTACAAAAGAGGGTGTTGAATTTTCTCAAACTAGGGTTATTGATGTTTGTGAGTCATTATGTGGGGACAGGTAATGAAATCTTGGACGTCTGGAATATCAGTCAGTGCTCTTATACAATTAGTCACCTCTTCCACCATCACAATAAATAACCAATTAATTTTAATGACTAGTTATAACTATTATTTTGTAGGAAATTTAGATTTCCCTCTATATGAAAATATGAATTTATATTTCACTATCTTACTTAAGACCTAACATAAGAATCAATAATTTGAGAGGTAGGTTTTTTTTTTTATCATCTCCATCACATTACAGTAAACCTTTAGTTCTTAGATATTTGCCTTCTCCAAAATGAAAAGATGAAATGTGGAATTCAAAGGGATAAAAAATGTATAGCATTAGTGAATCTCAATTTTTATCACAGGAGTTTTTTTTTCTTTTTTAAAAAATTATTTTATAATTTAATTTAATTTTACATATCAGCCATGGATTCCCTTGTCCTCCCTCATCCAGCACTCCTTCCCCCAAGCCCACCCCCATGGAGGATGAAGAGTTTTTTAAGACCCAGAATTGTTCTACATTCAGAGAACTAGTCTGCAAAGTGCTCAGCTGTATATAGGACATCTACATCAAAATCCTTCCTCTCAAGTTTATGGAATAATCATGGAAGAGGGGCATAAAAGTTGTGAGAGCCAGAGGCAATAAATGACTATAAGAAAACAGAAGTTTGAGGTCATACCAGGCCAGCAGCACTTATGAACTCTCAGCATTTGTGACAGCAAGCAGGAAACCTACTAAAATCAAGCCAAACAAATCCATAACATGAAAAAAGGAGTCACTCATAAAGTCCTACCCCTAGTTGAGGAGCTTGTTGATGATTACTAAGAGAGGAAAATCGGTTTTACTAATCATGTAACTCCTGGAAATGTACCCATGATCCAGTAGATAATTAGGAAACTATGCACATACTGGCAGGCAACACTAAGGGGACACAATGAATGTGTTTAAGAAACAGCACATGATATTGTGCAGGAATAGTGATGGGCCTATATGGGTAGAACTGAAAGATAAAGAAGGGGAGAAAATTTGACCAAAACACATTATATAGACACATGAAACCCCAAAACTCTCGAAAATAAAATAAGAAAAAATTAATCCAAAGTTCTAATCTTGTCTTACGTATAATGTTTATAGTTACTAAAAATATAATTAGAGTGGATGTATGTATACTTTAATGACTAACAGCAAATATTAATTTTGATGTTTGAAAATATATTAAATGTACAAACACAATATAGCTATTACTTATCTTCACAGAAATATAATAATTAGTATTGGTTTATAGGCTATTTTAAATAATAACAATGGTGACTTGAGCAGACTTGAATAGATGTTTTGTATTTTTTTGTAATAAAACTATCAAACATTTTAGTATTGGTTTATTTATTGTGTTTGACTAAGACGTAGTTATATGAATTTTAATTAATATGTGAACAACTGTTTAAACTATCAGTTACTATCTAACCCCAAAAACTGTATATTGAATGAATGTCTTAAATATATGACCATTATTAATATTAAGGCAAAGAAAATAAAAATAGATAATTCACACACAAATACAGAAGAAATTAAATGGTAGAAATCTATCTATGGATATAACTTATCAACGGTAATCCATCTTCATTTTATCATTCCATTATTTAATCTTGAATATAACTAATATTTATATAGATGGATGTATATTTATATTATTATTTAATTTGTCTACACTATAACCTACTTATAATTTGCTCTGATACAGTTCCTTGAAGAAAAATTGGGCTCTATTTCCAGAGTCTAATAGATTCTAATATGCTAACTGAGTACTTACTTTGTGCTTGGAATTATACCAAGGGTATAGAGATTGAGATAAAGTTGTAATCTTGAACATTGCCAACAAACAGAACCACATTTAGTGGAATGATTTATTTGAAAATATAATAATTATGATTTCTACAAAACAAACCAACTACTATCCTTTCAGACCAAATCTACTTTATGGAAATATTCTTCTGGCTGACATACGGAAATCATCTCAGAAGGAACAAAATGAAGTTTCTATTGTACAGTTTAGGAAGTTTCCATTGGTCTTTTTGTCCCATTTATTTTTCTGTCAGAGATGTTTACTAGGATGCAGAGAGAAGAAATGCGGTCCTCATCTATGATTAGCAAGTAGTGCTAATGATGCCTTCGAGCCTATTTTATGTTTCACTTTTGTTTAAAGAGGTAGAGCACCAGGTCCTTGCCTGTCTGCTTCTTACTCTAGGATGGTAAATTCTGAATAACAAAGATGAAAACACAAGGGTGAGAAGAAGGCAATGATGGATGGCATACAGGGAGAGACAGCTGATATTAAAGACCATTCGAGGGGTTGTGTGGAAACCTGACACACTAGAGGCTTTCTAAAACATATAAATACATAAAGGGTATCTAAACTAAATCACCAAACAATGGGAAGAGAAAAATCTCCACTGGCCATCTTTTGTTATCAAATGAAGATTCCAGTACCTGGATTTGTTCTTACCTAATTTATTTGTTGTCCAAAGGGGTTCCATGGGACTCCACAAGCAATATAGACTGTTGCAAAGGTATAGGCTGCACTACAAAAACTGAAGGAAATGCCCCATTGCTGAAGACAACACCTACATAACTCATAGTACATGGAGAAGTAGAGATGGTGTTTAAACAGAGCCTTGATTCCTATGTTCTAGTGTCTGTGGTTAAGGAAGGTACTCCACAATGGTATATTACCTGCAAGATATGCTAGGTGCCACAAAGCTTGTGGGAGTAACCAACCAATAACTGATTAGGCTTAAGCTCCAGCATTCCACCAGAAGGAACCTATACCCAATACTGTGGAAGTGACCAAGAATCTGAGATTAGATAGCTCAGGTCTAAAAAAAAGTTAAATAAAAAATGGTCTTTAAAAATAAAGACTAAAGAAACAAAAAAATGTGGCAATCAAATTAGTCTTTATGACAATCCTCTATGTTCATAGATTAGTGCCTTGTTCAATCATCATGGAAGAAGCTTCCTCTTGCAGGAGATGGGAACAAATGCAGTGAGTGATCCACAGCCAGACAGTATGCAGAGAGTGTAAGTTTGGCGGAGATACTCAGACCTAAATAGGGTGTCTCCACTAAACCCCTCCCCTCAGAGCTTAGGGAACCTTGCAGAAGTGGAGGCAGAAAGAGTGTAAGAGCCTGAGTGGATAGAGGACTCTGGGGAAACAAGGCTCTCTAAATCAACACAGTCAAAGTCCATATGAACTCATAGAGATTGCTGTAGCATGCACAGGGCCTGCAGAGGTCTGTACCAGGTCCTCTGCATAAATTCTAAGGCTTGTAGTTTAGTGTTTTTATGGAATGGCTGCATCTGTAATTGAGTGGATCTCTGTTTTTGTTCCTTCTCTTGGACAATTTTACTTCTGTTTGTCTATTTTGGATGTGTTATTTTTTTGTTTTATCTTATATTTTATTTTATTATTATTCCTTAGAATCCTTTTTATTTTCTAAAGAGAGATGGAAAGGGAAAGGGATGAGTGGGAGGGGAGTTGGTAAGAAACTTGGAGGAGTAGATGGAGGGGAACCTGTAATCAGGATTATTTATAAGAGAAAAAAATTGCTGGGGGGCAGTGATTCATGTCTTTAATCTCAGAAATACAGAGGCCTCTATGATTGTAGAATAGTCGAGTAAAGAAAGGAGGAAAAATATATATTTTAAATAAAATGAAAAAAATTAAAAAATGTTTAATGAACAGACCATTGTATGATCATTAAAATTCAGATGAGCTGTTAAGGGTGTAGATAGAACAGATACATGGACCAATAGGTGTTTGACTTGATTTTAAAAGCATATAAATATCCTAAAGGATAATAGTATTATCCCTATGTTAATAGTATTATTGTGAAGTTAATTTTCATGTCTTATTGACTTTTTAATTTTGTTAGAATTGTATGATTCTTTCAAATGAATCAAAGTTCCATCTCTATTATATTTATTATTATACCATACACCTGTACACTTTGATATTCAGTTTGTACATAATAAAAGTAGGAGCAACCCAAATAGAAAATGTAAGCAAAATAATATTTATATATAAATGAGTATGGAAAAAAATATTACTCTTCTTAAAAATGATAACTTATGGTCTTAAATTTTCCTAAACCTTAGTAATGTTATGCAATGAATTTCATCAATCAAAATCACTTATTAGGGTGAAGTTTTGTTATAAAACAGATGTTTATCACTTTCCCACTCTGTTCTTAACTCATTTCTCTCTTTCCCTGCCTTCTTAAATTCTGTGAGGTTTCAGTGTTCTTTATGCTCAATATGAACAATTGTGATAAGTTTTAAATAGCTGTGCTTATCACCATCATTACATAATGCTTTTATGTCTCCATGAGATATCATACTGATATACAGGTAATATACATATATAAAACATAGCATTAGACACTAAACTTTTAGTAATTTCTAGTAATCTTTGATTATAATAATATACTAAAACACTATTCATATTACATGCAGAAAATAGTTTTTCAGAGGCACCATTATGCATCTTGATTTATTAATCATTTACATGGGAAATCATCAAAATGAAAATATGCTTTCTAATATGCAAAAGTGCTTCAATTCTGACAAGTGCAAATTTGTCCAAGAAACATGATAACATTGTGTGCTTCTTCATTACTTAAGCTGTACCTAACCACTGAATGCCTATAACTTGAAATAGCTTTGAGTATTTTAATCTAATTTTGCATGGTAAATGAATTCTGAGACTGAATAATTTATGCTTATGAGAACAAATACCATTTCAGTTCGTTATAGAGTAAATTCATATGGAATTCTTGGAGAAAATATCATTCTATTAGCAGCATTTACCTAAAATATGCAAGGTAGAAATAGCAGCCTTATCATATGCATCAATTCTTTCAATTTCCCAAATATTTACTAGATGGAAGTGAATGTTCTTTGAAATCGTTAATAATTTTAAAATAAACAGTTGTCTGAATGTTTACAAAAAGATTTCATCTATTGGATTACTGAACACTTCAGTGTAACACATGTAAATTTTTTTTTTTTTTTGGTTTTTCGAGACAAGGTTTCTCTGTGTAGCTTTGCGCCTTCCTGGAACTCTCTTGGTAGCCCAGGCAGGCCTCGAACTCACAGAGATCCACCTGGCTCTGCCTCCCGAGTGCTGGGATTAAAGGCGTGTGCCACCACCGCCCGGCCACATGTAGATTTTTTATTTCAGTAGATTAGAGAATGCTTAATAGGAAACATGGGATTTAGCGGTTCCTTCTCTGTCATACATATACACAAACATATGTATCTCTCTCTCTCTCTCTCTCTCTATATATATATATATATATATATATATATATATATATATATATATTGACATTTCTATGTTTCTATATTTATTACAGGTAGTCATAAAGGCACAGTCTGTTTCACAGAAAAACCATAATTTTCAGCATTTTCTCTTTATAATATCCAATAAATCTCATAAATTTGAACACACTTCATTATCTACAAACTATTTCATGCCAGTAAACTTGAATTCAGTAAAAAAAAATGAAACAAAAACTTGTATATTTAGGAAAAATAACTTAGAATTGATAATTCATTTATTTCTCACATCCTGTCCCATTTTCAAGCATAATTATTAAGGAAGGTTGTGGTGGTATTGTGTTCACCAAAATATTGTGTACCTTAATAAACTTATCTGGGGTCAGAGAACAGAAAAGCCACTAGGTAGGCGGTGATAGCACACACCTTTAATCCTGGCATTCCAGAGATAGAAATCCCTCTGGATCTCTGTGAGTTCAAGGCCACATTGGAAATAGCCAAGCATGGTGACACGCCTTTAATCCCAAAAAGCCAGCCTTTAATCCCAGGGAGTGGTGGTAGAAAGTAGAAAGATATATAAGGCGTGAGGACCAGAAACTAGAGGCTTTTGGCTAGTTAAGCATTGGGCTGGTTAAGCTTTCAGGCTTTTGAGCAGTAATTCAGCTGAGACCCATTCCAGATGAGGACTCAGAGGCCTCCAGTCTGAGGAGACAAGACCAGCTGAGGAACTGGTGAGGTGAGATATCTATGGCTTGTTCTGTCTCTCTGATCTACCAGCATGGACCCCAATAACTCGTCTCGGGTTTGATTTTATTAATAAGAACTTTTAAGATTCCTGCTACATCTGGCACCCAACGTTCGTGTTACGAATTCATGAAAAAGCTGTTTGTCTGTGGCCTTGTGAGCCCCAGCTCAGGCCCAAGCTACACTCAGCCGGTTGTGGTGGCAAACGCCGGTAGGATTTGCTGAAGGAGACAGAGGCAGTAGGATCCCGAGTTTGGCTTGGGAGAAACTTTGACCTGGACTGAGCCACAAACAGTGGTGGGACCATGGAAGCAGTGGCTACTGCTCCACGTTGCCAGCTCCTTCTCATAGTGTTGGTGACTGCGGTGATGCTGCTACCAGGGACCAAGGGTTTACTGCTGCTGATTCAGAGAAGAATTGCCAGGACCATCGTGTTACAAGAAAGCATCGGCAAAGGTCAGTTTGGAAAAGTTTGGCAAGACAAATGGTGGGGAGAAATTGTTGTGAAGATTTTCTGTTCTAGGGAAGAATGTTCATGGTTCCGAGAGACAGACATTTATCAGACTGTGATTGCTCCAAACCACAGAGGAGGCAAAAAAAAAAAAAAGTCTGCAGGAAACCATGACCATGCCTAACAGTGACTTTGAAATCTTCAAAAAGATGACAGGATCCTACAACGATGATTCCACATGGACTATGATAAAGCCATTAAGCCGATTAACACCATGGAAAAATCGACTTTGAACTACAAACTGGTCAGAACAATTTCAAGAGGACTAGTTGAGATGATCCAGCCTGATAGACTACTCAAACAAGGACTTGAAACAAGCCCTGAACTTTCCTATTATGCAGATACTGGACAAACGATACAGGACTTGATGATTAACCCCAAAATTTTCTTTTCAAGATTCCCTAAAGATATCTTCACCCCTAGAAAGCAAAAAGAAAAAGAGAATATAGATATGAGATAGATCATCGAATCTACTCTGAGAAAAAAGATAAAGAAACAATAGGATAAATACGTAGATCACTGAATCTACACTGAAGAAAAAGGGGAAGATATAAAAATGACAAAAGGTAGACTAATGAATCTATTATGAAAAGAAAAGAGAATGAGTATGGATATGATAAGATAAAAAGGGAGATTATGGAATCTACTTTTAAAAAGGAACTACTTGTTTTAAATAAGATAAGTAATGAAAATTTTTTGGTCTGAGTTTATCAGATGTTACTGGACTGGACATTGTTAATATATATAATGGAGTTTTTTTTATCTGAATCTGTCAAATGTTAATGGACTAGACATAATTAATGTAATTTTGGCTGTATATATTGTATATGCTTATTGGATAGTTTTTCTTGTATTAGTTATAAGCTTTTTTAATTTTAGACAAAAAGAGAGGAGATGTGGTGGTATTGTGTTCACCAAAATATTGTGTACCTTAATAAACTTATCTGGGGTCAGAGAACAGAAAAGCCACTAGGTAGGCAGTGATAGCACACACCTTTAATCCTGGCATTCCAGAGATAGAAATCCCTCTGGATCTCTGTGAGTTCAAGGCCACATTGGAAATAGCCAAGCATGGTGACACGCCTTTAATCCCAGAAAGCCAGCCTTTAATCCCAGGGAGTGGTGGTAGAAAGTAGAAAGATATATAAGGCGTGAGGACCAGAAACTAGAGGCTTTTGGCTGGTTAAGCATTGGGCTGGTTAAGCTTTCAGGCTTTTGAGCAGCAATTCAGCTGAGACCCATTCCAGATGAGGACTCAGAGGCCTCCAGTCTGAGGAGACAAGACCAGCTGAGGAACTGGTGAGGTGAGATATCTATGGCTTGTTCTGTCTCTCTGATCTACCAGCATGGACCCCAATAACTCGTCTCGGGTTTGATTTTATTAATAAGAACTTTTAAGATTCCTGCTACAGAAGGTCACAATTTTTTTTATATCAAGATGATATTTTTCTTATCTTCAATGCTATGTATGGAGCCTATGTTGTTCCTAAGATACTCTGCTCCCAAGTCACTATGACAGGTTAGCCAATTTTTCACTGAAATACAACCTGAAGATCATTTTTATTTTGCCTGCAGGTAGATCCTTAAAATGAGTGAGCAATCTCTTACCATGTCCTTATCCTTTTTACATAGAGTTAAATGTTTTAGCTTAGCCACGTCAGTCACAGTACCAAGGTGGCAACACTATGGATATGTACTATGAGTAAGGAATAACAACATGGTATTCTATCCCTGAGATTTGAGATTTAAAAGAGAATTACTAATCTCAACTAATAAACCAGATGTCTTGATATTCCCTGTGTTCATTTCTGTGTTGGTTAAGGTTGATGAATATGTAATTAGAAAACTCACAAGCATTTGTGGTGATATTTTGTTTGTGATCTAACAAATAATGCTTGTCTGAAGATCAGTGTGGAGCTAAGGCTCTAGTTAGCCATAGAGGCCAGGCAGTGGTGGCACGCATCTTTAATCCCAGGACTTGGGAGGCAGAGGCAAACAGATCTCTATGAATTCAAAGCAAACCTAGGCTACACAAGATTAATCCAGTCTAAAAGAGAGAAACAGCCAGGCTGTAGTGACTCACACCTTTGATCCCAGCACTTGGGATCTCACGCCTTTACTCCTGGGGAGGTGAAGACAGGAAGCAATATGGCTGGGCAAAGAGAGGAATATAGGGCAGGAGAAGACAGGAGCTATGCCTTTTCAGCTGAGGATTTCCTAGAGATAAGAACTAGTGGCTAGCTGCTCTGTTTTTCTGATCTTTTAGCATTTACCCCATATCTGACTCCAGAGTTTTATTATTAAGACCAATTAGAATTTGCGCTACAAGCTTTGCTAAGAACTTATCAGTGTTTTCTCCAAACTGCCAAATAAGTCTAAGTGACCTAATACACCTATAAGAAAGCCAATATGTTTAAGTCTTATTAGACTAATTCTGAAGCCAAAGCACTGTATCACTTTGTCCCTGATGTATCTGGTCTAAATTCGTCCAAAATTATAAGACCATTTACATTTACTACATAAACTAATGTTATATGAAGTATACTAGCAATAATTCTATGTTGTTTCAAAATGGTATTTTCAAACAAAGAAACCCATGACCCATTTTTGAGAGTCTGAGGTAATATTACAAGTAACAAATAAAGTAAACTGATAAGAGAGCAACTTCTAAAATAAATGACCAACTTTTCTGTCTAGTAAATGGCAAACGTTTGTCCCAGTCATCATTTTTAAAAAAAGCCCTCAGCAGAAATATGCAGTGTACTTAAGCATCATGTGGAAATGCTGAAGCTTTAAGCTAATGGAAAGAAAGAAGCAACATGAAAAAATGAAATTATAAAAGTGTTCATATGCTAAAGAAGGAGACGAAGAGGGAAGAAGAAAGAATGGAGGGAAGAAGTAATGAAGGGAGAGTGAGAGAAATGGGGAGGAAAAGAAAATGACAGTACTTTCAGGAGTCATATTTGTTCTTCCTTAGTGCCCTTGGGGCTTACCTTTCCACATAGTCCAGGAGCCGGGAACAGTGATTTGAAGCAGGAGCATCATGACCACCCACTGCATAAAGGAAACCATCACAGGTGGCCACTCCAACACCTCCTCTCCTCTTACACATCGGTGCACACATGCTCCACTTATTTGTGTGAGGATCATAGTATTCCATTGAGCTCAAACAAGAACTTCCATCTCGACCCCCAACAGAATACAACCTGAAAACACAATTAAAAAATATTCAATATTATAGTTTGGATGGCAAAAATATAAAATTTATACTTAAAAACAAATTTCACAGTGTGAAATATATCTTAATGAAGGTAGTCTTACAAATGATGCCATATAAATAGAATTCTTATTATTGTTATATGCAATATTCTATGTGAAATAATACAAAAATGATTTTCCAATCTTAGATTCTATAAATGTATTTGTTTGCATATAACAGAAATGATAAAACAGAAATGATACATTAATTTGAATTAATACTTGGTAATATTTAATAGATGTTTTAAAAGTAGAATAAATTGTAAGAAAGATGACCATGCTCAGAGGACTGTGAATATCTTACTTGCAATCAGTAATCATGCACGCTGCATGCGCAGACACCACATTGTACTGTCACAGTGTAGAACACTAACAATGGAATATGCTAATGTATGTTGTCATAACAACCATCTTCCCTTAGTGTCTGTTATGTAGTTTAAGCAAACTTGAGTGGTTTGAATGGGTAATTCTGAAAATTATACTCATTTTGCTTTAGTTATGATAGAAGCCTTCAAAAATAAGTTCTGCATCACTACTGAGATTAAATGATTTACAAATACATTGTATAACCCTCGAAAAAAAACACTTCTTTACTCTATGTTAATTCAGGAAGACCACTATATTTAAGAAAACTCTTACCTATATTTATTTACTCAATTGATAGTGAATTGTATGTGCTTCACACTACTCTATCTATCTATCTATCTATCTATCTATCTATCTATCTATCTATCTATCTATCTATCTATCACATCTATTTGTACGCTGGCAAAAAATTTAAAAGATCCTGCAATTCTACTGATGTATTACAAATAAATAAAGCAGACACATAGATACATTTATGGAAGTCTCTAAGTGCCACAATTCTTAATTAGTGTCAAGAAAGCCTTGCTGGGTATATGGATTATGCCTGCAACTTTAAGTAAACAATTAGAATATGTCTCAGTGACAAAATACTATTTGCACAAAAAGAAAGATCACAATGGTGATTAAAGCAGAGGTTAGGCCTCTAGAAAAGGGAGGATTTTGAGACTGTTTAAACAGTTTTAGGAGCAGCAAAATCATCATAGTGGAGAGAGCAGAAACTGATGCTGTTGTGACCTTTGGAGTTAATCAGGGTGAACCGTAGCTGCAGGGCATGTAGCCATTACTTCTGATAGAAGTCTTGTGGACAATTCCCATAGTAAAACATCAAGCGAAGAAAGAACAATTTATTTTTCTTTTAATAGTTTATTATCAAATTGATCCTTAATTATGACTATTATCCTCAACCTCCTTGTACACCTAATTCTCCATTTTCAGTTTAAATATAGATGCGAGGCTTCGGGTTTTCAACTCCATGCTCTAGTATTCTTTAATAATTCTACAATATGGTGTTTAAGCTGATTTCAAACTGTAGATTTTTTTTAACAAAGCCATTGCTGTTTCTCATGCTTCATGACATGATAAACTATGTCTGGTTGCCTGAGTGTTCTCTGACTGTCATACAGCCTTGCTCGATCACTCAGAAGTTGTCTGCTGATTCTCAATCTTATAATATGATGAAATTAAGCAACAGCAGCATTTTAAATGATAAGCATTGAACAATTTAGCTTGAAAAATCAACCAGAAGTAAAATAATCATCCTTAACACTTCATGAAATCTGAACTCATTTATTTCTATTTCATTTAAGTTGAACATCTAGTTCAAATGAAGTATGCTATAATCCTGAAACATTGCAAAAAAGTACTAAATATAATTTGCAGAAATATTACATAATTACCTCCATGTAAAGTATATAACATGTAAATTGTCACTGGTTAAAAACTACATAGAAACAGGCTAGGTGGTGGTGGCATGCACCTTTAATCCCAGCACTCGGGAGGCAGAGCCAGGCAGATCTCTGTGATTTCGAGGCCAGCCTAGTCTACAGAGCAAGATCCAGGACAGGCATCAAAACTACACTGAGAAATCCTGTATCACCCCCCCCCCAAATACATAGAAACTATATCATATTTTGAATTTAAGTTGCTCTTCTTATTCATATACATGACATGAACAGTACATAAATATGGCCTTGCATTGTTAATAAGTGATAATAAAAACAATTCTGTTCAATATTAAGTCAGGTTTATTTTTGTTTCAGTTAGTGAAAATTATATATGTGTGTGTGTGTGTGTGTGTGTGTGTGTGTGTGTGTGTGTGTGTGTACATGCAACAATACATAGAAGAAACAATTGATAACTGCATCTACTAGAACTAAATCATAATTCCTAACATAACATCATGGCTGATCAGGATTTGATTAGGGGGTTAGTATTTTAAATCTACAAAGAGAAGCCTAGAATTTTATTGGTAAATACACACACACACGCACACACACACACACACACACACACACACACACACACACACACACAGAATTAAAATAACTAATAGCAATCTTGAAAACTTTTCCAAAACCTGAAGAAGAAATACTTCCAAACCTGATTTAAGATGTCATCAATAACTATAATACAAAAGACAAAGACACATCAAATTTGATAAATTAGAGGCAAATATCTCTAAGAACATATATTTAAAGATACAGAAAACAGTAGTGAACTGAGTTCAGCACCACATGATAGGGGCAGAGGGGTCTTTATAACCAGGTTGGAAAGAGGGGCCAATATATGAACATCAGTTACTGTTCATTGATGCCTATTAAAAGGATAAAAGATAAAAGGCACATATCCACAAGTACAAATATATGCATTTCAATGATGCATCCGACTTCCACACTGAAACTCTCCAATAATTAGGTTTTAAAATAAGTTAATAAAATATATCATGATCGCTTATAGCAAATCAAATTTGGCAAGTGGAAAATCTTTTCAATACAGGAGGAATGAGTGACATAAATATTTTACTTTTTTGCAGAATATAAAAACCTATTGTTATAAATTAAACTTTTGTATAAAGTTAAGTATTGACTCTATTCACATACTTTTCAGTAATAGCATTTTAAAAAATATGTTACATGGAAATAAATGGTTTCTGCAAAGTTCATAAATTACATCATTAACTTCTTTGATATAATTACTTTTGAATCCACCCGAGGTAAAAATTTACTAACATATTTTATACACATTGAAGAAATTTGTTAAATGTCTGAATAAAAAAAGTATTATTTTATAGATATTTATGTAAATTATTATTTAAGATATGCTGTATAATCAGTTTAAAACTAATTTAATGACTTGAACTACATAATTTAGTTTAGTGAAAATTTACATAATTTCCTATTGGAATATGTTATAATTTTTGTATTATCCAAACAATCCTATGATTGACAATATAAAGAACAATTAATATGACTTCACAACATAAAATTAATAAGAGAGATTAGAAAAATTGTTAGCAGAAATACACAATACACTATAAAAGAATTGTGAAAAAATGATGGATTATGATTCATATAAAGAGATAACAATGTCTTTGTTCACTGTTCTATGAATGCATTATGAAAACTAATAGATGTGTTTCCACAATGGTGAAAGAAATCTAAATAATCACTTTGTGAACATGCCTAATACAGCAAATTTATTTGAAATCTACTTCTTCCTTTTTTCTTTCTTTCTTTCTTTTTTTTTTTTTTTTTTTTGAGACAGGGTTTCTCTGTGTAGTTTTGGTGCCTGTCCTGGATCTTGCTCTGTAGACCAGGCTGGCCTCAAACTGTAATGTACTTATTTCTAAACCAACACAAAATGACTGAGAACTAAAAGGTAAAAGTAAATAAAAAATAATTTATCACTAAAATTATAATAACCAAGGATAGAAATAACCCAAATGAGCTGCTAGAAAAATGTTACGCTGTGAATACAGACTTTCCTGAACAATTAGCCTGTGTATCCTCAGATGCCCCTCTACATCTATTTAATCGTAGTGTAGACTCTCTGCTTGCTTTCACTATGAGGACAAATTAGATGTTGGGACTCTGAAGAGCAGAGAGGATTCCAACACTGAGGTAAATGAGCTGACAACATACGAAGTGACAGCTGACAGTTTCACAGCAAGAAAGGAAACATGACATTTCAAGTCAGCATTGAAAGCTGAGTAAAATCTGCAGAATGAAGAAATGCAAGGGCAGCATTACACAGAAAAAAAAAAAGGTGTATGTAGAGACGTGGCTGATGAAAGGTAACAGCGGGTGATGTATAAAAAGTGGCAGGTGCTGGGAGAGGATGGGAGGGAGCGATGCAGCTGGATGAGAAAGAGAGATGAAGAATGAAAGAGGTGTGGAGGCCAAGATATGAAGCTGAGATTTCATTCTGAACCTACACGGAAAAGATGCCAAAGAAACACCCTTAAGGAATCGTCAGGCTTTTTCTTCATTTTGCAATGAGTTTTGAGCAGCATATATCTTTCATGGTAGAGTTAGCATAAGACACAGACATATACTTGATTTTAGTCTTGCTTTGCTGAGAGTAACAAGCATCCAAATCTTCCCCATTATTTTCTAATTCTTCTGTGTTTAATTAGCGTAAAGATGTTTTTGCATAATGTTTTGGGACCAAGTTTCCATGCCTTCATATCTAGTTAATGCATGCCCACGAAAGACAGTGCTACTGATTTTATATTGTCACATTTACTTCAGCGACTCTGGGAAATAAATCCTGTATTGTCATGATATAGGTTCAAATGTTTAGAGAAGTGGCAGTATAATGATGAGACCCAGGATGCCTTTATTCATTTATTGACTCTACATTTTGGAGATACCGTTTGGGTCTGATACTATGTATTTAAGACTGGCATTCAGCTCATAACAGTTCTTCCTTTCAGCTCCACAGCATCCCGTGTGCTGGTGTTACAACCATGCAACAGAAAGCCCAGTTCTGGTTTCCACTCTCAGCTGTATTGCTTCTGTGTCAAAAGAGTGAGATTTAACCCTCCTTTTAATCTCTCAGTTTACAGAAGCTGGCAGAAGACCAATGCCCCAGATTCTTTCATAGAAATGTAAATGGAAAACAAGTAACCCTGTAAGTCTCCTGTTACCATTCATTGTTTCCCAGTGATGATGGAGAAAGATTGAGGTGAGAACTCATAACCTTTGAGTGTGCTTCACACCTTGAGGAGTCTTGAGTTTAGGACATGCTAATCTTTTAAAAGGGATCTTCAAGTGATTGTTTAAACTTGGTCTTGAAGGAAAATGATACTTTCATTTCACTTTAGAAACAAATCTGCTTTCTGCCCTAAGGAAATTTTCTTACAGTCTTCTTGCTTTGTCATGAAAATATAGGGTGGATATATTGTTCAAAAGAGAGTATTGCCTAGTTATCCTCTGGTCCAAGAAAGTTCCAAGTTAGAGAGCTAGATGGAAGAAGCAGGAAAAGGAAGGAAAGATGAGTTAAGCACAGAGTGCCCTTAGAATACCATCGTGTTGCACAGCTTACGACAGCTGTGCATTTACTGAAGTGCAGGCACATGAAAATTCTTAACTGGTAAGATTTGAGAAGAAACTCATTATTTCAGGTGGTCATATACATCACTAAAATTCTTGCTTACGTTGTCATATCAATATGAGTGATTGGTTCGCTCATGCATGGTGATACATTATTCTTTACAATAGAAAGCCCTGATACAAAAATAACACAGGACACCAAAAGGAGTAAATTGTCATCAGGAAGTGATCTGAATCTCCTTCTACAAATCTAAGCTATTTTCAATCTTTCTGTGTCTAGGAAAGCCATGCTTCCTATGCTTTGTGTCCTTCTACCTCATGTCCAGGGCTACTTCTCCTTTTCCTTAGTAATAAAATCAAGTGCTTTTTAACACCAGAAAGTCCTCCTATATTCCACATTTTCTTGTAACTTTCTTAATCTGTATCAGATGTACAGTTCCTTACCATTTTTCATAGTTAAATTAAAGCTATAAATATGTGATTCTAATGTAGTTTTCAAAAAATTTCAAGGTTTGACCAAATATATTGAAATTTCTTTTAATATAAATATATTAAAGTTTCTTAAAACAACATCAGGTACCCATCCTTGTGGGTAATAACTAATAGTGACAAGCTATAGGGTAAGGACTCTAAAGCAGATCTCTAGATCTAGTGTAGATCTTTTTTTTTTTTTTAATACATGCAAAATCCTTTAATCTGATCCAAAGACAATCTGTACTCACCAGGGATGAATGCTCCTGCTTGATCTTCTCAGTGAACCCCCTCAAGTGAACTGCTTATGGCAGAATTTCCCACTAAGCTCCCAGCCAGGTGGTTGACTGATTTTATTACTGCTTACTAAGAAATCTTGATGTAGATTGCAGAGTCAGCCTTAGACTTGCTGTGCTTGCCACACAGGCCTGAAGAACATGGTTACCTGCTAAAGGCTGACAGAGCTCAGCTAACTTTACTTATTAGTATGTGCCCATTGTATTGGATATTTTAAAATATCCGATATTTTAAATATACAAAATAGCTTAGGTGTATTTACCACATTTTAAAACTTAAGTACAATTAAATGTCAAACCTAGTAGGTAGACACTTCAAACCTCATTTTGGACACCCCCTTGTCAGCTGTTCTAGAGGGTCAGGCAGCTTCTTTGTTCTTGCTGGTTACTATTTCTAGTTAACAGAATTTAAGCTCCTGACAGATAGGTGGGTTCCTTGACTGTATTATCTTTGACATCAGATATTTTAAAATTAAAAATAAATAAAATCGAGTTCTGCCTTCCAGATTTTTTTTTAATTGAAGGTTCATCTGGAAATGTCACTGAGAAAACTTCCCATTAATGTTTGCTGCAGCAAGACAAACAGGTGACAGGCATCAGCCACATGTCCTTGTATCACAAAAGGAAGAAAAAGTAACTTTGACTTGGTGAGCTAAAGGCAGTCTCAGTGAAAATATGAATATTAGACAAGGTTCTTAGACAGTAGGAAAAATACAAATTATGTCATCTACAATTTAGACAGAACAATCCTTAATGTCCTTAAAATCCACCCTTGGCCTCTGTTGAAGATAACGTCTTCCATAACTGAAGTAGGAAGGAACTGACAAAAAAGAGAAAACTGAGCTGAAATAGTATTATTACCTTTTGCGCTTGGTGGTTTTCAGGTCTGCTCTATCAAGTCACACTTTCCACTACTGGATTGTCTCATAACCACCCCTTTAAGCAAATTATTATTTTATGTCATCTTTGAGCAGTTAGAGGTTATTATTTAGCAAGAGAGAATACATATAAAATTATAAAGCAAACTTTAGTCTTTGTTTTAAACCCTTTCCCATATTAGTTTATGGCCTTGAACATGTTTGATAGATTCACAACATGCCCCCAGGGTTGGGCATGGTTGCCCAAGCCTGTCGGACCTAGACACTTCCGCCTAGCCATTTATGGGTCAAAATAGCCATTTCCAGGTCAAAATGTCTCACATGACCAGGACCCCATGGCTTTGCGTGTTTGAGTAAAGCACTCAGCGCAACCATGTGATCTATGCACATGCGTGGAGTAGCCACATGAGCCTGTGTATGCAGACATGGCCCAGCCTTTAATAAGGCGCCATATTCCTGGCTTCTCCCTTTATGCACACGTCTTTCCGCAGGCCTGAGCACATCTGTCTCTCTCTCTCTCTTATCTTAATAAAATTCTTGTTAGTGGATTCTGTTGTGTTTTGTGACATTTCCTCGCAGGGTAAGAGCACCACCAAATAACTAACAATGTTGTCTAGTCAATCTTTTGTGTCTCATTTTTCATAACACATTTATTTTTATGCATTACATACTTTTGTACTTGACACACATTGTACTCTGATATTGGAATGTTTCTCTACTTGATAAGAATCAGACAGTCCATAAAGTTTCACCTGTGATAAGAATTAAGTTCATTTGTTAGTATACATGAGGTACAGAGTTTGACCCTAAGCATTGTCTAAACAAAGCATGGTGAATCCCAGAAGCCAAAAGCGTCAGGAGACAGAAGTAAAACATGTCAGGAGTTCAAGGTTATCCCTAATTCTAAAGCAATTCTGAACCCATTGGCTATTAGAGACCCTGTTTCAAAAATACATTCACTGGAAAACAAAACAAAATATTTTCCCAGGAGATAATGTATTAATCTCCCATCTCAAATAGTAAGATTCACTAAATGAGCAGTTTTCTTTCTCTTCTATTTATTTTTTTAAAATTTATGACTCTGGTATGGATTAAAGCCAATTGAGGTTCTAACACTAAGAAAAAGAATATCAGTTTTGTGCTGTGGATATTGCTCTATATAAATAAAACACTGATGGCCAGTGACCAGGCAGGAAGTAGGTTGCCAGGCAGGAAGTAGGTGGGACAAGGAGAGAGGAGAATTCTGGGAAGCGGAAGGCTGAGGGGGGAGACACTGCAGCCACTGCCAGGAGAAGCAACATGTAAAGACTCTGGTAAGCCACCAGCCACGTGGCAAGGTATAGATTTATAAAAATGGGTTAATTTAAGATAAAAGAACAGTTAGCAAGAAGCTTGCCACGGCCATACAGTTTATAAGTGATATAAGCATCTGAGTGATTATTTTATATGAGGATTGTGGGACTACGGGGCTTGGGGAACCTGGAAAGAAGCCCTCCAACAACAAATGGCGCCCAACGGCTTGAGTTTCCACCTTAAACCTGAGAATATTTAATAACCAATTCTAAACAGAGCCAAAACCAGGTTCCTGCTTCTTGTCTCATACCAGCAGCTAGACACCACAAAACTCGGGTTTGAACACTGGCGGGTTCCTGGCGTGTGCGTTTGACCGGCAGTATGGTGGGAATGAGGCGTCTGCCAGCGGCACATTAAGCTGTGTGGTAGATTTAGTCTTTACTAGTATTTAAAAAACAAAAAAAGAAAAGAAAAGAAAAAGAAAAAGAAAAGAAAAAAAAGAGGTTTCTGGGCTACACGCTGCTTTGATAAAAGCTTCGACCCAGTATTTCTGAGACTTGATGACTCCCAGAGCTGGCAGAAAACGCACCACCACCATTTTGGGAAGCTGAAGTGGGCAGAGCCAACAGCCACAGCACCGTTTCAGTCTTAGAATGGTACAGTTTAAATCAATAGGCTCAAAGTAATATAAAAATTAAGCCAGGTAAAGATGGCTACCACACAGAGAATCTGGATTATGTTGTCTTTGATATTCGTAACTGAAGAAAAACATTTGATTGCAAAAGCTGTTGAGTTATGCCAAAATGTATATTTTAAAGGTACCTTGACTTCAAAATTTGGATTTAAGGATATGTTGCTTTGGAAAAGAGGTTCTGCTTTTGTTTCCACAGAAAGCCAAAGGCTATGGATTTGTTCCTGATTAAGATACATCAGGTTTGACCAGCCAAGACCCCCTGAAAGATCTCCGATGACACCATGGCCCAGATGATCCAACATCCAGAATGGTTTCAAGGCAACTGGCTCCCACAATACAGCCTCAAGGACTAACCCATAGGCCTAAAATTTTTCTTTGTGTTCTTATAAGATACAGCGCCCCCCTCCAGCAGGAAGTAGTAAGAGATGCTACACCCAAATTCCCAAATATACCAAGCTGGCTTTAGAGGTGGAATTGGCTCACTCACCCTCTACACCCAGACATATTGTTTTAAAAAAGATGGTTAAGAGATTCTTGTGTCCCAAATCAGAAGAGCCCTCTGGTGTGGGACAGAGAAAAACCAATATTTTTATTTAAAACAAGTTGATTATAAATGTGATCTCTTTCTAAAAAAGAAAAGGGGATATGATATAGATATATAGGAGAATATGGAGATGATAAGATAAAAGGGTAGATTAATGAACCTACTTTTAAAGAACAACTTGTTTAAAATGTTTTACATTGGTATAGATTTTAGTTTATGTTTAAAATGTTTTACATTGGTATAAATTTTAGTTTATTGATACAAACTTGAAGTTAATTTTGTTATACTGTATATATATATATATATATATATATATATATATATATATATATATATATTTCTATTCTTGTTTGAGGTATTATGTTTATGTAACTCATTTAAAATTGTAATGGATAATTTAAAAATAGATTAATAATTAGTCATCTATGATAATCATATCTGTAGCCATGTTAGTTAAGTTTTCTAGGTATACATAGATAAATTTCAGATAGATAGGTAATCTTCAAACACTTCATAGACCTAGAGAATATGGCATTTAAATAACTTAGAATTCTGTTGACATGAGACACAATTGCTCCTGGCTGCACCAATTGATCCCGAGAGAATGTTGGGCTTCTAAGACATTTCCATTTGGAAGTTTGTCTTTTTGGCACAAAATGGCCTACTGGGCAAAGAACTGCCCTTGCCTTGACGGCTAACAGTATGAATGCAATGCTGTCCTTTCTAGACAAGCAGGAAACAAGGAAAGCGACCACTGTACTCTGCCAAGACAGGGTAAGATGGTCTCTCAAAATTCCTACTTCTAAAAATGGTCTGTCAGATACTCTAGGCCTGTAGCCAATTTGAATGCACCAACAATGCTGAGAAACATTAGGTGACTGTCCAGGCTGCCAGCTGTCTTGGTCTACTTTTACAAGATTCCCGAAAGTTGCTTGCATCCATCTACCATTTCTCAGGTATCATTATGTTCCTTCTCAGGTCTTTGATGTGGTTGAAAACTAGATAGTTGTAATTTCCTCAGTTATGATAAAAGATAAGTTAGATATAAAACCTTAAACTCACAAATATAAGATAGATAGGACATCTTCTTTAATATTGTAACTATAATTCTTGCTCGGTAATTGTTTTGTTATATGTAATTTTACCATATTAAAGTTAAAACCTTCCTTTTTAAAAAAAGAAAAAAAGGGGAAGTGCTGTGGATATTGCTCTATATAAATAAAACACTGATGGCCAGTGACCAGGCAGGAAGTAGGTTGCCAGGCAGGAAGTAGGTGGGACAAGGAGAGAGGAGAATTCTGGGAAGCAGAAGACTGAGGGGGGAGACACTGCAGCCACCGCCAGGAGAAGCAACATGTAAAGACTCTGGTAAGCCACCAGCCACGTGGCAAGGTATAGATTTATAAAAATGGGTTAATTTAAGATAAAAGAACAGTTAGCAAGAAGCCTGCCACGGCCATACAGTTTATAAATGATATAAGCGTCTGAGTGATTATTTTATATGTGGATTGTGGGACTGTGGGGCTTGGGGAACCTGGAGAGAAGCCCTCCAGCAATAGCTTTGAATATAAAAAAATGAATCTTCCCCAGGAAGTATAGTACAGGGATGGGCCTTGAAAATTAAGGAACAGAGGTCATGGTAGATAAGTTACACATCAATTCTCTTTACATTATTCTTAAGCTAAATGTTTCATATTGCATGTAAATTACAATAGCTACCAGAATTACTAAAATGAAGTTCCAAGTGAATGGATAAGTACCTGATGAAATATAAGACTAAGCTGCATAGTTTTATTTTTGTTATGTTTTTCAGATTATATAGGGATGGTATTACATATTTAATGAAATTCATGACAAAATGAGGTATTGTTCAGACTATATTAGTAGCCATATTGGGAGAGAATATAAAACAAGCAAGCAATCAGAAAAAAAATAAATTTAACTAGAATTCAAACATTCAAATAACAAAATCAAAGTAGTGATAAAAATAGGAAAAAAACATATATACATATACACCTTTATTTTATTTTACATACAATTCAGTTCTACATATCAGCCATGGATTCCCTTGTTCTCTCCCCTCCCGCTTCCCTCCCCTTCCCCCCAGCCCAACCCACATTCCCACCTCCTCCAGGGCAAAGCCTCCCCTGAGGACTGAGATCAACCTGGTAGACTCAGTCCAGGCAGGTCCAGTGCCCTCCTCCTAGGCCGAGCCTAGCAACCCTGCATAAGCCCCATGTTTCAAACAGCCAACAATGAGGATAGGCCTGGATGCCTCCCAAACAGATCAGGCCAATCAACTGTCTCACCCATTCAGAGGGCCTGATCCAGTTGGGGACCCCTCAGCCATTGGTCATAGTTCATGTGTTTCCATTTGTTTGGCTATTTGTCCCTGTGCACACATATACACTTATATAGCATATCTGTGCTTTATATACACACATATATACATATATTTGGGACTTTGGGGAGTCTAACATTATGATCAACCTCCCTCCTCCCATGTTGCAATATTAGTAAATCTTTGGTTGCATTTTCTTTACCTGCTAAGTAAATCTCTGGCTTTAAATAAATCTAAGGTGACAAATATGAACTAATAACTTAATATATTTTATTATAAGATTATTTCATCTATTCAGTGTTATATTGCATTTGATCTGTCTGAAAACATCAATTTTAAACTCTAAGGAATTTTTTTTTATTTTTACACAAAAATAGTAGAATAAATATTATACATTTAAGATGACTGCTTCTTAGTATGTATGATTCATAATTGAAAGAATTGTAAACATCAAAGATATAACACCTAATATAGAATGACACCAAAGTGATATGTGAAAATAAGAGGAAATCTTCCATTTGCAGGTAGGAGAAAATGCCCAAACAGCTGTCAGAGGTGAGAGAATTCCTTGCTATGATTTTGAAGTGAAACATTCTCTTGTAATGATTATATTTCTAACATAAGAAGATCACTTAGACATGAAGAGAGTCATCAAACTACAGAATACTGAAGCTGTTAAAACACTGTCTAGTTTTAAGAAAAGATTCTCAAATCAAAGCTGCATTGCTTCAATTTAAAAGACAAAGATGATTGCAACTATAATATGAAAATTTTCCAAATAGTTTCATATTTTGAAGGAATGTACTGAGATAAAATATAAACAATTCCAATAAATTAAATTAAAATAGTATTAGTTGCTGGAGGCCTTGCTCCACAAGGGTTTGAGGATCTGGAATGGATGTGTGGAGTTGGAACCGAGAGACCGTGACTACCTGCTGTAGTTCAATCAAGTGTCCCAAGAATGCTTGAGCCACCTTTATTTATACAGCGTCAGTGGTTCGCATGAACAGTTTGACAGCCAGTTTTTACATCCTACATTTCTAAAAACAGTAACAATAATTACCACTTTGTTTCCTATCTCTTTGACTTTCCATCTCTCGACTCTCTCACAGGTAACCATTACTTTTTTAAACCTATATCTTTGTGGTCAGAAGCATAAGTAGTTTTGCAAGCTACAAAGGAACTTCTCTAACTAGGCACACCTTGAGGCAGAAGAGTGTTCCTGATTGGCAGCACATGTGGTGACAGCATCATGCAGGGAGAGAGACAGTTTTGTCTCTTGTGGTTAATATTTACATCTGCTCGGTTCTGGGTTCTCATGATCAACTCACCAGCCAAAGCTGGATCAATCCAGTCTACATTTTGTACTACTCCATCCCCTCTGGGGGCAAACTAGATTTTTCCATTTATCCAATAGACACCATAAACTTTCCATTTATCCTAAAGACACCATAAACTTACTCTTATTAGTTGGTGTTGCTTTTCCCTTGTCTTATCTCTAGCTCCCTTATGTTCTTTGGGTATTGGCGCAGTTATTAGAAATGAGGGAACAGTGGGTTTCTGTGATTGCTCCTTGTTCCCATTAACTCTTGATATCATCTATTTAATATCATTCCTGTAAAGCTCCTATGGTTAAAATCACTCTTTCCAGAATGGTTATGCAAATGTGCAATATGAAGTTTCATGGCCTACTGTGACTCATTAACACCAGCAGTATAGCTAGCACGGTGAAGGTAAAGAGAGTACATATTGCAAGTGCTCATGAGGACATACCCAGAATTACACAGTCAACTGTCCACATTCTCTTTCCAAAGGGGTCAGGATCTCCAGTGGCTTTGCCACAGGAGAGACACTTGTGCTTTCTCAGGCATTGTTCCCTGAACAAGTTGCATGTCTCCTGCCAATTATTTTCTAAATTTATTATATGGCATGAATGACAGTAATGGAGTAAAGTGAAATTCCTAAAGATATTTTCAACTGGGGCTGAACACTAACTTGTGTAATGAATGCACTTGAAAGGGGTTATCAAAGAAACTGAATAGACATCTAATGTATATTTCAAAAACTGTGACTTGACTGTCCAAGCATGCATTATTATTAGGACTGGAGAATATTTACTATAAATATACAAAAATTAATACATTTTTAAAAACAAGCTCATAAGGAAGAATAGCTCTGATACAAGGTAGTTATCAAAACAATCTAAAGTAAAGTAAGTTGTCATTCAAACATAGATGCCTTTGTATTTCAATGCACATTAATGTAACAAATGAATTAGGATAATGTAGCATAGAGAACACCAAATACACAAAAGGAATTCCTCATTGTAGATAATAATCAAAACACTAAAAACTAAAAATGAAGAAAAGATATAAAAATCTCCAAAAAAAAAGTACCAAGTAACATAAAAAGGGAGACTTTTAAGACTTTTAAGAAAAGTATTAAACATCACTGTTATAAAGGCAGGTACAGATTTTTATTATTGTTTTAGTGTGTGTTTCTCTTCCACCAAAGCATATGTTATGTAAGTAAAAGTCAAAGAGAATAATATAATCTGTTAACAGAATAGTGATTATATCCACATACATAATGTGTTTTCCACTTTAGTTCTGTACATTGAATATATAAACAACCATGTAACATAAAATATTGAAAAATATAAACCACTGTGAATAAATTGAATCATCTTTGACAACATTGAACATCATTACACACTTACAGAGTAATTGTATTTAAAATAAATACACTGCCATATTCTCAGGAAAGTATTTGAAAGAGCCTACAATTTATTCAAACTGAAATATATATTTATATACAGGTTAAGTCTTAAGGATGATTTGGGCTATTTTTTTTAATATGATATTTATACTAAATACAAGTAAAAGTACATCAAAAAGAACCAATCAAGAGAAAATATGAAGATGATACATAAAGAGTTTCTTTGAATAAAATAGAATATTTAGTATAATATTTTAGTATACTCCCACGTGTGAATATGTACCTTTTTAAAACATTTTTATGCCAAAAATTATCTGAATGTTAAGAGCATGATTTATGCCAAAAATAAACCTGTCTGAAGTAGCTCAAAAGTAATAAAAATACAAGGCTATAAATGCATTACCTGGAATCAGTTAAAGTGTAAAGAATTAAAAAATATACTATAGTCAAGTAGTGGTGGCACATGCCTTTAATTCTAGCACTTGGGAGGCAGAGGCAGGTGGATCTCAGTGAGTTCAAGGTCAGCCTGTTCTACAGAGTGAGTTCCAGGACAGTCAGGACTGTTACACAGGGGAAACCCTGTCTACAAAACAAAAACAAAAACAAAAACAAAAACAAAACAACAACAACAACAACAAAAAACACAAACAAACAAAAAAAACAAAACAACAACAAAAAAAACTCACAAAGAAAACAAACAAACAAAAAAAACCCAAATGTGTTTTAGCTAACAAAATTGTGTTCAGCTTTTAAACCAGACCACGAAATAGTTTGCACAATTGTTCCAGTTTAAGTAACTATCTTAAAAACAAACAAACACTTCATTAGAGCTCTGTTAAAGAAGGGGAGATTTTTCATCCCCAGTGTAGCAAAGCAAAAAGATGAAGTAAGGGTACACAGCATGAGGAATGATCTATCAAGGAGGGGAGAAGGCAGTGACTGTGGAGCTTTATCACAGATCATTATCTGGCGTGCACAAGAAATTATGTGCAATGCATTATCCTACATCACCCCAGTCCTAGCATGTATGTATGGCCTGAGTTCCTAGACTTGATTCTCTGTCAGATAGCACAGCCCTTGGCCAGCAGGATGCCTGCAGTTTACAGTCAGTCAGGTAAATCAAATAAATAATCCAACACAGAGAATGGAGCTTTGGGACCATCATGAGATGTTTGGAGATCAACCATAGCCAGTATGCATAAATACAATGATTTTCAAATTTATAATTGCTCCATAAAAATCTGCCAGTTACTAGTTACATTTAATTTATTTATATAAACAATTATTTCAACAATGATGAGGAAGGACAGTGTGCAGAGAACTGAAGGCTAAATGGGAAATCTTAAGGCTCAGGTATCTATGCAATAGAGGAAACAAAAAAGATTTAAAGAGCCAAAGGTGGAAGATGATTATAGCAAACAGTGTGCACAACATCAACAGGATTGATGCACGTATGAACTCAAACTGTGACAGTATGCACAAGACCTCAGATGTTCAAACCAGACAAAATTCTAACACTGAAAAGAGGAAGTGGATGCAAAGTCCCACTTCTAATCAAGAAGTGCTTCACAATTAATACCTGCTAGCAAAGAGAAAATCAGATTTTTCCAATAGGGTGACATGGGTATATCAAAAATATCCCATAGCTAGAAGTAATTGGCCAACATAAAATGAATTTCATGGTTGTGTATTGTCCTTTTGTGGGCTCTTTAGATGTTTTGATTTTTTTTATGTGTCTTATTGGTTTTCTGTTTGTTTATATTTAGATTTTCACTGTGGTGTTTTTCTTGCTATTGGAGAGGGAGAGCTAGCATGATGGATAGGGAGGTATGGAGGTTCTGAGATAAGTTAAGAAAAAGGAAAATATGACCAAAATATAAAATTGTATGAAAACTTAATAAAATATTCTGTTGATTTTTGAGAATTACTAATTTAATAGAAAGGCAGGTTGAAAAGTGGACAGACTGGTACAGTCATACAGTGAAAGTAAAATAAACACAAAATCTTTATTAACTTTTTGAAAGCTACTTAACTATTTTACTCAAAGCTTAGAAATATTTTCATAACGTACACTTAATACTCCTTGGATTAACAATTAATATTGGGAAATTTTAGTTTATTTTGTATGGTAAATATACATACCTTTATTTTAAAATGAATCTTAAATGCTATCACTCAATTATTTTTTTTCTTAACCTATTAAAAAAATTCAGAAAAATTTACTCACTTGCCATTCAGTGCTGCTACTCCAACAGTGCTCCGAGCAATGGACATACTGGCTACATATGTCCATTGCTGGCTCTGCGGATCCCACCTTTCCACCGTGTTCAGATAGCTCCAGCCGTCATGGCCTCCCACTGCATAAATAGGCCCTTCAAGCACAGTTACTCCTAAAACATTAGAGAGAAAATAAATAATGTGCTTGTAGTTAACAATATCACATTGTGCAGAGAAAGGGTGTTATGAAATAACATTTGGAGGGATCTTTTGTATCTGTATTGATCACAGAAAGTGGAATTTGATTTTTAATTGTTTGTGTATCCTTATAACATTTGATATCAGGATAAAGCTGTCTTTATGAATGAACTGGGTAGTCTTTCTACCTTTCCTTTTGTGAATGAGTTTTGATGCTGAGGCTATCATAAAATTCAGTACATTTAGCTGACTTACTTCTTCTGATTGATGAAATTTTATACATGATCAAAATATGATGACAATTTCAGTATCTGTGGTACACAGAATCAAAAAGATATCCAGTAAATCTTTAGTCATACTGGTCCTTCCCTTTCAGTACATGGATCCTTTCTCTATGAGACTCATGAAAATGTTAAATCTCGGTATCAGTCTCTTCAGCAGGACTGGAGTCTTGCTACTTTGACCTAGCATGTGAATGTATGGAAGAAGTGAAAATCAATGCTGCCTTTCCTTCTTTTCCCTTTGAAAATTTACAACTCAAGTCCTGACTACTATTTCCCCTCTGATCCTCTCAAGAATCTGACTTATGTGTTTTATTTTGCTATAAGGGTTATACTTTGTAGAAGCTTTATTCAGATCCAAGTGCTGTACTGAGGCCACAGTTAAATTATATGATCTAGTGAGCTTTGTTTTTGAGTATATATATATATATATATATATATATATATATATATATATATATGTATATATGTATATATATATACATATCAACCATAGCATTTTGATTATTGTTTATATGTGTCTAAGATTTTCCAAAATCTCTACTACCCACATAGGAACATTTCTCATTTTCATTATGTTGTAACTTTCCTCCACTAAGACTTAACTATAGCAATGATCACTTGATATACTGGTGACAGTCATATATATATATATATATAATCACCCAAAACAGAATCTATGTATTATAGCCATTCCATATTTTAAAGCTATTAAACTTATCCTTATACTTAAGTCACAAATATGACATATGAAAGGAATTCCCAAAAGAATATGAATATATGCACACACATGAACTTCCTACAAGACATACAATTTCACAATATACCTATAAAATCTGAGGACATGATTTCTCCAAGGTATGGTTGATCAAGGGGGCAGATTTTACTGTAGATACAAGGGAGGGTATAACCCAAAGCATCTGCGAGAGTATAGAGCAGAAAGAGAAAAGAGTAGACTGAATATGGCTAGCAGACAGGATATGTGGCCTGAAGAGGAGAGTTGTGGGAGAGAGTGCTAGAGGATGAGAAAGAGAGTGCAGATGACAGAGACCTAGAGAGAGGTGGGTAGAGACCTAGAGAGAGGGGTCCAAGCAAGGAAGACAAAAGAGAGCACTTGGTGAAGTGGAGAGATTACAGGAAAGGAGAACGTGGAGAGGGGAAGTCCACTAGCTGGAGAAATTTCTGGTAAGGTACAGGGTGAAAAGATATGGGAAAAGCTGCCAGGAGTTGTACTACTGAGTGAGCATGGCAGCCTTCCTGATCTTTGGTGTGCTAATAGGCACCACAGACAGCCATTCATGACTTCTGACAGTGATGAGGAAATGGCTTCGTTAGTAGAAGGTAATGGCCCCTGAACTGGCAGAGCAGAACTTTCCTTGGATCTGACAATAACCAAGAGAATAACCAGGTTAATCAAATTAGACATCCAATAAATATTTCAGAAATTATATCAATCTGCTGCTGAGAATACTGGGGACTCATAATTCTTCCATACTACTTATAAGATTATGACTCATAGATATAGCTTTGGAACTACATTTAGTAATGTTTAGTACGTGTATTACAATATCATTTTATTTCAAATTTGAAATATCTTATAAAATAATTATGACTGAAAACAGAGTATGATAAGTTATGTAAAGATAGTAAATGGTTAACATAAATTTAAATATTTAGATAGGCCATTAAGTCTTTTAACGCAATTATATATGAATTTCCTCGTAAAAGTGTTAAGGGGATTTCATTTGACAGCCACAATATATGTGTGTATTTTGGGAAGCTACAACTGTACTTCCTTACTACCCCTCAAATGGCCTTAATTTATGCCTTGTCTCTTGTATTCCCTTCTTACTCCCTTTCTTCATTTTTGGTGATATTTTCTCTGTGATCTAACAAATAAAGCTTGCCTGAAGATCAGAGTGAGTGAGGAGCTAAGCCACTAGTTAGCCATAGAAGCCAGACAGGGGTGGCACACACCTTTAATCCTAGAACTCAGGAGGCAGAGGCAGATTGATCTCTGTGAGTTCAAGGCCACCCTGGGGTATACAAGATTGATCTAGTCTAAAAGAGAAACAGAGCCAGGCAGTGATGTCACACACCTTTGATCTCAACACTTGGAATCTCAAGCCTTTGATCCCAGAACTAGGGAGTTAGAGACAGGAAGTGATATTGCTGGGCAGAGAGAGGAACATAAAGTAGGAGGAAACAGTAGCTCAGTCCCTGTCAGGCTGAAGATTTGGTAGAGGTAAGAAGTCTCTCTAGTGGCTGGTTCCTTTACTGATCTTTCAGCATTTACCCGATATCTGGCTCTGGGATTTTATAATTAAGACCAATTAGGATTCGTGCCCTTTGATCCTCCCTTAAAGATATTTCCATCAAATCACACCACTCAGGCCTTATAGAACCTTACAGAAGAGAAAGCAGAAATATTGTCCTTTGTGTATATACTATGGCTTCCAGTTTGTGTTTTTATGGGATTCCTGAGTGTATGAATGAGCATGAATGAATGGGCTTTTGCATCTATATTTGGTGTGTGTGTGTGTGTGTGTGTGTGTGTGTGTGTGTGTGTGCCTTCTCATGGACGCTTTTCCTTTTTAAAAAAATTCTTTTTATTAGTTTTGTCCTATCCCAATTTGTTATTTTTTGTTTTGTCTTATTATATTATATAATATTGTATTATATTATAATCCTTTAGAAACTCTTTGTTTTCCAGTGAGAGACAGAAAGGAGGTGGATCTGAATGGGAGGGGAGATGGGGTGGACCTAGGAGGAGTAGAGGTAGGGAAATCCATAATCAGGATCTATTATGTGAGAAAAATAATCTATTCTAAATAAGTGGGAAAAAAACAACAAAATTAAAAATGTTGAGGCTATATTTACAAACACATATACATATGTACCAATGGTAATTCAAGATACAGATATATTGAATTTGAGAGTGTGTGGGGGACACAGAATAAGTTGTCAGTGAGGAGTGGAAATGATATAATTACAGTACTCATTTATGAAAACCTCATGATATAAAAAAATATATAAAATAAAAATCATCATAAATTCTATTTTTTCAGGAGATATTATGTAACCTGCACTGGAGAGAAGCATAAGAGGAAAATACTGAAACATTGTATATGTTACCATCATTTAACTAACTTAGGCACAAGTGATGATAATGATGATACTGAGGATAGGGGAAAATGAAGTAGATGACTGTTATAAAGAGCTCTAGTTGTATTGCTATTACCAGAGCTTCAATCTCATTGAATAACATAGGGATAATGCTAGAAGTCATTATAGTTGCTAATCACCACATTTAAAATCTATATAGTTCAAGGTCAGCCTTTCTACAGAGTGAGTTCCAGGACAGCCAAGGCTACACAGAGAAACCCTGTCTTGAAAAACACCAACAAAAAAGTCTATATAATTCATAGCATTTGGATGGAGGTAAAATAAAAAAATAAATTACATGGTAGATAATAAGTTGTCGAAATATTCATAAATCAAACAGTCCGTGTAGTATGTTCTAGTAATGGACAATCGTAAGGATTTCAGCAGACTGACAAAGTAAATGTCAGATATACCTTCACCCTAAAAATGTATCTTCTTATTGCAAATGTCTATGTATAATTACACCATTGAATAAGTGATATAGTCCCAATGTTGGCATTTCTTTTAATATCAATGTTTGCAAAACCCATGTTTACTAAAAAATATTTATGCTTTATGTATGCCTATTATAAAAAGTGATAGCTGTCACTAGATTTCAAACTCTAGTTGCCTTACTTGTGTTAAGTTCTTGCAGCTGTTCTGATTCCCATGCAAAAAGATCTACGTAAGTTGAGAGAATAACTGGACAGAATAATTTCAAAACCAGGATAACACATTCAAGTTCTTCCTTGTGTTTTCCAGAAACATCTTGATAAACATCTTTATGTAGCAAGTTAGAAGTTTAAAACACTTATCTTATTGTCAATATTAACTTTATATTAAAAACATACTAAACATCTGATTAAAAAACATAAAAATTAGTGGTTTTAGCTTGACCATAATATAATATGCAGCATATATGTCTTACTAAAGCAATAGTACCATGCAGGTTTTAAAAACTTTTTTTGCTTGATCAACCAAAGAACAAAAATTTATAATTATTATGCCATATTCTTGTCTATTTTTCCTCCATTTGAGAGTAGTGAGGTCATTTGGGTTGCACACTGAAATTACCCAACCTGCTAGTGTCCATCTGTATTATAGAGATTTGATTTGCTTGGTATGTGCAAAGAGGTTGTTTCAAGTTTCCAACCAACAATCTGTCTGCCTTGCTTTGTTGCCTTGCAATTGCTATGGTATCTTTCACTGTGGCATGTTCTTCAAGTGAGGTATCTATGTGTCCATTTGGGTCTTACATGTTGAGTTATGGGGTGAAGACTGTCATAGAAGTGCAGATAACAGAGATATGCTCCTGTACAGCTCCCATTTCTCCAATCAATTCCCAGCCACTCACTTTCTAAAAGGACTGAATAACTTTATGTTCATGCTTTCACACAGGATATAGGACATGAGGAGAGGAAATGGAATGCTTCAGCACACAAACATTCCCTGTACAGATGATGAAGGAAAAATTTCTGCCCAAGGTAATGAATTGATTCTTGAGTTGATAGGAGAAAAATGGAGGTTCATTTGGAGTTCAATGATTTTTGGAAGAAAGGACAATTACATAAAATCTTACATCAGGAATAAACAGAAGATTTTTTTATTATCTATCTATCTATCTATCTATCTATCTATCTATCTATCTATCTATCTATCTATCTATCATCTATCTATTTTGCCAAACAATGAAAGGGCCAGAGAAACTGTGGCACCAGTGAGTTAAATGACAGACAGTATTAGGTACAATGTTGCTGAATGGGGAAAAGAAGACACAGTGTGGAAACCTTTATTCCAACAGTATATACTTCCATGTGTATGATGGGGATGGAGCTAGTAAACGCTTTACAAGAAGCATTATATGGCAGCATTTCCTTTAAAAACATGTTCTTCTGCTTGTTATAGAGTAATAAGAAGGGATATGGCCATGTTAAAAATCTGTGTGAGTGATGCTAGTGTCTTGTTCTGATGTGACAGAAGCAGATATGAGGAAAATGTAAAGGACTCACTAAATTTATTTAGCATGTATTCACACATTGATTCCATTACCGTATCCTATTTTTTCAAATTGTGTCCTGTATATGTGAATTTGGGAATATTATTTAGAATGAGGTACCTCAGTTCTATGTTGTACATAATGTAGTATTTGTAGAACTAGCCCACATTTTATTTTAAGAACTAAATAAAGTCGTAAAAACAAATTTCAGAAATCTGTCTTATGCATTTTCATTGCTGTATTTTAAGTTTTTTGAAGATTATGGGATAGTAATATATCAAGAACTAATGATTTATAGTCAAATTACTTCACTCTGAATATTATAGTCATTGAATAAATAATGGTGAAGGCCTGTTTAAAACTTAAATATATCCAATGCACGTTACTACTCCTGAGGGATCTGTATTTGATAAAAAGTTAATGAAAATAATTGAAGGAATTGCACACTGGATAAGAGCACTGACTGCTCTATTGAAGGCCCCTGGTTCATATCTAAACACTCACATAGGCACAGTGCCATCTGTAACTCCAGTTTCCAAAGGATCTAATAAAGTCTACTGGCCTACTTAAGCAGCAGACATCCAAGGGGCACACAGAAATAAATATAGGAATATGTATATATATATATACATATATATATAATTAAAATTATCTTAAATTGTATGAAGACATGCTCTCTCTAAATATTTTGCTAAATTTATATTTTTGTTTTCAAGGATAGTTATCATGGTGTGTTATACATTCCTTAAAATAAAAATGTTGCATACATGTCAAGAACGGCAACAGTAATATACTCTGATGTTCCAGCCTTCTGAATATCTAGTAGACAGATAAATCATGTCATCTCCACTAGTTATAACTGGAGATCCCTGAGAGGATATCTCTGAATATCAGGAACATGATCCTGAGTTCAAAGACACCCAAAATGCTGACAAACAGAAATGCAGAGCACAAGAAAATCACTAGAACAGGGTAGCCACAGTATGAGTAAATTAACATTTCATTTCTTACTAGATGCTACGGAAATCTAAAACCATGATCAACAAGAATGGGTACCACTGTTTGTATGTTTCCACCACTACATTTACATCATGGTTGTATGGCTAGAAGTAGTGACAGAGGTCCATTATTTGGAACTCCTTGACTTGGAGGTTTTGCCTGTGACTGGCAATATACCTGGCCAGACAATTCGCAAGTGTGTATTGCGATCTGCCACTCTTCTATGTCTTCCTCTCCCTTTATCTTTCTAGGAGTTAAGTTTAGTGCATATCTCCACCTGCTTTTGCTTCCTCACTCTGTATGACTTGAAAGCTTTGTCTATATTAAACCTCAAGAAGAACTGAAGATATCTTTGTTTTACACTTAGTGAAAACCAATTTAAAAACTATTAATAGAATGATTATCAATAATTTTGAAAAAAGTGAGATCAGAAAATAAAGGCATTTTCTACTAATTCATTGAGTACTGATTTATGATCTTTTGAGTTTTCTTGGTACCAGTTATAGCGTTTCTCTTTTATGTTCTAATTTTATTAATTTGAATCTTCTGTCTTTGGCTTAATTTGGCCAAAACTTTGTCAATCTTGTTCATCTTTTCAAATAACAAATCCTTCTTTTTGTTTATTCTTTTTTTTTTTTTTTTTTTTTTTGGTTTTGGTTTTTGGAGACAGGGATTTTCTGTGTAGCTTTGTTCCTTTCCTGGAACTCACTTGGTAGCCCAGACTGGCCTCGAACTCACAGAGATCCACCTGCCTCTGCCTCCCAGTGCTGGGATTAAGGGCATGTGCCACCACCGCCCGGGTGTTTATTTTTTGTAGTGTTCCCTGTTGTTGTTTCTTCTATTTCGTAAAATTTCAGTCGTGATTTTGATTTTCTTTTCTCACATTCTTTGGGGAGAGGTATTGAAAGTTACTGTTTGTTCAAAGTACATCATTTAGTCATCAATTTGTGATCTCTCAATAGTCCTAATGTAGTCATGTGGTGCTAGAATCTTTTCTCTGAGGACTGCCATCATTATGTCCCAAGGATATTAGTATGCTCTGTTTAAACTAAGACCTCAGTAATTGCTACAGTCGGTGCACAGTAGAATATTATTATCATAACTGCATGACAAAGAGTTCAGTCTGTTCTTGATAGTTAGGATCATCTATGGAATTAGAGATAAAGGGGGTTTGTTGTTAAAATATAAAACAACCCTCTACCCAGGTAAATGACAAAATATAAGATATGCAGAGAGAAAGAGTATAAAAGCAAAGTAGAGCAAAAACATGATTCAAATTTTATTATTCAGTGTGACAGATAAACCATTAATTTAGCAAATGAGAATATCTGATTATCTCATAATAGAAATTAAGAAGTTAATATAATCTATTAGTAAAGATATTATAAATTTAGTTGGTATGAGAATAACACCTAAGCTATTATATTTCCTGAATATTGTTTTCTACTTTCTTGCACAAAAACACAAAAAGCTTTTACATATGGCAGTGCAAGTATCATGCAATTCCATGTTTACTTAAATTTGACATATATAAAGAACATAAGAAAAATATTCTTAAATGTTATATTTTTCCATTTCTTTTAAAGAATAAAAGGAAGGTTAGCTAAATAAATGAAATTCCACATGATTTTCATGATCATGAACATCTTCCAGAGCAAGAGTCATTTTTCACAAAAATCTGTATTTAAACCTGGGATGTTATTAAGGAATGCAAGAATGACAAAAAATTTGTAATCTAAAATACGTGCAATCCAGATGTATTATTTCAATTTTTACAACTTGAAAGTGGTCAGGTAAATATATTTTGTGTACACAAGGATTTTTTTTTTTTGCAAGGGAATAAATCCACAGACTTGTGGACATGGCAAACATTTGCATCATTGCCCATCTTCCAGTTACCAGTTTGCCTCATTTAAATTATGAATTCTATAAGAATCAATTGGATATAATTTAGCAACTTCAGTACTTAATATAGTATTGTTGGCGAGTATGATGAAAGGCTCCTACTTTCAATTCAGTTTTTATCGAACCATTAGATAAATGAGCACAACAGAAATGTAGTTAGGTAATGTTCTGCTCATAATCACATCAACATTCATCTGTGGTTGCAAAATGGTTTCCCATAACTTTTCCCCATTACACCTTCCAATATCATTACCAATAAAGTTTCAAACGTTTTATCATTGAATATATTACCCTTTTAAATGTTGCCCACTAGCTCATCTGATGAAATTTTACCTTCTATTCATATCTAACTCAGCTGTGGAATTTCTTGTTTTCCATTGTTTAAGTAACCATTTTATTTTGTCTTATCCTCGACTTTGCAATACTTCACTTATTGAAAGTTTTGATAATATGAAATTACAGAAGTACTCAGAATAATTATGCATTCAGATTATTTATGTACTAGTGTAATACATGTCTCTTCTACATTCATTATATAATAATATAATACCACTGTGATGAATATAAATTAATAGATATATATTTTTATTTAATGTAATTTTAATGCTTCATTGTAGTTGTACTCATTTTAAAAGTAATTTTAAAAGTAGTGCTGCAGAAAAGCATAATTGCATAATGTACTTACTAAAATTAATTCAATAAATTGTCCTGTCTGACTTATAAGTAGAGTTCTTTATTACATGTTTACTTTTTCAAAATTACTAAATTAAATAAAATTGAGGAAATTACTTTCTATTTGTAACAAATGAAAACAAAGCAAGTTGGTAATAGAAAGCTTATTGATTTTGAAGACTGATTGTCTACATTTTATTCAATCATTTACTAGCTTTAGAATTTTTGAAAATATTTTAACTCCTTGTTGTTCATGTTGTCTGTGTTTACTTTGAAGACCTTTTCCTTGCATTGTTTTTTGACAATAATGCTCATCAAGTTTTAATTCTAATATATATAACCAATATTTCAGAAATGATCTTGTCTGTTTTCTGTTTTAGACTATTTGAAAATATTTTTAGATATTTTTGAGAAATGCATCCATGTGTACAATAATTCCATTCTAATATGAAAATCTATTGCTCTTTTGATGGTAAGGCATAACAGATTTCAGGGAAATTCTATATAAAGTATGAAAAATAAAAAAAAATACCTTAGACACATTTTAACTGATGCTTATTCTGAAATTCTTTTTCACAAAACCCAAAGAAATAAAGGTGGATATTTTTCGAAATGTACCCTAAACACAATCCTCTTTTTCTTTGTGTCTAACTCCTAATTCTTTGTTTTTGTGAGATAAAGAGAAGTAGAAATTTCAAACTGTGATGAGGTGAGGTACTAATACTTTCAGAAATGATGAACAACTTGGGTGCTGTGTTTCCACTGGTGGACATGATAAATTTCTGTTAGAAATACTAGTGTCTACAGTTAAAAGCGAATGCTAGAAAATATTGATTACAAACACACAGATCATCGGAGAGGCACTTTGTATTTACTTCAAGTGACTGTTTTGTGTTTGATTGGTTTCCCAAAAACCAGAAAAAAGCAAAACAAACAACAAACAAAAGTGTTGTCATGTATCCTGTGTTCTAGTGTTCTAACTCAATAGGGGATCTACACAAGTAGAGTTGTTGTTGGTCAGTGTGTTTCTGCAGAGAACTTGACCTGGGACAGGCAGCTCTACAACAATATCACAAAAGACACTCTCAGCATTGTAACCACAATAACTGTTCATTTCCCATCTTTTAGAATTCCTACAATAAGAATAGCCCTTTCAACACAAATAAAGCATAGACTATGAACTTGCATAAATCACACCTTTATTCCTCTTGTTTTGGCTTATTGAGTTCAAATATCAAGAGATTATGATAAACTTCACTGAGTTGGAACTCAGTGTGCATAATTTAAAAGCTCCTCGATTATTTGAACCTGAAAGCAAGATTAAGAACTGTTGCTAAAGCTTTTACCTGGGAACCCGTCAGCCAAACAGGCCTGAGAAGCATTTAAGCTAACTGCAGATCTTCACTTCTTGTTCTCCCAAATCCACGCTCCAGCATCGTCCCCCAGCTTTGTTGCAAACCACCTGGTCCAGGGCCCACTCTGTCCCTGCCTCCACCTCTAGCTCAAGCTGGTCTCTTCCTCCAAATGTCCACCCTTTCTACTCATCCTTTTGTCTCAGCGCCCAACTCTGGAGGGAGATCCACAGGAACCCACTGTTTAAGCCTACAGAAAAGCAAGTAGGCTAGTAAAGTAGGCAGGCAAGCTTCGGATCTTGACTCTCCTTTCTTTCCTCCAACCCTTCCCCTAGTTTATTCTTGAGCTATATAGCATACTACCTGCAGTCTTCTCTTCTAACTCTCCCTGTCCCCAGGCCCAGGGAACTAAGCAGAGCCAGGTGGAGCACCCCATTTTCCTTACTCCTATGCACATGCTCAGTCCATCACTGTCCCAAGGTATTAGCTTTCAATACCTAGATACTCATTGTGCACAGAACCTCAAGTGACAAAAACTAGCAGGATCTTGGAAGCATTTCTCTATCAGCATACACCCATCACACTCTCCTAAGAAACGGAGAGGATAATAAAAACCAAGGAAGGAACACCTACTGAACAGAGAAAAGAACAGATATCATCACCTAGAACTATAATCTTCCACATTCCAGATGCTCAAACACCAACTTAAAACAAAATCAGTGATGGCCAGGACAATATGTTCCCACTAGAGCCCAGTAACCTAACTCCAGTAGGCCCTGAGAAATGCCAGAAAACAAGTACCTAAAAATAACCTTTATGAATATGACAGAGGTCCATAAAGAGGAAATGAATAAACATCTTAAAGAAACCACATAAAAATAGGAAGAAGCAACGTGCTAGAGAGGCCCACAGAAATCCACAAAGATACCTCCACAATAGACTACTGGCAATGGTCGAGAGAAAGCCCAAACTGACCTATTCTGGTGATAGGATGGCCAAAAACCCTAATTGTCGTGCTAGAAATCTCATCCAATGACTGAGGGAACCGGATGCACAGATCCACGGCCAGGCCCCAGGTGGAGCTCCAGGAGTCCATTTGGTGAGAAAGAGGAGGATTTGTAGGAGCAAGAATTGTTGAGACCAAGATTGGAAAAAGCACAGGGACAAATAGCCAAACGAATGGAAACACATGAACTATGAACCAATAGTTGAGGAGCCCCTAACTGGATCAGGCCCTCTGGATAAGTCAGACAGCTGATTAGCTTGAATTGTTTGGGAGGCATCCAGGCAGTGGGACCTGAACCTGTCCTCAGTGCATGAGCTGGCTGTTTGGAACCTGGGGCTTATACAGGGACAATTGGCTCAGCCTGGGAGGAAGGGACTGGACCTGCCTGACCTGAATCTACCAAGTTGAACTCAATCCTCAGGGAGGTCTTTGCCCTGGAAGAGATGGGAATGGGGGAAGGTTGGGCTGGGGGAAGTGGGGGGAGGGGAAGACAAGGTAATCCATGGCTAATATTTAAAATTAAATTAAATTTTAAAATAAAAAAATTAAAAAATCAATGAGAACACAAAAAGAGTGAAAGAAAGTGAATAAAATAATTCAAGACTTAAATGTAGAAATAGAATCAATAAAGAGAGTAAATGGAGGAAAATCTGGGAACAAAAAATTTAGGAAAGTGAACAGGAACTTCAGAGGCAAGCCTCAACAACAGGATGAATACAGGTGATGGAGAGAAAACTTGAGATGTTGAAAATATGATAGACTGGATATATCAGTTAAAAAACATCAAATATATAAAATTCCTGACACAAAACATACAGGTTACCTGGTGTTTTATTTGTGTTGAAATGTGATATTTTATTTGTGCTTTGTTAAATAAAGCTTACCAGAGGAAATAGCAAGCCATTTTAAGTAAACGCAAAAGTCATGCACTGGTAGTACATGCCCTTAATCTGATCACTTAGCAGGCAGGGTCTCTGTGTGTTCATGGCCATACTAGGGAACAGAGCCAAGCGTGGTGACATATGCCTTTAGGCACAGTACCAACCATAGAGACCTCAAGGTCTGCACAGACACTGAGAAAGATAATAGGTATCTGAAAGAAGCTGGACTGATGATCTAGGTGATGAATATTTGAAAAGTATCTGTAACAATGAAGTAAGAAATACATATATGCTATAGATATATGCTGTCAAAATATATGTAAGAACTCTGGAAAAATCTGTAGAACTCAAAAATTTTGATATGCAGGTATGTTTACCTTCAGTCTTTAATAAGTTAAGGAAAAAGAAATGAAATAATTGGACAGATAAGCAAATGAAAAATTAAAAACAAAGTAGAAAACAATGAAACAAAACTTTTACAATAGCCCAAATTATTCTAAAATACCTAAAGATGTCAATGTTTCATATCAATTGAAGTTCAGACATTTAACAAAGGGATGATAAAATATCTTTCTGAGAGGACTGGCATGCAGAAAATAATACCTAATGAACTATAGTGCAAGTAAGAATCTTTTGATTGTTCCTACATTTACTGACTGACTGAATTCTCCAAGTAACAAGGATAAAGAGTTAAATAAAAATAACAGGCTCGTGTTATGAATAAGAGAGTGATAGTCCAAATTAAGACAGTTAAAATAATAAAAATTATAAAGAAATTATATCAGAATAAAACATGTTAGTCTAAATATGCAATGTAAAAATTCATTTATTAAAATAAAACAATTTTCAGATTAGGTCCACACACAAAAATAATCACATCATATTTTAAGCAAAAGTCTGTAAAATGATAACTACATGCACAAACATGTAACAGTTTATAGAAAATATTCTACTAGAAATTATAGAAATAGGGCTGGAGAGATGGCTTAGCCATTAAAGGCTAGGCTCATAGCCCAAAACATAAGAAATTATAGAAATATAAACATAGCCTGAAATATAAACATATATTTATTGATTTGAAACAGATACAGAAAAATATAGATATTTGAGTAACTGAAATTAATTAAAATATTTTTGACTGAATCAATGTGTGAAACCTTACATGATTTAAACAGAAAGTCTTCAATTTTGAGATACAGAAAAATAACTGCTTAACAAGTAACAAAATAGAATCAAAATATTTAGATAAAATTAGGAAGAGTCCATTAGCTTTTAAGGTTAAAATTAATAGCACTTAAAAATAAACTTATGTGTTTATTATAATTATATTTCTAAAGTTTGACCAGATAACTGAAGTGTCATGATATCTTTGTCAGATTTAGAAAATTAAGTTAAAAACTAATCCAAATTAATAGGAAAGAATGTAGCATGGCCTTTATAAAAACTGATTGACATCAAGGCACTTAAAAATTTCATTACAAAATTGATCTCAATTATAAAATTTCAGGGAAGCAAATAGTATAAAATAATTGAAACAGAACCAAATATCTAATGTTAGAATCTAATTATAAACACAATAGCTCACAGCTTTATAACAAACTAAGGAACTCATCATCTCAACTGCAATAGCAATGCATTTAAGAAAAGCATGAGTATGAGAGTGCAGAGGAAATTATACACTGGATCACATAGACTGATCCCAAATGTGACCTGATGTGAAAGAAGAAAGGAGAAAAAGCCACATCTTGATTCAACAAAACAAAAGCCCTGAAAAGAAGATGCAATACACTATGTATTTGCAGTGCTTTTTGTATATTCATATGGGTATAAAGAGACAGTGTGTTGTTTTATTTGTAAAGATGAACTATCCCTCTTCAATATAGCATGTATAATTCTCTACAGTCATCCGCATATGAACACACAGGTATGGGTTACCCGAAACATGCAACAATTTTTCTTACACCATCATGTATAATGTTGAAAGAAATTCCTAATGGTACCTGAAATGTTTTATGGACTGAATGTGTCTTTTCAAATTTGGTGTATTAAACATTAGACTTCATTATGTTTGTCTTCGAAGGGAAGACAGCAGAGCCTGGGTGATAAGATCACCTATAAACAAAAGGCCAGTGCTGTGAAATAGTCCTTTACACTGTGTGAATATATGTCATTGTGATTGGTTTGATAAGAAGCTGATTGGACAATAGCTGAACAGAATAAGGTTAATCAGGAAAGTCAGACTAGGAGAACACTGGAAGGAAGAAGGAGTGAGTCTGGAGTTGCTAGCCAGATGCAGAGAAAGCAGGAGATGAATGTGCCATGTTAATAAAGGTACCACCGTGTGACAGAAATTAAGTAAGGAATATGGGTTAACTTAAAAATGTAAGAGCTAGTTAGTAATAAGCCTGAGCTATTGGCAAGGCATTTATAATAATATAAATATAAGCCTCTGTTTTAATTATTTGTGAATGGGCAGGAGGACAGTATCTTCTGCCTATAAGCCAGTGCTTGCTCTCTCTATATATATTTGAGACGACAGGTAAAACACAATCATCTATAAACTAGAGTAAGTTCTCCCTGTAACCTGACCTTGCTTATAGCCTATATTTGAATTTGCAGTTTCCACAATTGTGAGGAAAATGTTTTTTTTGTTGTTGTTGTTATTTGAGTCTTTTGGTCAATAATATCCTTTTCTTTCTTTCTTTTTCTTTTTCTTTTTTTTTGTTTGTTTGTTTGTCGAGATAGGATTTCTCTGTGTAGCTTTGCATCTTTATAATATCCTTTTCTAACAGCCACATTTAACTAAGGCAATTTGATTAAAATTTAGTAAGTTGAAAATAGATGCTATAGTATTGTGCTATATGTACTGACTCTTAGCTACACCAAGAACATTATAAAGCTTCAAGTCATATTTAGTTAGAATTCTTTTTTGAAAACAAGAAAAACACCATCCTGCTATGTAACTGAAATAGAAATATGGAACTACAAACTAATCTCTTCTACTGAACTCCAATGTGATCCAGACACTTGTTGGATCTTGTGTCACTAGCCAACCTTCTCTCATTCTCTGAGGGCATTTTACACAAAGGATATGCTTGGTTTCCTTTACCCTTGCACATTTGGAAGAATTTCCGTAATTTATCCAAACAGATTCTCTTTGGTAAGATCTGTATGATCACCATTCTTTGGCTTTAAATTATAATATTAAAAATATTAAAGAAGACGGTGAGCTATTACATAACCTCTTTTTTACTTTTCAAGAATCAGCTTTCACCAAAGATGAAGATACTATGATAAATAGTCTTTGCCATGCTCTTGCCCAAGCACCATGAAGTTCATATGACCTGGATAACTGCAGTGCCCTGTGGTTATGTGTGTAGCTATAGATGAAACAAAAAAGTTCACATTTGCACAAAATATGTGGGAGAATTTAAAATACCTAAAAATATCTGTATAGCTGTTTCACACAATACTCAACCATTATAGAGTTTTATTTTTTCATGCTTTCAATGATCAGAGAACATTTTGTCTAAAGTTCCTAGAAAAGCTATGTTTTAGTTAGAGATTCTATAAAACTATTTAATTAGAATTTCTGGTTGTGGAAAATAGAAATGCTGCAGGCCAATGGTAAGGTTGTCTTTGGCTAGCTTGAGTCTATACATTAGCATTCATTGCCCACTTCTGTTTCTGATCTAACATTCAAATATCAGATAAAACTTAAGAAACATATTAATTTAGACTTCTAGCTTCCATCATTCCCAAAGCTAAGTATACTGAATAATATTTAAAACTAATTGCAGAGGCCTCCTTGCTTTGCTATAACCTGTTGGGCAATTTTCGGAAACTATTTTAATTCAGTTTCTATTAATCTGAACATCTCTCTTCTTCCTTTCAAGAATATATACTATCCATAAATTATTCTAAAATATCAATTTCTTTTATGGAATTTAAGGCACACAGACATAAAGACATATTCTAAAGAATATCCCCTTTTCACTCTCTGGGGGGGCTTAGAACAGGACAACCCCCAATCCTAGTCACCATATATTCATTAGGAAAGCCTATCAAGAGAAAAAAAAAATTACATATGAAAAAGGACAGTGAGAAAATATGAAAACTCTAGACAGATTTGCCATGCCAAATTGGCAACAGTCATGAAATAAAAGGAATGAAAATGCGTTAGAGACAGCTAGATATGAATGTAGAGATTGAATGTGCTTTTCGGCTTGGTTGCTGGGACCCAGACTCTAGAAACTCCTTTTTTTGTGTCTGAGTTCCTGATGAGTGATTTCTAAAGTCAGAAATTTCTGAAGTAAGAAATTAATGTCCATGGATAAAGTTACAAATGTTGCCCTCACCCCACCCAGTGTGACTCCTAGGATGGACTCTAGAAATGTGTCTTAGGATGTATGCAATTTGCATTCTAAGTTTCATTCTCTTTCAACAGGCATTCTTCTTGGAGGATTTATCTTCTATTATGTGCCAAGTAGATTCCTATTGTATTCCAAGGCTCTAAGGAGCTATACTAACAACTAGGCAGGGCTCTCTGTTAGAATGGTGCCTCACCACTGCTCTCATACTGTTTCTGAAAGCAGGTTTTCTTACTTGTTTCCAATTCGTTCATCATTTAGTCCATTGGCTACCTCTCTCTTTCTCCCTCTGTCTCTCTGTCTCTCTGTCTCCCTCTGTCTCTCTGTCTCTCTGTCTCTCTCTCTGCCTCTCTCTCTCTCTCTCTCTCTCTCTCTCTCTCTCTCTCTCTCTCTCTCTCTCTCTCTCTCTCTCTCTCTCTCTCTCTCTCTCTCTCTCTGTTCCCTCTCTCTCCCCCTCTCCTTCTCTCCTCTGTTTTTGCTCTTGTTGGTGGTGGTGGTTTGGTTTGGTTTCCCGAAACAGAGTTTTTCTGAGTAATATCCCTGGCTCTTTTGGAATTCACTTTGTAGACCAGACAGGCGGTGAACTCACAGAGATCCTCCAGAGTGCTGGCATTAAAGGAATGCGACACCTTGCCTAGCCTTTCTCTTTTTAAAATGACCTTTATGTTTGTTACTGAAACACTGCAGGTTTTCCAAGAATCTCTGCATAAGCAAGACAGTTGTGTAGCTTGATCTGATTAAGGAGCCCCCTGGGAGTAGGATCAGGATCCATTCCTCCAGCATGAGCTGGCTTTTTGGAGCCCACTACCTATGGTGGGACAGCTTGCACAGCCTTGAGGCAAGGGGAGGGGCTTGGACCTGCCTCTGCTGACTTCCCATGGGAGGCCTTACCTTCATGTAGGAGGGAATGGTGGGGCCTGGGTTGGGGGGAGAAGCTGGAGGGCAGGCGGGGGGGGGGGGGGTGCGTGGGGGGGGCGGAGCGGGAAGAAGAGGATCTGTGACTGGTATGTAAAATGAATAAAAATCTTCTTAACAACAACAACAACAAAAAAGTAGAAAGAAAAGAAAAACCGGGCTCTTGCTCTCCGCTGTTTGTAAGTGCCCTCATTAGGAGAGGACAGCCCACCCCTGGTTGCCTATGTCGATATGTGAGATGAGCCTCTGGACGTTCTCCTGTTCTACTTTTAAAGCTTTGACTTTACTTTGCTGTTAATACAAGGGATTTTCCGGCATCCCCGACCTCTTATGACACTGCTACACATTTTCCCCAGTTTATTCCCTTGGGATTCTAGGAGCTCACACCTAGGTGTTATCTAACATTTTTTTTGTCTTGGGCATAGGTTTCTTAAAATTATTTATCTGATTACTCAATATGCATGCAAAAGTAAGTGTCCACTTAAAATAATAAAAAGCACAGTCACATTTTAGGAAGTAGAAAATCAACTCTAACATGCTTTCCCTGTGGTGCTCCATCTATGTCTTCACCATTCTATAATAACTTCTGATCAGGTTCAGCGGAACACATTCTTAACAAGAATTATTAAATATCCAAGAAGATTTTATCATTTCCTGTTGAAAAACATAGAAACTCTTTCTTTATTATTACAAGAAAATATTGAAGAGTAAAACCAGGGAAAGCCAGACATCAGTTGTTCCTGAAATGATTTTGGCTGGAGTTTCCCTGTATAGTATGTTCCCAACGTTGTGTTGCCAAGCTAGCTTTGATTGCTCCAGCCTTCCTCCTGTGCAGTGGGAACTTGGAGAAATACTGACTGCTCTACTGAGTTTTTATTAATCAGCCAAATTAAACTTGGAGTGGCAGGAAGTATGACATACTGCTGCTAAAAACTGCAAATATTTTTCCACTGTAAGAATAACACTAAAGAAAAACACCAGTTTAATGTAATATATTGCATAATACTCATCCTCAAGCTTCATTCCAAGTTATATCTATGACCAGTAGATTCATAAATTATTCAAATAGGTAAAATAGAATGCTTGCAATGTGATGGACTTTAACATCATTTTTCATATTTTTGGTAATTTGTCCTTCACTGAGGCAAATTCTCCCACTTTGTTATAAGTATTTGAAACATATCCATTCTTCAACTCTTTATTTAAATCTATAAACCAGTCATTTTCTTTCTCACCAAGTTGCAGAAAATGCAATAACAAGTTGGTAATAGTTTGTGTGGTTTATTCTAGTCTGCTTTTTCTTGTTGTGATAAACACCAAACATAAAAGGTACTAGGGAAGGAAAAGTGTTTATTTCATCTTATAGGTTACAGTCAACCATCTAGGAACACTAGGACAGAAACACAAGACATGAGCTTGGAGCAAAAACCAACTAATATAAAATACTGGCTTGTTCCTAAATTCATACAGGCAAGGCTCACTTGCATAGAAATGACATGACCCATAGTGGGCTGGGCCCTCCCACATCAATTGACCATCAAAAAAAAAAAAATGTTCGACAGGCCTATCTGGTGGAGGGTATCCTGCAGTTCAAGTTATATCTTCCAATGTGACTCAAGGTTAGTGTCTAGTTGATAGTTGAGGTTAACTAGATACATTGCTTTCTAAGTTCCATTAAGGAAAGAGGATGTATGTCTTCTAAGACATTGCAGAATCACTTAGTGCAAGTAAGTCTTCTTTGTCCTGGTAAATCTTTTCATCTCACAAAGGACCTACAACTGTGATTTAGAGCTAGTGGTCCACAATTTTATGCATGTACCCTAGAACAAGAATTCAACAATTGAAAATAAAGGAAGAATGAGAGATTCTGTTAATTAAGCAAAATTCAAATCTAGAATAATAAGTCATTTTCTGTTGTTTGAAGTGACATATATAATACTACTAAAGACATAGAACATTTAGGGCAGTAATTTAAAAGAAAAGGGGAAAAAATGCTTTCATAAAATTTCCTGGTCTGTCGTCAGTGGTCCAGAGGGTGCCTGGACTGGTCTACTCGGGTGACCAGTCTAGCGAATAACCTAGCTGTCATCATAAAGCCTTTGTCCAGTGACTGATGGAGGCAGATGCAGAGATCCACGGCCAGGCACCAGGTTGAGCTCCGGGAATCCAATTGATGGGAGAGAGTAGGGATTCTGCAGGTGAGGGACATGCAGAGATGACCGGCCACACTAGTGAAAGCCCATGAACTGTGGACTGGTGGCTGTGGGGCCCCCACGGGACTGGACTAGGCCCTCTGTATCTGGAAGATGGTTGTTTGGCTTGAACTTTTTGGGGGCAACCAGGCAGGAGGATCGGGATCAGTCCCTGGTGCATGGACAGGCTTTTGGGAATCCAGTGCCTATGGTGTGATACCTTGTGCAGCCTTGGTGCAGTGGGAAGGGGCTTGGACCTGCTGCCTAGGCTCAGTGTACAGGGCTCTTTGGAGACCTTGATTTGGGGCATGTGGGGATGTGGGGAGGCTTGGGAAAGAGGGATAGGAGGTGGGAGGAGGGAGGAAGTGGGATCTGTAGGTGGTATGTGGAGTGAGTAGAAAATTTCTTAATAAAGAAAAATGAAAAAAAAAAGAAAATTAAACTGTCTCAATTGTATTTGAATTGTAAGATCTGGCGTTGTTTTGATTCATAATATTCATTAAGTAAATTCTTTTATTTTAACTTTAAAAATATTAAGTGAAAATGCTGTAGTTGAGAATCAAGTGGCTGTATAGATAGATGGATACATAGTTAATAGCACATTTCTACTCTTATAGAAGACTCCAGTTTGGGCCCCAACATCGCAGCTATCTACTCACAGCCACCTGTAACTCCCCCTCCCAGAGAACTTGATACTTCTGTCCTCTGTGGCCACCTGCACTGACATATACATACCACACACAAACACACACATATTCACACAATTTAAAAAAAATAAAAGTAAATCATTCCAAGATTTCATATTGTATTTAAGACATTTTCTGGCTATTTAGAAGGGAAATGTCATATTTAACTCAATGGTTTTTTTCTTTCATTTTTCTTCATTAAGAAATTTTCTACTCACTCCACATACTATCCCCAGACCCCTCTCCTCCCTCCTTCCATCCCCCAAGCCCTTTTTCCCAAGCCACCCTGCATCCCCACATCCCCCTGTGACACTTTAGCTCAATGTTTACATATATGACATGTGTGAGAGTGCATGCACACACATGACCTCCATTCTCAGAGAACACCTTTAGGCAGTTCCTTCCCTCCTTCTGTCCTGGTAGATGCAATTACTTCTGTCAACCAAGCCATTTTACTAGCCAATTCCTTATGTAAGATGGATTTTTTTTCAATTATTTCAGATAAGTGTCCCATTGCCACAGTAAATGAATGAATTCCCTCTCATGCACTGTGTATCTATGGTGAGTGTGACCTTGGAATTATCGTCATGAATTGTCATAAAACATTTGTTTTGCGTAGTGTTTGGGATTAAATATGGGGCTCCATGCATGCCAAGCAAAATCTATATCAACTGAAACATATCCTAAGTCACAGAATGTTCATTTCAATAACATAATATATTGAACATTATACTTCAGTTGTAGAATGTTTGCTATAATAGTCATAAAGATTTAATAAGTAATGAAGTCAATCATTTTCATTAAATTTTATGTGTATATGAAAATAAAATTGCAAGCCCATTCTGGCTAAAACCGAAAGCTAAAGTATTAGAGAAGATATATTATCAAGTCTACGGTAAATAACAGCATGTCCAACATTTCTAGACTTCATTATTTATAAATTTTAACTACTCTCTGAGTTTAACTATTTTGCACATGAACAGAAATAGTTTATCTTGTAAACCTTTCCATTTATTTCATTCCCTAATTGATTTCATTACTAATACCTTCATTAGTTAATATGCTATTGTACTTTGGTCAATTATTCATTATTCCTTAATCAAAATTAGGTGTCTTCAGTTTATCCTAAGTTTTTCTGACTAAAAGTCAAAAAGTTGAATTTGATATACAAGTGAAAATTGTTTGAAAAAGTATTGTTCTTATCTTCATAGGTAACAAAACTTTTTAGGGTCTCTCTCTCATTCTCTTTCTCTGTCTGTCCCTGGCTTTGGTTTTGGTTTTGATTTTAGCTTTGAGTTTTTGAGACAGAGTATCTCTATATAGCCCTGGCTGGCCTGTAGGGCACATGTAGACCAGGCTGGGTTCCAACTCATAGAGATCTGGCTGACTCTACCTCCCAAGTGCTGGGATAAATAAAATAAAATAATAAAATATTAAAAATACATTTGCCACTATGACTGGCTTAGGATTTATTTAAATACTTTCTTTGATCATTTAGCAGAGTTATAAAGTGAAGCAGCAATGTGACTGTAAGATTGAGACACAAAATAAAAACAAATATGATAGAATATTTTAGAAGCTAACAGAGGAAGTCTGAAAGGTACTAAGTTTAATATCTACAATGTATGGCCACAGGTATTACCACATGATAAATCTCAGCAGGAACGCATGGGACACCACTACAGAAAAGTAAGAGCTTTCTTTTTAGCAGACTGAGGAGGGCCAGCACAGATGGAGGAATACCTTTCACAATTAAGGCATATAGATCCTTTTATGATGTTTCCAGTTTCATAGTGTATTTTGTACTGAATGTTTTAGTCTAGTACCAAAGCTGAATAACAAAATTAGAATAGTTAAAAAAAAGATAAAGAGGAAATTTTGACAGCCTATAATTGATGTATGGAAGATTTTATATTTTTCATAGATAACTTAAAATCAGCTTGAAGCGACTGGAGAGACTGATTACTTGGAAAAGTCCTTGCTATGCAAGCATGAGGAGCAGAGTTCAGTTTTCACCCCCTCTCCATGCCAATACCTGGCTGTCATGGTGTACACCGGTCATTCTAATGCTGGGAGGGTGAAGAAGGGGACTGGGGCTCTCTACGCAGTTCTATACACAGCCAGCATCACATACTTTTGAGTCTCAAGCCTGAGAAAGTTTCTGTTTCATAAAACAGAATGGGTCCAAGATAAAAAGGCACTTGCCACCAAGCCTGGTGACATGATTTTGATCCTTGGGACCGAAATGTTTGAAGGTAAAAATCATTTCTCACAAGTTCTCCCCCAAAGTCTACAGAAATGCTATGGAAAGTGTGCTTGCATGCACACGCGCGCGCGCGCGCACACACACACACACACACACACACACACACACACACACATACAACACACCAACGGTTGACCACTGGCTCCATACAACTATTTACATATGTTTACATGCACCTACACACGCACACAATAATCTTCAGGTTAACTTTGGTCTTCACAAATTAATCCTTCTAGATAAGTTTATGTATGTGTTATACAAATAGGTGAATAAAGCAAATCAAAGCAAAAGGATAGTCTTCTGTGTTATCATCTAAGAGACATACACCGGTGCTGGCTAATTATGCTGATGGACTATTTGGTCATCAAACGAGCACTGGTCATCTCTGCTAGCTGTTTTTACACCCATTTTGGTGTTTCAGAAGTCTTACGTCCACCTGAATCTACTGACTTTCTATGCATAACATTTTTTTGCTCAGTGCTGCAGGTTTGAGCTTGTTGGTCTGCTCTCTATGCATAAGCAATCAGTTAACACTGTTCAACTCTCAGAACTTCCACATTCCATAGAAATAAAGGAAGACAGATGCCTTCTTTATCTACATCTACATTTTCTAACATTAGCAATAATTTCTTATTGTCTTCAGAATTCACTTCAAGCAATAAGAACCAACTGGCACAATTTATTTTTAATGAGCTCCTCTTCCTTATCTCTGCATCTTAAATATTTTAGAAGCATGCTGACAGGCAATTATTCCATTTATTAATGCCTAGATTTGAAGGCTGAGATTACACTTCTCAACAGAGGACTATTGTCTGTCATTGCCAGCTTCACGATGTCAAGGTCCCAACTGATCTTATTAGCACACCGTCACTTAAGCTGCTACTATTCAAAAGTATCTCAGAAAGTTTAAAAAGAAAAACAGATTTTTTTTTAAAGAAAGGCAAACAGTGGAGTGAATTGAGGCCTTATAATTAGATTATGAGGTCTCTTTAATAATATTGCATGAATTCTTTTTAATGATGAGAATGTTACAACATGTGACTTTTACTCCTTTACTGAATAATAAAATTAGGACTGCAAGGCAGCGGTGGCACACGCCTTTAATTCCAGCACTTGGGAGGCAGAGGCAGGCAGTTCTCTGTGAGTTCGAGGCAAGCCTGTTCTACTGAGTGAGATCCAGGACAGGCACCAAAGCTACACAGATAAATCCTGTCTCGAAAAAACAAAACAAAACAAAATAAAAATAAAATAAATAAAATTAGGATCATTTGTGAGTTAAAATATACAGACATAATAATATGACAGCAAATAAATTTACCAAATTTTGTCATCTATAACATTTTACTAGTGTAATATTTATAAATAAATTGCTAAGTCATAAAAAATGCAATAATATTAGATCATCAGACTTTCACATTTTGTATTAAGATAGACAAAGTCATTTTACAGCATATTCCACTTTAGACATTAAATAATCATATTTTGAGAGGAAGTAAAGAAAAATTTAAAAGATTTTCTACTTTTATCTCCACCATGCAAGGGCATTTGTGTTTAATTAAAATGAAACAAATAAAATTTAACATAATTTGTATGTTTCTCGTTGTTGTTCTTTTGTTTGTTTGCTCATTTGTTTTTCCAGACAGGGTCTCTATGTAGCCCTGGCTGTCTGGAACTCACTCTGGAAAAGAGGCTGGCCTCAAACTCACAGAGATCAGCCTGCTTCTGTCTCCCTAGTCTCCCCCCCACCCAAGAAGGGGGAATGGAATAGATTTCTTGAGTGAACCAGGAGCTGGTGGGGATAGAAAGAAGAGGGATCTGGTGGAGGGATAGAGGGAGAGAATACTAGAAGAAATGGCTGGAAAGGAGGAGCATTTTTGAGTGAGGTAGAAACCTAATGCAATGGAAACTCCTGGGAATCTGACAAGGGTGACCCTAACTAAGCAATAAGGGATATGTAGCCAGAAATTGACCAGTAATCAGACAAGATGTCTAGTGGAGGGATTAGGATACCAACCTAGTGATATAATTTTCAATTTACAATTCTTCCTGCCTGCAAGACATGCTGCAATAAAGGTCTTGTGAAAATTGTGTTAGGGGTCAACCAATAACTGGTCAAACCTGAGACCCAGGCCATGAGAGAGCCCACGCCTAGCACTGCCTGGAGCAGCAGCTGATTGAGACAGATGCAGAGACCCACAGCCAAAATTAGGCAGTGCTTGGAGAATCCTGCAGAAGGGGAGGAGGGATTACAGGAGCCAAAGTGGTCAAGGACAGCACAGGCTCAACTAACCTTGGCTCATAGGGATGTACAGAAACCAGATGGACAACTAGGGAGTCTGCATTTGGATTGCATTGGTTCTCTGCATGCTCTAGTTGTGTAACTTTGTCGTCTTGTGAGCCTCCTAGCGATGGGAGCAGGGGCTGTCTTTGTCTTCTTGTGGGTCTCCTAACAATGGGAGCAGAGACTGTCTTTGAGTCTTTTGGTGGCTTTTGGGACCCTCTTCCTCATGCTGGGGTGCTTTGTCCAGTCTTTCTCCCTCTCTTTTTTTTTTTTAAAGTTTTTCGAGACAAGGTTTTCTGTGTAGCTTTGTGCCTTTCCTGGAACTCACTCTGTAGCCTAGGCTGGCCTCGAACTCACAGAGATCCACCTGCCTCTGCCTCCTGAGTGCTGGGATTAAAGGCGTGTGCCACCACTGCCCGATGCTTTGTCTAGTCTTGAACAAGGGGAGGTGTCTAGTCTTACTGTAACTTGATATGCCATGTTTGGCTGATATTCATGCTAAGCCTGTCATGTTCTGAATAGAAACCGAGGAGGAGAGGGGGCTATGGGGGAGACTGGGAAGGACAGGAAACTGTGGCCAGCGTGTAATTAATAGTAAATAAAATAATAATAATAATAATAAATCATTTTAAAAGTCAACATAAACAGCAGCTTTTGAAATATGTCAGTGCCAGAATGATTACCTAGTGCATGATGTGGTTTTGTTAACTATTAGTGACAAAAATAAACATTTAAAAAATTAGAGAAATTGAAGCAACTTCTCTTCCATCATGGAAATGTGTTTTCTTGCAGACTGCCCACTATTTTTCAGTGTGACTAGGTGCACATCATTCAAATTTAAAATACCCCTTAAGTATTTTCTCAGTGTCTAGGAGTAAATGATGTACATGGTATTCTCTGGGCCAGAACCTGAGAAGTTGTTTAAATTTTTCAAGAAGAAGTCACAATCACAGGAGCACAGAATTTTTTGCAAAGATTTCTGAGCATCTTTGTAAGCATGGATAAATATCTCCTTCTCAGACCTTCAGTTTTTTGTTTTTAAAGCTGTGGTAAAAATAATACCTCAAGGGGCTGTTGTGAAGATTAAATGGGAAACAGTGTTTAAGGTGATAGTGTCAGTTTTTGACATTCCGTTGTTAGTGTTAATGTAAGTCTTAACTTAATATGACTTCAGATACTGACAGTCAAAAATAAGATCAAATTCAATGTCCTGGGAAGAACAAACTATAGTCTGCATTTGTCTCAATCCATTTCCTTCTTGCTCTGTTTATCCTACTATCCGGGTCCTCATTCTTTCTTCTTAACTTCTATCTATAATGTTGGCATTGCACACTTATTCTAAAATACAATGTGGAATTACTGCTTGAGGTTGCTCAAGAATAAATATATTTTTGTTATTGAAATTAGAGTTTTTCTAAGGAATAGATTCTGATCACTGTTTCTCCTTTCCCACATCCTCCTATATCCTCCCCTTCCACCCCTACCCAAATCCTCCCATTTTCTTTCTCTCTTTAGAAAACAAACATCTAAAGAAAAATAATAAAATAAAAAAATGTAAAAACAAACCAATCAGAACAGGAGAGAAAAAAACAAGTGAAAGAAAATGAGACAAAGCAAAAGTACAAGAAACATATAGACAGAAAGACATGTTGAAACACACAGGAATCCTTTATAAGTACAAAAATGGAAGCCGTAATATATACACAAAGAACAATAGATTTCAATCCATACTGACTAGCAAAAAACAAAACATTTATAATTGTCATGGTGGAATAATGTAAGATCTTAAAATATTTGATTAGATTGTGTTATGTGTAATTAATAGTCTTTGTAAAATATAAAGCTTTAATAATAAACCTAAAAATCAAAAAGCATGTTAAAGAAAACAAATATTAGGACTGCTGTTTAAATAAAATATAACAGCCATAAAACAGAAGAAAAATCAATTTTCAAACACTTATATTTCTTGATGTGTCATGAAATTGCATAATTAAATAAACTAATCTACTATAAACCAGATGTTCTACATTCAAAAAATACTGCAAGTTCTTTTTTTTCTGGAGGAAACCAAGAAAACGAGTCTCTCTAAATCCACATGAGCAACACTCAGATGAGCTCACAGAGACGGAAGCAGTATGCACATGGCTGCCACAGACCTCCATGAAGTCCTCTGGCTCATACTATGGCTTTTTGTTGAGCATTTTTTATGGGCTTTATGAGTGTATGAATGAGTAGGTTTCTGATTCTTGTGTTTTCTCTTGGGCTCTTTTCTAGTCTGTTGGATGATTTTGTCTAATGTTCATGTGATAGTTTTTATTTTATACTATTGTTATTATTAATTAATTAATTAATTAATTAATTAATTTCCACAGATTTATTTCAATTATTTTGCTGGGATTCTGTACCTGGTAAAATTTATTTATTATTACTTAATTAATTTTTCCCATCCTCATCACAGTCTCTCCTTCCTTCTCTCCTCCCAGTCCCTCCCCCACCACACCCCCATCTACTACTCCTTTCTCTTCAGAAAAGGCCACGCCTCCCATGTATATCAGCCATCCATGGCACATCAAGTTGAAATAAGACAAGGAACCTCCTATACTATTAAGGCTAGACAAGTAAACTCAGTAGGAGAAAAGGGTCCTAAAAGCAGGTAACAGAGTCAGAGACAGCCCCTGCTCCCTCTGATAGGAGTTCCACAAGAAGATCAAACCACACTACTGTAACATATAGAGAGAGGACCTAGGTCAGTTCTATGTAAGTTCTCTGGTTGGCGGTTCAGTCTCTGTGAGCCCCTATAAGCCCAGGTTCATTGATTTTGTGTATATTCTTTTACACTCATAAATCATTTCCTTGTCATCAGAGAGACTTCAACCAGCAACTGATAGAAACAGATGCAGAGACCCACAGTCAAACATTGAGTAGATCTCAGCAAATCCTGTGGAAGAGGGGGAGGAAGGATTATGAGAGCCAGAGGGGCCAAGGACATCACAAGAAAACACATAACATATTGTATTATTTTTTTAATTTTGTTATATTTTTATATAAAAAAGAGTGAATTAATGAATGAAAACCTAGCCACTAGGGTAAAGGTCAGCAATTGAACTGTCAATTTGGACAGGAAAAATCAGTTTTCTTCAATAGAGTGACACACTAGGTATATTAACCATTCCAGAATAGACTTCATGATCAGGCATAGTTGAAAAATATATAATGGATTCCACTTTTCATTTCCCATGTATGTATGTGTGTGTATGTGCTTTTATTTTGTCATAGTTTGGTGGGTTTTTTTTATTTTTTCTTCCATTTTTCTTTATTAAGAAATTTTCTATTCACTCTGCATACTACCCACAGATCAATAAGACAACAAAAGGAGATCAAGGGGATACAAATTGGAAAAGAAGAAGTCAATATTTGCAGACGATATGATAGTATACATAAATGACCACAAAAATTCTACCAAGGAACTCCTACAGTTGTTTTAACTTTTTTATGGGTGTGGTTTTATTTTGTTTTCTTAGTTTTGAGGGAATTTGTTATTTTATTGGGGTTTATTTTTTTAGGAAGAATTTAAAGTTAAATTGTAGTGAAGGGGAGAGGATTTGGAAGGATTTTGGGAAGAGGAACAATATTAGTGAAATATGTTCAAACAGAATAATTGTTTTAAACAATACAAAATATAAAAAAAGAAAAATAAGAAAAAAATATAGCACATTGAAGAGAAATGTTCACATACATGGTCATTGAAGTACTCCTCTACAAACTAGAAAATGAAGTCAGGAGTAGTAGGGCATGTCTTTAATCCCACCGTTAGGGAGGCAAAGGAAGGTGGATCTCTAAGGTCAGCCTGGCTACATAGTGAGATCTTTTCTGGAAAAAAAAACCCAAAACAAAACACTGGGAAAAAGAACTTGTCTAGATGTACATCATGTGACTAATGGATGATGCACATGTGGTATATAACACAATGGAATTTTAAAATTATTAATAAAGGAAAATAAAAGTTATAGTTAGATGGATAAAACTAGAGAGCACATAATTAGAGACGATGTAGGCCAACACATATGAGCACCTCATGTTCTCTCTCATATTAGGTCCTAACTGCAATTCTTTAGACTTGTGTATTCAGCTTCATGTAGCTCCAGAAAGCAGCACACAGGAAACAGAGCAGTTGTGGGAGGTATTACCTTAAGGGAATGAGCACATTACTATATAGTCAAAATGAAGGGGGAGAGAGGGAATAGTGGGGTGGAAAGGTGTAAACAGAGACTAGAGAGTTGGAGAGAAGAAAGGATAAGAGTGAGAAAAATATCATTGAGGAGGGTAGGGAGAAACCACACAGAATATTTACTATCTGGTAGTCCAACTGAAAAACTGTATTTGAAGAAAGATATATTCAAGGCTAGATTATCTCAGTTCTAGAAGATAGGGGTCATTATAGAGAAACCATGTGTGTGTGTGTGTGTGTGTGTGTGTGTGTGTGTTTGTGTAGTGTGAGGTATGACCTAACTTTGCAGGAGTTAGTCACAGGTAACCCAGAGATCCCCTAAACATTGTTTATCATAACTAATTTATAAGATCCTATTCCTGAAGGCACAAGTTGAATATAGAGACACAAAGTTAATCTAACTTGAAAATTTCTTCCATGCTGTCTAGTTTCAAAGTTCTAGGAAATAATATGAAGGCTTCTGAGGAGTTAGATATCAATGATCTCATAAACCTGTGGTTTAAATTTCTAAACAGTCTTAAAATAAGACAAACAAACAAACAACAACAACAACAACAACAAAAAGAGCCAGATACTGGGGTAAATGCTGAAAGATCAGAGAGACCAAGGAACAAGCCAATGCCATGTTTCACCTACCCAACTCCCCGAATCAGGCCCAAATCAAACATTCACAACAGTCCCATAAGGTTAATGAAACATTGAAGGAGAACGTAGAAACACATGGAGAAGTGCTACAAAATGCCACTTTATAAGGTTGAGAAGGTCAGGTCAATATTGAACTCATAATAGCTGCACTTTATGGCACTGGGCTTATGGAGGCGTAGAGTCACCAACAGTCAGCTAGCTGGTGCACAGGCTCTGAGATGGAAGGGGACATCATATTCAGGTGCTTTACTCACTGATGAGCCCACAAGGCTATATCAGAAGGCTTCAAAGCTATGATCACATAACATGTACAACCTAGTTAAACCGTAGGGGAAGAAAAACAAACCAACAAACAACCACAAAATATAAATGTGGTATTACAGTGGCAGGAATAATTTCTTCCTATGAATTACCTTAAATCTAATCATAAAGTCATTGATAATCCCTATAATAGTCTTGTCACAATTGCACTAGAGGACACATCTGATCAGTATTTGGACATTTTTATTATATAATTTTATGGTAAGAGTAAATAATTAAAAATTCTTCCATAAAGGCTTCCTTGAATAAGAACACAAATCAATGAAAGCATCAGCAAAAATCCAAGCTAGGTATTCAACAGGAAACACATTATAGTTTCAGAATACTTAATACCTAAGGTTTTTTATTTCCAATTTATAGTAAATGAGTGTATGGAAAATTATAGTATTCTTGGATACTTTACATTTAGTTTTATTTATCTTATTGTAGGATTATTAATAAGTTATAAATTATATTTTCACAAGTACCTAGTAAATGAGCAAAAATAAACAGTGACTCCAAAATAGACTTTGAACTTATATACCCGTTTGAATCTCTTCTATAGGAGTAAAAAGAAAATACTATTTTGTTTAAGCCATAGATAAAGATCATGGAACTATGGTTTCTAAAATATTACTTTTATAATATTCTGTTTTTCATGAGTGAGACATGAATAGTGAACTAAATAGTGGGTCTGTGTGAATACTCATCTGTAGGATGTGATTATGTGATCTGAACAGAACAAAGAGGTGTGTTATCAAAGAGTCATTTCTTTGAGCTGTGTGTACTTAAACCACTTTTCCCCACTTTATATTGTATATGTTTAACATTTGATACATGATACTGAATGTACTACATTAAAAACTATCCCTTGTAAAGTCTTGCAAATCTTCTGTGGGAGACCTTTAAAAAGAAATAGGTTGATCTGGTCTAGTAAGCAATGCTATTCTTTAAGTAAAAGAGACACAAAAAGAACAACCATACATGCAAGTAATTACAGAAACAGTGTCTACTCTGAACCAGGTGCTCTTTTTAAGAAAATGAAAACTGACAGACTAGAATGAGATTTTTCTATCCCAGTGAGCTGAAGTAGACACAAACAGGTTTATTTTTTTGGCTGGTAAATCCTCAGTGCATTCAATACTATCACTGTTCTGTGTTGTTTAAAAGCTATGGAAAGTACTGACAATAAACATTAGTTTTAGTTCTATTTCTTCTGAAATATATACATATAAGTATTCAAGAAAATTATATTCTCAACAGAATTTTCAATGTTTATTATTTTAACATTTATTTCCTCCAAGAGTTTATTTAACTGATTAATTTTGTTTCCCTAACACAGATATAAATAAAATCCATCTCACCTTAATCCCATCTCTATTTTAAGTAACCAACCTCAGATTCTTTCAGTAATTTAACTCTAGCTTAGTGTAATAGTTCAGATATGGTATCATAATTTATTCAAGCAACAAATACAATTCAGAGACAAAGTTGGGCTGTCAAAGTCTTGCAACTGGGAGGGAGTCATATGCTAGTGGTTTTTCTTCGACTGACAGCTTTTAACATGGGGTCAACAATCTTATGGCTGCACAGCAGATGACAGCTGGAAGATCTTCGTATCTTACTAGTGGAATCACTAAAATATTCTGAAATCTTTCTCATGAGAAACTACATTCTCATTCTTTCTCATCTCTCCCCTCCCCCTTTTTTATGTTTCAGGGAGGATTATAAAGTTCATATTCATCTTTCATTAAACTGAGATAGATTAGGTTTAGGATGTCTTTTCTTGCTCCACTCTTGAGAATTGGCTTGGTTCATCATGAGCAAAGTTAAAACCTTTGCCTGCCAAAATTTAAACAGGCATTCAATACTTCCTGACAGCTAGACTTGATATTGAAAATATAAAAGAATAAAATTCCCAGTTTGTATTTCACTTGAACAGTTTATTTTTCTTACTTCACTGAGGTTTTTACAAGGTCATGTTCAGATTAGCTTTAGTTGCTCCTTCCCAAAACCACAAGTGCCATGGAACATGTTATAACCTCAGTGTTATTAAACTTGAAACAAATTGAAGGAGCTTGCTCTATCTTTATCCCATTTTTATGTTGTTTTCTGGACTACTCATTTTAAAAGTCATACATTTCTCTTACAATAAAAATCCCTCCAATTATGTTACTTTTCTATGTTGATTTCTTAGACAGGAGTGAGAGATCAACCTTTCTGATTATTAACTTTTGTTTCATAAATTTCCACAATTTTATGCATGCTCCTTTTAATGACTTAAAAGGAATGTAATCAGTTTCATTTCCCCTATTTATTCTCAAGGTAGTTTGGGAGATTACAAACAGACAATGATATCATGGGATATTATCTACATATCTGTATACATATTTATACAGGTATTTATACCTATGTATCTATCTACATTTTGATGTGTTTATGTATCATGATTATTTGCAAACTTTCTATTGGGGAATATTTTAAAGTGTATTACTTTTGTTTATGTTGTATTTGTTTAACTCTGTGAAGTTGTGTTACTGTGCCTGTCTAAAATACCTGAAAGTCTAATAAAGTGCTGAATGGCCAATAGTGAGGAAGGAGAAAGGATAGGCAGAGCTGGCAGGCAGAAAAATAATAGAAGGAGAAATATGGAAGAGGAGAGATCTAGAAGTGAGAGAAGGATGTGGAATTCAGGGTTCAGCCACTCAGCTACACAACCAGCAACAGAGTAATAAAGAAAGGTGTACAAAAAGAGAGAAAGGTAAAATCTAGAGGCAAAAGACAGATGAGTTCATTTAAAGTTGAAAAAAAAAGCTGACAAGAAATAAGCCAAGCTAAGGCCGGACATTTATAATTAAGAACAAAACTCTTTGTGGGATCATTTGCGAGCTTGCTGATGGGTGTTCATTCTATACTGGTAAGTTAGTAGAATTTTGATTGGTTATTTAAAGTAAAAAAAAAAATACCATATATGTTTATAAGGTAAACTACTGTGTACTTAGTAATTAGCAACTACTTGCTTTATAGAAAAATATGATTCTTGCATCAGAAATAATTATATTGACATCCTAGGTCTCCTATGAGATGCATTTTGGAAACTGATCAATTTGTAAATCAACTTTGTTTTGAAAGTATTTTTATAGGTTAACAGTACAAGTAATAATATTGAGCAAAGATTAAAAAAATAAATGGCTGAAGGAAGCAAAGAAAACAACAGATTTTAAAAAACTCAAAAAAGACAATAATGAAAAATAAATGTGAAAATTCAGATTAAAGACATTAACCACCATCGTGAATGCTTATTTCCGTTTTCCTCAACCTCTTTTGAGACTTATGAATATTATATGAGTATAATATTCATAGTTAAGAATGGTAGATGAGCCGGGCGGTAGTGGCACACGTCTTTAATCTCAGCACTCGGGAGGCTGGGATTAAAGGCATGTGGAGGAACTATAAAAACTATTAAACTAATGTCTGTCAAGATAAATCAGGGAAAAATTAATGAGACTGAAATACTGGCTGAAATATAGTGCTTAAAATGAGCATTTCCTAATTCTAAATTAAAAATAAATGATTTTTAATATAAGCAGTTCTACTCTAATTATCTGTTTATTGTGTTGCATATAAAATCAAATCACACAAGAATAAAACAATGCCTTCATATATCTTATGTATAGCCTACTGATATGTTAGGAAATCCTTATTAACCAGTCAATATATTACTCAAAGTTTTTCCTCAAAAAAATTATGTAAATTATGAAGTATTTTCTTGTAAAGTTTTATGTAATACAAAATATGCAAAAGATATAATTTTCATAACTATATGTTTTATAGATGTTCATATTATAGTAAAAACTTGTAGTTAATTGAAAACACATTGACTTAATTAGTTATATTCCCTGGGCAGACCAATTGCTCCTCTAATATCACAAAGTTTATATTCATATAATTTTCATAAGCTAGTTTATCTAGCAGAAGGTACTTCCTTAATTTATTGAAAGCTATGAAATATTTTAAGCACTTTTTTGTCTTTACCAATGAAACTAATCTTGTGAGCTCATAAACTATGAATATATGTATTAATATATTCAAATATATATTAGGAAAACAAGATAAAAATTGTTGATAGGTCAAATTTATTTTTAATTTTATTTATCTATTTATTTTAATATTCTTTTTTTAAGTATAAAGTTTCCTTTTTTTACATATAAATTTATTATGTATACAGTGTTCTGCCTGCATGTTTGCTTGCAGGCCAGAAGAGGGCACCAGATTTCATTATAGACAGTTGTGAGCCACCATGTGGTTGCTGGGAATTGAACTCAGGACCTCTGGAAGAACAGCCAGTGCTCTTCACCTCGGAGCCATCCCTCCAGCCCAGTCAAAATTTTTTTGACTTTTATTTTTAATTTTATGAATTTCACTTCAAATTTATCATTTGAATGTATTTTATATCTCAATTTTAATCATGGAAATTATGCTGTGTAACACAAGTAGGGAATAATGAAGTGGGTATGGATGAGTGAGGGTTCTAGGTCTTTGTTGTATGCTTGCCTCTCTAAGGCTCAGAGAACCGTGGAGGACACATAGAAAGAGGGCAAAGGACAGGGACACCTGCCACAAAGGATATCTTCTGGACCTGGCATGACATCTGAACTTATGATCTCACTACAGCTATGGTTATCGGAACAAGATAAGCACAATATTGGCCCACTGACATTTCATCAGGGGTGGGAGAGGGGCTTCAGAAACTAACTTTTCTTAAGGACTATCAGCTATGGTTACAGAAGGATGTATCATTTTCCTCACTGGTGTACCCACTAAAAGCTGTCTATATTCACATTTGCTCAGGTATGCAATCCCAGTTAGAAGCTGTGAGCCATACGCAAAAGAAGACAGTAACATATGAGGGAGATTTCCTGGGAAGCAGATTTTGGTAGGATCATTATGTATTTGTAGAAGTATCAAAGAATAAAGTAAAAAATAATGAACAAATAAAATGAAGAATTGTTATTTCCTGAGTGAGACGAAAATTTTGGCAATAGACCGGTCTGATGTTCCAAAAGAAAAATATGATTTATGCAATTTTTTATTACTGTTTTATGCTTCATTTTTCACATACGGTAAGTCATCTCATCTTTATGCTTTAATCAAAGAAACAACAATATGAGTTCAGAACTTGCCAGAAGTAGTCTCTGACCATTGGGATTATGTCAAGACTAGTTTCAGTGAGCTAGTACTAAAAGAAAGCAATACACACTCATCCCGAGTATTGTTTTCTGTTCTTAAGCACCAGCTCTGAAGTTAGTCAATTTGCCACAAGGAAGACAGTCTCAAGAGATTTTTGTATGAGGAGAAGTAAATGAAGTTTTGCCTCTGATGTCTATATTTGAAGGACAATAGCAGGTGATTCCTATAAATAAAGTTGTCAACATCAGAGATTCCTATTCAGGAGTCAGTCTTTTATTCATTTGAATTACTAAAAAGAGGTGCAAAGAAACCCTAGGGATTTAATCCTTCTTTATGCGATTAAAGTATCTGACATTCACATTACCCATATGAACACTCAGAAACACAGCCATATATTTAATTGAACAAAACTGATAAAAAGAATTTGAAGATTAAGAAAATGAGAAAAGAAACTCAAGAAGTGAAAAAATGAACAGAAGAAAGAGTAGGAAAACAAGAGGAAAAGAGGAGGAACAATAGCAGGAAAGAGTGAAGAAAAGTAAAGAAGATTGAAGGATGGCTTGAAGAATGCAGAAGGAGAGGAAATAAATCATTTACCATAAATTAAAAAGAAATAAAGAGGTACAAATTTTAAAGACAGATAGCAATTTCACAGGGATAACAGAGCATTAACACTGATAAGAAGAAGGGGGCAATATAATGAATTGCTAAGTAGCAATTTTAGCGTAACTTTATAAGCCCAAATTAATTGAGATTAAGATATTAATACATGCTGTAAATATTGTGCTGTATGTAAATTGAGAACAATTAAAAACTAGATATTAATCAATAAAAAACTGAGAGAAAAAATAAAACTTAAAACATGAGTTACTAAATAAGCAATATCAATATTAATAAAACACAACTACACAGAAGAGACGCTTATTATAGTTGGGTGTGACAAATATGCTGAGCTTTCTTTCATTCAGTTGTTCATAGTGAGATACTGCCATATCAGAGAAAACTGTATGTACTTTGTCTCCCTAGCAACCTTGTTTCATCTGACTGGACCTTGGGTGAATGTGTAATCCAAAGGTCATTTTCTATATATAGGGCTCTCCTGACCATTGACAAGGGAATTTCAAAGGAGACTGGGCTAAGAAATGAGATTTCAATGTGGTTCTTTGTTGTGATTTTATTATTATAGACAGTTCTGCACTTTAGGAGTTCTGGAGGAGAGTATTTACTCAAAAAACAAACAAACAGAAAGAAAAACCTATGCTAAGAAGAAGTAGGCAATAGGAAGCAAAGAGCAGAGATAGTCAAAATCATAAGACAAGGGGACATGTCAATTTGGTAATGGAAGAGGTAGAGAATGCACAAACCAGAAGATTAGACATGAAAAAGGAGGATTATTTGAGTTGCTATTGGGTTTCTTTTTTCCTTTTTTTTTTTTTTTTTTTTTCAAGACAGGCTTTCTCTATGTAGCTTTGCGTCTTTCCTAGAACTCACTTGGTAGCCCAGGCTGGCCTCGAACTCACAGAGATCCGCCTGCCTCTGCCTCCCGAGTGCTGGGATTAAAGGCATGCACCACCACGGTCTGGTGCTATTGGGTTTCTAAAGCTTGTGGGAAACATTATATTCCATATGCCTCAGATAATCCTCTTTACAATTCCATTTCCACATGAACATTTACAATGTGCTTTTGATGACTTTGTAAATGGGTCTGTTGAAAGGTAGTATTTGCTCTTCTGATGCTCATATCTTAGATTGATAGCAGAACATGTGTAGTATGTGTGTGCATGTGTCTGCATGTCTGTGTATGGTGTGTGTGTGTGTGTGTGTGTGTGTGTGTGTGTGTGTGTGTGTGTACTAGACATATTGGTGAAGACTTTTTTTTATTTATTACAGGACTGTTTTCTTGTGGATGTCTAAATATATGGATTTATAATTAAACTATGATATACTTTATGTTGTATATCCTAAATATAAAAGACATGTGAAGTCACTTAGCTGAAGTATGTCAATTCTTTGAAAGAAATGCTTGGCAGTTTTACCTACAACTCTCACCACATGGAATACAGATTCAAAAAGAGCCCTTATTTAATTCCTCATACAAAATGTATAGAACTGAATAATAAAGAGTATTGTTTCATAATTGATATTACCACTCAAAATGAAATCATGTTAAATTGTATCTTCTGTAACACTCAAATATAAAGTTACATAGTCTTGATTCCAGGCCTGATTCCTTACTCAACATGATGCTCCTTTGCAGAGCAGAAGAAACCTCTCACACTGGCGCACACCTTCCTCTAGTGGGTAGCCATTCCAGCTTTGATGTGGAAGTTCCAACCCCCATTGAGGCTTCGGTGACTGTCATGCCTACCAGGCGGGGCCAAGGGAGGACCTTGAAGACCTGAGATCCTGAATGCGCCGGCTCTCTTGGTTCCTGGACCCTGGACACTGGAGGTAGACGAGCAGGGTTCTCCAGAGAACACCGCTGGACTGTGCCACACCTTTCCCAGAACCTGCAACCTACATATCCCTTCACTTTTAAGTTACTCCACAAAATAAACCTCCCTTTAAACTACGTGGAGTGGCCTTAATAATTTCATCAATACCTTTCCACATGTCATTCTTCTCTATTATCTTTTCAGTGGAGTAAATTAACCCCAAACAGTTAAATTTACCTTTCCAGCACTGTGTGAGAAGCTACCTTCAGTGTGTTTACTTCACAGTAAATACTTCTTCCTATGAATTTTAGTACTGTCCATCCAGTACTTTGTTTGTCTTTAGTACTATATCTGATTTCATCTTTTCCACACCAAATGTACGAAAATAAGTTCTTGAAAATGTTATGACAGCTTAGCTCTCTTTTTTTTCAGCCTCCTTTTTCTATAGCTGAATGCATGGCTGCCTATGTAGAAAAAGTTGAAAAGCTTTTAAAGTATTGCCTTCAAGTAACCATTTTATATAAAATAAGAATTTATGGCATTAACATTTCATTGATCTTTAGTACGTTTGTATTTTCAAAAAAATTTCTAAAAATTATATCAATAATTAAAGGCCTTACCTAGACCATGTCGATGTGTTGACATTGGAGGTAAAACAGTCCATGTCTTGGTTTTGGGATTGTAACATTCAACAGTGTTCAATGTCTTTAAGCCATCTCGACCTCCAATCACAAAGAGCTTCTCATCAATAACTGCCACACCAAACTGAAGCCTCCTGCCATTCATCATTCCTGCCTGGATCCAGAGATTTGTTCTGAGGTCATACTTCTCTATGGTTGTAGCTCCTAATAGAAAATAAAATCAAATAGTCATCAATCCAATGAATAAAAAAAAGAAAAACAGCTTATACTGTAGCTAGAGTTTTCCTGCCTTGCCCACAGTCAGGACAAATCTTTGTCACCTGCCAGTCCCACAGCCGCTCAGACCCAACCAAGTAAACACAGAGACTTATATTGCTTACAAACTGTATGGCCGTGGCAGGCTTCTTGCTAACTGTCCTTTTATCTTAAATTAACCATTTCCATAAATCTATACCTTGCCACGTGGCTGGTGGCTTACCGGCGTCTTCACATGCTGCTGGTCATGGCGGCGGCTGCAGTGTCTCCCTGCCTCAGCCTTCTGCTTCCCAGAATTCTCCTCTCTCCTTGTCCCACCTACTTCCTGCCTGGCCACTGGCCAACCAGTGTTTTATTTATTGACCAATCAGAGCAATTTGACATATAGACCGTCCCACAGCACTTCCCCTTTCGTTTTTTTAAAAGGAAGGTTTTAACTTTTACACATCTCCAAAGTCAGCTTGGTATATTTGGGAATTTGGGCGTAGCTTCTCTTACTACTTCCTGCTGGAGGGGGGCGCTGTATCTTATGGGGACACAAAGAAAATTTTAGGATCATGGAGTAGTCCGTGACTTGAAACGATTCTGGATGTTGGATCATCTGGGCCATGGTGTCATCGGAGACCTTTCAGGTGGTCTTGGCTGGTGAAACCTGATGTATCTTAATCTGGAACAAATCCATAGCCTCTGGCTTTCTGTGGAAACAAAAGCAGAGCCTCCTTTCCAAAGCAACATATCCTTACATCCAAATTTTGAAGTCAAGGTACCTTTAAAACACACATTTTGGCATAACTCAACAGCTTTTGCAATCAAATGTTTCTCTTCAGTTACAAATATCAAAGAGAACATAATCCAGATTCTCTGTGTGGTAGCCATCTTTATGTGGCTTATGTTTTATATTACCTTGAGCCTATTGCTTTAAACTGCAGCCTTTTAAGCCTGAAACGGCGCTGTGGCTGCTGGCTCCACCCACTTCAGCTTCCCAACATGGCGGTGGTACATTTTCCGCCCGCTCTGGGAGCCATCGTGGGTCTATGCTTTTATCTAAGCAGCGTGTAGCCCAGAAACCTCTTTTTTTTTTTTTTTTTTTTTTGTACTAGCAAAGGCTAAATCCACCATGCAGCTTAATGTGCCACTTGCAGAGGCCTCATTTCCGCCTTACTGCAGGTTAAGCGCACACACCAGGAACGCACAAGTAGCTCAAACCGGCAGCTGCCGCTCATTTGAGAGACACAATTAGGAAGCTGTTTTTAAGCTCCGTTTTAGAATCTTTTCTCAGGTTTTAGGTAGAAACTCTTGCCAACACGTTGGGCGCCATTTGTAGCTTGAGTTTTCCTGCCTTGCCCACAGTCAGGACAAATCTTTGTCACCTGCCAGTCCCACAGCCGCTCAGACCCAACCAAGTAAACACAGAGACTTATATTGCTTACAAACTGTATGGCCGTGGCAGGCTTCTTGCTAACTGTCCTTTTATCTTAAATTAACCATTTCCATAAATCTATACCTTGCCACGTGGCTGGTGGCTTACCGGCGTCTTCACATGCTGCTGGTCATGGCGGCGGCTGCAGTGTCTCCCTGCCTCAGCCTTCTGCTTCCCAGAATTCTCCTCTCTCCTTGTCCCACCTACTTCCTGCCTGGCCACTGGCCAACCAGTGTTTTATTTATTGACCAATCAGAGCAATTTGACATATAGACCATCCCACAGCATTATACAATGCAGTGCAAATTAGAATGTGAAAACATACTAGTCATATCCATTGTTTACAAAGAAAAGCATGTCATAAAACAAAGGGAATAATAAATCAGTAACTTTATTTCCTCTTGTTTGTGGACACTAAGGATTGAAACAGATACATGTATCCAGTGCTAAACTATTGGTTTTATGGGAACAGTGTTGAGAATGACACCGTTTTCCCAAACCTTAAAAATCTATGTTTTATTATTTGTCATTTAAAGTATGTTTTGTAATCTCAGCTTGAAAAAAAAGAATGAGAGTCTCTTTAAATAACAAAATTATGTGTGCTATTGCTAACACTTCTGAAAGGAAAGATATGTTAATTGAATCAAGAATGACCATATCCATAGCTTTCCATTTCTTTTTACATTTGTCTTATGCCTTGAATAAATAAATGAGTAAATATTAGCCTAACAAGCAAAACAAAAACTATCAGTGCCTGGGAGAATGTTGAGGTTCCTGCTGTCTAGTTTGATGATCTGGATAGCAAACAATATCCAGAACCCATACAGTGGAAGAAGAGAAATGAATCCCACTAATTGTCTCTTGATTTTTACATAGGTAGTACAATAGATGTGGGCCCACACACATACACCCCACACACAAAATAAATAAATGTACTTTTAAATGTCAGTTGTAAGAAGTTTAATAAGTATTCACCATGGTATTTAAACTTGTTAAAATTATCTGAGAAAATATAATAATAAAAACATCTAGAGATATAAAATGTTAACTATAATCTTTAGTAATTCTAATACCTAAAAATAATGACTTTTTGTCTGAAATAGATAGATAGATAGATAGATAGATAGATAGATATTTGAGAAATATAGTAACTCTATAAAAGTAAATTTTAAAAAATCTAAGCAAAAATGGCTCCTATCACTATTAGTACATTTTGCTGATTGATTTACATAATATATGACTGATCATACCATTCACAAATGGTTTACATGATAGAAAACAGCTGACATCTTATAATGTTGCTTCAGTGTTTGACCTCATTATTTAGCCTTGTGTTCCCAAATATTTCATTTACATAGATCTGCCATGAGTTTTGTGTACATTCATAGAGCAATGTGCTATATTTTATTTGCATTGTAACAAGTTCTTTTTGCTTAGGGGACATATATCTGTGGGGGACTCCTTAACTTCTTAGGCTATAAGCAGCAATAAACAAATCAAATATAAGCATCATGGCAGAAGAAATTTTGCCAGTTATGTTGTTATGATATAATTTACTCCTAATTTTTCACCAAAAGTAAAGTAATGGTGTAGAAATTTAAATGATGAATTATCTGATATAAGTAAAAATTGAAGTATTATAAAACTATAAATTTTAGAAAAATAATCATAATGTTCATGAAATTATTTGATAGCATTTTACCTGTGTGTGTCTCTAAAAATGAATGTGCTTATTTTTAGATCTAAGTGCCTTTGCTCTATTTCACTCTGCTATGCATAAATACATTTTATGAGGTGAATCTCATCATTGAATAATTTCAAGAATGCCTGACTATTGTCAAGGCTATAATGTTTGCTCTCCACAAACTGACAATTAGTTTCTTTTGCAGAAAACAGCACTTACATAACTCACTGATCATAGAGAAGTTGATCTGCAGTCTACCAAGAGCTTTAACCTTACTGATGAGCTGTCTTAGGTAGAGTTTATGTTGCTGTGAAGTGATACCATGACCATGGGACTTTTATAAAGGAAAGCATTTAATTGTGGCTGGCTTAGAATTCATAGGCTTAGTTCAATATCATCATGGCAGGAACCATGGTGGCACACAGGCAGATATGATTCTGGAGAGGTAACTGAGAGTTCTATATTTGGATTCACAGGCACCAAGAAGATAGTGTGAAACAGTAAGCCTGACTCGAGCTTGTGAGACCTCAAAACCCATCCCCTAGTGACACATCTCCTCAAACAAAGCCACACCTAATCCTACAAGGCCACACCTCCTAGTAGTGCCATTTCGTATGATCCTATGGGCTCATTTTTATTCAAAACACCACACTAATGTTCATGCTACTGGGAAATTCAATTGATACTAATAGAGGAGAAGGTAAACATCAACCCAGCTACAAATCCTTCAACAGACAATGGTGGGTTTTGTTTGTTTGTTTTTTGCAATATACATTGAGACAATAGTGGCTAAAACGATGTGAGACTAACCAGCCACCATCTGATTGCATTTAATTCCCATTCCATGAGATGAAATGGATGACTAACCGATACTTCTCAGGTGGTCAAAGGAACTGGGATATACTAAGCCATGGACTTAGGTGAAGTCAAATGCTTCTGTTCTGCTAACTGAAAATAAAATGACTTCTAATGACATTTGTCTAGACCCATAGCTGTGCCTTGCTCAGATATCATTAGAGACACTTCTTCCCACAGTAGATGGAACACATAGACACCACAACTGGACAACGTGCTTTGAGAGAGAGAGAGAGAGAGAGAGAGAGAGAGCGAGAGAGAGACCTTGGAGTACTCAGTTCTAAATTAGCTATCTATATCAACCCTTCACCTCAGGAATCAGGAAACCATTCAGAAGAAGAGGCAAAAGACTGTAAAAGCCAGGAGTAATGAAAGCTATCAAAAAAGCAGTACCTTCTAGAACCAGCAAGGCTGATGTACATATGAAATCACAAGGACTGGCAGATGGACCAGGCCTGAAGAGGTCTAATCCTCGTGGTGTCCAAGCACTGGAAAGGACTTGGACACCAACCCCCATCCCTTAATTAGATGCTCTATCCAACAGATACATTCTTACATAGGAAAATCAAGTTTATTCCAAAGGAATATTACTAGGTATACAAACCACACCTAAAGGCATGTCCAATGCTCAGCAATATAGAGCTAACAAAAACCAGTACTTTGGAGGGTTTTTTTTTTTTTTTTTGTCTCATAATGCTTTTCTTAGGCAAGGTATTTTGCTTGTATGTTATGGTTTTGGAGTTTGTGTCATTATGGGTTTTCTGTGTTTGTGAATGTGTGTGTCTGTGCATCTATAACTGTTTCTTGTGCTTATTCTTGGTAACATATTCTCTTTTCATTCATTAGTTTTGTCCTTTTCTGTTTGTTTGCTTTTATTTTTTCTTATTATATTTTTAGATGTCAGTTTATTTTCTAATGAGAGAGAGCAAGAAAGGGTTTGAATGTCATTGGGTGTGGAGGTGAGGAGCATCTGGAGGGAGTTATGGGAGAACCCTAGTCATAATACATTAAATGAAAAAAATCTATTTTTAATTTTGAAATAGTCTGAATTTATAAGAAAAGCTATATCCAAATATCTGTCTTTTGTAAGTAGCTATTGACAGATGATAGCAGTAGAACATAACATAATTTGAATAACCCAGTCCCACTAGACTGGTACTATAGAAATAGGTAGGCAAGGAAGCCTTTGAGTATTCCCCAGACCCTTACTGAAAATCTTTGCAGAAAACATGAAAGGTTGTTATGCTCATCGAGGGAAGTAGTTGAGTATAGATGAAGTTAATCTGACCTGAGAAACCATGTGCATTATTATTCATAAAGGAATGTGTGGGTTTGAGGTGTATGTCAAAGCACTCTCAAAACAAGTTAGAAAAGTCTTACATCTTAAAGCATGGTTTGTGCTTTCATAGATTTTTGCTAGCTTCAAATTGCTATAATGGAAACAGCAGCTCATCTCTCTTTTGTTATTCAAAATCTCTACTGTATCAGTATCTTATGACTACTGTAAAAAATATCTCAAACTTAAGGGCTAAATAGCATAAATCTATTTTCTTACTACTGAAAGTCAAAAATGTGAGACAAACTAAAATAATGTTGACAGAGTTGCATTTCTTCCAAGGATCCTGAGAGGGAAAAATGTTTTCTTGCCTTTTTTGCCATTTTCTATGTTCTATAGGATACTCCCGGTCCTTACAGACCTTTATGCAAATCTAGATCCAATGCCATTACATCTCTGACATTGTTAACTATGATAACATTGGGCTTACCCTTAGTATTCTGTCTCACTCATATAAATATATGTAACCTGTGTATAGTACTATAAACAGATTAGCAATATCAATTCTTAATTTGATATTTATTTCAGTTTTGATTGTGTGTGTGTGTATGTGTATGTTTGTGTGTTTATCTGTCTGTCTTTGTGTAACTGTACACATGTGTGACTGCAAATGACTATAGATACTAGAGGAGGGTGATGATATAGGAACCAAAATTGAGTCATCCACTAGAACAGTATACATTCTTTTTTCTTGTAAAGGAAATTATTTGATTTTGAGCTTGCTCAAAGTTTTAGAGGGTTAGACCAATATCATCCTAGGAGGAAACACACTGGCAGAGTGCAGGAGCAGTAGTTGAGAGCTTTACATCCTGATCTCTAGGGAACAGGCAGTGACAGAAATTGGGCCTAACATGAGCTTTTGAATCCTCAAAGACCACCCTCAGTGATTAATCTCCTCCAACAGGACCATACATACTCTAACAAGGCCACCCCTCCCCATCCATCCCAATTATTTTTACTAAATGGGCAGGAAAAGAAATAAAATGTTACTTTAAGTTAACAACCATTTGATTTCAAATACCAGATGAATGGTTTATTTCTTTTACTTTAGCCTAAATCAGCTGTTAAGGCAAGGAGTCAAGCTCACACATCAGCACACAGGTCATCCAGACAAAAACTAAACAGTGAAGTATTGGAACTAACAAAAGTTATGAACCAAGTGGGCGTAACAGGTATCTACATAACATTTCACCCAAACACAAAAGAATATAACTTCTTCTCAGCATCTCATGGAATATTCCCCCAAATTGACTATATTCAGTCACAAAGCAAGTCTCAACAGATTCAAGAAACTTGAAATAACCTCCAGCTGGATTTCAACAAAAACAGAAACAACAGAAAACCTACAAATGCATGGAAACTAAACCACTCTCTACTAAATGACTACCTGGTCAAGACAGAAGTAAAGAAAGAAATAAAAAACCTCCTAGATTTTAATGAAAATGAAAGCATGACATACCAAATGTATAGAACACAATGAAAGACATGCTAAGATGTCCAAAGTGCTAAGTGACTACATTTAAAAAATAGAAAAAAAAAATTGGAGACAGCTAATATAATCAACTTAACAGTCCAACTGAAATATCCAGAAAAAAAGAAGCAAAACCATCAAAGATGAGTAGACAGTAGGACATAATCAAACTGAGGGCTGAAAACAACAAAATAGAAACAAAGAGAAAAATGCAAAGAATGAATAAAACAAAGAGTAGATTATTGGGGAAAACTAACAATATAGGCAAATCCTTATCCAAACTAAATAACAACAGATGATTTTCAAATTATCGACTTTTGTTAGATGTTTTGCTCTTTTGGGGAGCCTACCACCCAGCTCCCGAGTAACTTACATATGGAGAAATCACACATGGAGTTTTATTTTTAATTATAAATGCCTGGCCTTAGCTTGGCTTGTGTCTTTCTAGCTTTCCTTAACTTCACTTATCCCATCTAGCTTTTTCCTTTGGTATGTTACCTTTCACTATTTCTGTATACCTTTCCTTATTTCTTACTCTGTGGCTTGCTGATCCCTGGAGTCCTCCTCCTTCTCTGGGTACTTTTTATTCTTATCTTCCCAGGTTTGTCCTACTATGTATTGTCTCTTTCTGACAGCCCTCTGTATCCTTTCTCCTGCCCTGCTATTGGACATTTAGTTCTTTTTTTTTTTAAAAAAAAAAAGATTTATTTATTTATTATGTATACAGTGTTCTATTTGCATGTATCCCTGCAGGCCAGAAGAGGGCACCAGATCTCATTACAGATGGTTGTGAGCCACCATATGGGTGCTGGGAATTGAACTCAGGACCTCTGAAAGAACAACCAGTGTTCTTAACCTCTGAGCCATCTCTCCAGCCCCACTATTAGATATTTAGTTCTTTATTAGACCATCAGGTGTTTTAGACAGGCACAGTAACACAGAGTTACTTTGTTATTTTATGCTGGACTCCAGGGATCAGCAAGCCACAGAGTAAGAAATAAGGAAAGGTATACAGAAATAGTGAAAGGTAACAGACCAAAGGAAAAAGCTAGATGGGATAAGTGAAGTTAAGGAAAGCTAGAAAGACACAAGCCAAATGCATCATAAACAAAAATAACACACCTTAAAATAATGTTTGATAACAATATCAGAAATGAAAAGACGCTGGGCAGTGGTGACGCACAACTTTAATCTCAGCACTTGGGAGGCAGAGGCAGGTGGATCTTTGTGAGTTCGAGGCCAGCCTGTTCTACAGAGAGAGATTGAGGAAAGGCGCAAAGGTAAACAGAGAAACCCTGTCTCGAAAAAACCAAAAAAGAAAGAAAGAGAGAGAGAGAGAGAGAGAGAGAGAGAGAGAGAGAGAGAGAGAAAGAAAGAAAGAAAGAAAGAAAGAAAGAAAGAAAGAAAGAAAGAAAGAAAGAAAGAAAGAAAGAAAGAAAGAAAGGAGAAGGTGATAGAACAACAGACACTGAGGAAATCCAGACAATCACAGGACATACTTTAAAAACCTGTACTCCAAAGCAAATTGGAAAATCTAAAGGAAATGAGTAATTTTCTCAACAGATACCACTTACCAAAGTTAAATTAAGATCAGATAAACAATTTAAATAGTTCTATAATCTTTAGGAAAATTGAAGCAATCATTAAATTTTCCAAACTAAAAAGGCCCAGGACAAGATGGTTTTAGTGCAGAATTCTACCTGACTTTCAAAGAATAGTTAATGCCAATGCCCCTCAATTATTTCACAAAATAGAAATATAAGGAACATTGCCAAATTTATTTTATGAGTACATAGTCACCCTGATACCCAAACCAGACAAAGATTCAGGAAAGAAAATTATACACCAACTTCCATTATTTACATGGATGCAAAATTACTCAACAAAATACCCAGAAAAATAAATACTAGAACACATCAAAGTATAATTTATCATGACCACATAGGTTCATCCCAGAAATTCAAGGATGGTTCAACATAAAATTAATCAATGCAATCCACCATATAAAAAACTGAAACAACAATAACTACAAAAATAATAATAAAATCCAACACCTTTTCATGATTAAGGTCTTTGAGAGATTAGTGATACAAAGGACATACATAAACATAATAAAAGCAATTTACAGAAAGCCATTAGCCAACATGAAATTAGAAACTATTCAAAGAAATTCCACAAAAATCAAGAACAAGAAAAGGCTGTCCACTATCTCCACATGTACTTATTATAGTACTTGAATTTCTAGCTTACTGATATCTTTATATCTTGCTTCTCATGGCAGTGGCTGGCATCATCTCCTCTGTTCTGCCTTTCTCCTTCCTCCTCTCTAGTTAGAATGTCCTGCCTAACCCTATTCTGCCTCACCATTGGCCAAACAACTTTAGTTATCAACCAATAAGAACAACATATATTCACAGCATATGGAATGATATCACCCATTATTTCCTTTTTTCTTTCTATTCAAAAGGAAAGTTTTAACTTTATTATAGTAAAATTACATATAATAAAACAGTATTTAAGCATATATGTAAATGGAAATTTTTTCTATTACATTATTTGAAAAATGAAGCTATCAGTAAAAAGTTGTCATTGTGTTAATAGTAATTATGGAAAGTAGTGTGTTTGGATTTCTATTGCCACAATACAACTCTAGGGGGAAAACAGTTTATGCCAGTTTAAAACTCTAAGTTCATATTCCATTACTGAGAGAAGTTAAAGCAAGAACTCGATATAAGAGTCTAAAGCAGAGACTCTAATTTATGTTAAGGAAACTAGAAATGTAGTCTTTGAGTTAGAACAACTAAAATATTATTAAATTTTACTGAAATATGTTAAAGCTTACGTGAGGGATTTTTGAGTAGTGATTTATAAATAACATACTAGTACATTATCATTAATGAGTATTTTGTTATAAGACCTTTTCCAGAATTAGTAAATTCAATTTTTATAGATATATAATAAGAATATTATAATTATTCTACAAATAAAACTTTAGTTATTTGCTGAGTCTTTTTCATCAATGATACTTAACTAACTCTATAGCTCAATATAATAAATTTTGCTCTTTTCACTTGTCTCCGTTTGGAAAGAGTTCATTTCTACTAAATATACATGAATGGTAGAATTTTAAAACTTCTTCATTTCCAGATTCTTTTTTTTACTTATTTGGGAACATGTGAATATGATAAAATACCACTTATCTGACATATATGCTTTGTGGTACAATGGACCAGAGAAGATATTCCTGTGTAAATATGTTGACATGACCATTGGAAAATGGAGAACTTTTATGAGTCATTAATAAAATGATTAATTAGGAACTTTGGAACATAGACAAAGCTCAAGTGCTACTCTTGATGTGAAGATAGAAGGAGGGACGGGACCGGAGGAAGAATTTAAAAGCCCTCTGTAGGAAGTCCCGGTACCAGTAGCAGCATAGTCAGCTAATCATGTGGAGAGATTGGTTCCATCAATCTGAATGTCATTTGGAAATACCACAGCATCTTTGTGTGTGCCATCCAAGAGGACAGTCAAGCCAAGTCTTGATTTTGTTATTGCTGTTGTTCAAGACAGTTTCTCTGTGTAAAAGTCCTGGCCATCCTTGAAATCACTCTGTAAAACAGGCTGGCTTCTAAATCACGGAGATCTGCCTACCTCTGCTGGAGTTAAAGGTGTGTGCCACCACTACCCAGGTTAGTCTTGATTCTTTACAGTTATTAATAGAGAACTTATACCAACCATCTCAGGCTTTTAAATTGATGGAATCTGAGCACTATATAACAGTGATCTAAAATGTTATGTGTGATAATTTTTTGGAACAGCAAAGCATTGTTTATTTGATTTGTATTTTTATGATATACAGCACATTAAATTTCCTAGTTGATAGCATAACTGGAAGGTGGAAGATACAATTGAAATATAAAATCATCTCTCTCATGAAACAAGAAGCAGCCTCTTTTCTCAAAACATAAAAGTTGAAAAAAATGGCCAAGGTGTTAGTGAAGTGCAATCCTCCTTCTCTGTAGATGTGTTCACTGATACAAGCAAATGTGATGACAGCAGTTAGTGCTCATGGACTCTGCTCTGGCATTACAGATGACAGGCTTTGTTTCAATACGCATGATTCAAATATTTAGCAACCTCATTTATCTTGAACACAGACAGCACAAAATTAAGTGACACATTTTTTTTGAACTGACAAAATAGTTGTCACAAAAGACACCTATGCTGAAGACAATTCTTTTCAGCTCATTCAAAAAGCCCCGAGGTTTTTCACAAAGTCTTTTGACTATGATTTTAATGGAACATTAATAAACTCAGTTACCCGACTTCTAAGACATTTTACAAACCCAATAATTAAAAAGAACTGGGGCTGCTTATAGTCAACACTGAAAGAGTGACTGGTGAAAACATGCATTGATTTAGCACTGAGCATTCATTTACTGCAATTAAGTGAAAAAAAATCAATTTATAAAATACTTAGAGAGACTCTTAGTCTGATACTAATGATGACCTTGATGCTATCCAATCACTATGAAATGATTACAACATGACATATATTCTCTTAAAGAAAGAACTTAATACTGAAAGTCATTTCAGAAAAGAAAATACTAAAAGCAAATTGTTTTTCTGTGAGACATATGATGGAAGAGACCAAACTTAGAAGTGATTGTGGTGATAAACTTTCTTATTTCTTGAATCTTTCATTGAATAAATATTTCATCAGCTGTCACACATCCACATATTTATGTAAAAGAGAGCTATAGAACACATACTTTATATTAATGTACATGATATTATGCCTGGTAAAATATTATTTGAAGACAGAGGGAAGCTATCATTTTCTAGCTATATTATTATATAAGGAAGATCCTATAAACATTACAACCACCAAGTTAATTTTGCATATGCCAGGTAACCAATCATAAATTTCATATTATTGATGGCTGACATAGGTGCTAGGAAATCAAATTAGAACCCTTTGTAAGAGCTGTAAGTTCTCTGGACTACTAAGCCAACTCCCCAAATCCGAGTGGCGTTTCTTTATAAAAGTAAATCTCACTAAGATTGTCAAAAGAAGAGACTATTTAAAATGAAGCATCACTAATAATTATTATGTAAGAATAAATTCAGTAAGCAAAGTAATACAGATGCTAGATGAAGAAAATATTAGACTCTTGCTGAGAGATGTCAGCTGAGTGGCTAGCATTGTAAGAAATTTTGAATGATGATTTATTGTGGATATTAGTATATTACATAACCACAATTACATCATAATAACATTTTATCATTACTAATTTAAGAGCTCAATTGTAACTTACTAGAAAATAAAATCTTTAAAGACAGAACATTCTCCAATAGAGAGAAATATTGAGGAAAATAATATACTAAATATACATATATTTCTTTACCATTAGGTATATCTCAATTGAAGAAGGAAGTAATAATATTAACCAGTTTTAATTAAAAATTACAGTGATTTATGGTACATTATTAATTATGGATGATTAATAATTAACTTCATGGCACATTGCTACAAACTGACACAGAACAATGGACTAACCACGTGGTATTGTATTCACCCAAATATTGTGCATGCTAATAAACTTATCTGGGATCAGAGACAGAGCAGCCACAATATTAAACATAAAGGATAGGCAATGGTAGCACACGCCTTTAATCCTAGCATTCCAGAGGCAGAAATCCATGTGTTCAAGGATACAGACAGGCATGGTGACTCATCACACCTTTAATCCCAGAAAGCAAGCCTTTAATCCCAGGGAGTTATGGTAGAAAGCAGAAAGGTATATAAGGCGTGAGGACCAGAATCTAGCAGCATTTGGCCTGGTTAAGCTGGTTAGCTTCAGGCTTTTGAGCAGCAGTTCAGCTGAGAGCCATTCGGATATGAGGACACAGAGCCTTCCAGTCTGAGGAAACAAGACCAGCTGAGAAGTTGGCCAGTTGAGGTTAGCTGTGGCTTGTTCTGTCTCTCTGACCATCCAGGATTTCACCCCGATAACTGGCCCCGGGTTTGATTTTATTAACAAGAACTGTTATGATTCCTGCTACATAACCACGTCTAACATCTGTCAAACTGAGGAAACCATTCTTCTCTTTATATTGCTGACAAGCACTGTGTCCCAGAGGTGAAGCAGCTTGCTAACACTGAAAATTAGTAGCAGGGATGTGAAGTCATATTGCTGTGACTAACCTGATAATGTGATTCTTAAGACTGAGAAAAGATGGCAGACGGAATTTTAAAACATTGGGAGAAGCCGGGCGGTGGTGGCGCACACCTTTAATCCCAGAACTCCGGAGGCAGAGCCAGGTGGATCTCTGTGAGTTGGAGGCCAGCCTGGTCTCCAAAGCGAGTTCCAGGAAAGGCGCAAAGCTACACAGAGAAACCCTGTCTCAGAAGAAAGACGCACAGACAGGAGAGAGGAGGAGGATAAAAGCAGCTGAAGTTTTCCTGTGTCCCATGGGGCTGCAGGGCCGGGCGGGACAGGAGAAAAACTCCAGCTCCAGGAAAAGCTTGGTTTTTAGTGAGGTTTCAGATGCAGGAAAGGACTAAGTTGCAGGTTGAAAAAAAAAAAAAAAAGCCATCCAATCTACAGTCTGGCAAAGAACTCGTTATTCTTTTCTCAATTCTCTAAGACTATATTGTAGTCCTGTTGCAAAGGAGACAAACTAATTAAGTTAGAAGAATAAGTTCAAGGCTTCCTAGCACTTGGACTTCCTAGCCCAGAGCATTGGTTTGGACTGCTGCTTTTAGCCATAGCTATGTTGAGAAGAACTAGGAGCAAAAAGAGAGTAGAAAGAAAAGGGAAAGTTGCAGGTTGACAAAAAAAAAAAAAAAAGTAGCAGGTTTAACTTGGCACAAGGGAAGGTGAGATTGCTGCAGAGATGAGAACCATTAAATATGAGCCCGGAACTGTACATGGAGAAAATAGGAAAGGTGTCCTGTGGTTATCTTAACTGATTTGTTAAGACACAACCAGTCATAGGAACTCATTTGAAAGGCTTTGGAAGAACGTTCTAGGAAATGATGATACCCTGCTCACACAAGGATGCCTAGGAAGTGTTCCCTCCTTTAATTCATCCAGTTGCTCAAAGGCTGCAACATCCATGATCCAAAGTTGCAGGAGATATTACAACTTCTACTGAGAGCAAAACTTTGCATTATCCACATGAGGCAGGTTTTGCAAGAATGCATATTAGCGTCATGAATATGTCTCCTCAGATTTCTTATCCAAGCCTGTGACACAAACAATGACTAGGGGGATCAGAATTTATATGAGTGTCTACTAACAGCTTTGGAAATGAAACTATAATCATGAGGTGTAAGTCACAGTAGAAAAACTAGAGAATCACAAACGCTAAAATATGAACTGTTTGCTAGGAAAAACTGAGATCATGATTAGTGCCTACACATGAGAGAGTCTGCATGGGATGCAACTGGCAAGGAAATAAGGGTGTCATGGCCTAGACCTTTCTAAGTCCATTATATATTTCAGATGTCAGATGTGGAGCCCCAGGATTTAGAGCGTGCAGTCTTTGGGATGGTGTAGCTTTGGTACCACCCCTCATTTTCATCTGCCCACTCCTCCATTGTGGTATGAGGATGTGATCTTTTTGGCTTTTCAAAAACTCTTAGAGCTAGAAGTTTGCCTCTAGTTTCAAAAGAGACTTTCAACTTGAATTTTTGACCAATATTGGACCTTTTGGATTTATTTTGACTCTGGAGGATGGAGAAAATTTATTCCACATTACAAAATGGCCATAAGCCTTTAGGGGATGGGGACAAATTTTATGGCTTGAACTTCAAGTGTCCACCATAGATTCATGTAGTGTGAAGCCTTGGTCCATCGTTGGTTTTGTGGTTTTTGGGAGGTAGTGGAAACTTTAGCAGGAGCCACAGCCTAACCAGAGGATCTAGAACACTGGGGTTAAATCTTGTATTCTCCTTTTATATTCATCTTGTTTCAGAGTTGCAGGATGCGATGGAGTTTTCTGTTTCACTGCCACTTTCTGTAATATTTCCAGCCAACCGCAGACTGAGCAGACTGAAAGTAACAAAGCTGAAGTTCTGCACTTCTAGGTTGTTCTATTCTGATTCTTCCTTAGCCAGAAAAATTCTGAATAAAGCACCAGCTTCTTGGATTTTTGGCTCAGGCTGTAAGAGCTGTGAGAGAATAAGTGCTTCCTTTTGAAGTGTTAATAACTTTAACAAATAGTTATTGGGAGTCAATATACAAACATCAGAAAATTGATTTAAGTTGCTAATAATCAAATAAATTAATTAGATTATCAACAGACTTAATATATTATTTTATCATTACTATTATTATTTGAGAATTTCATTCACAGATATAGTGTAATTTAAAGACATCCACCCCAAATTCCATTCCTCTTAACTCAATTCCTATCAGCTCCACCACTTTTCTTTCACAAGTGCATAGGCTGGCCTTTTTCAAAAAAAGAAAGAAACAAGGAAAAACAAAAACAAAAACAAAAACAAAAACAAAAAGACCAGGTGTTGTTTCTAGTGTATGAGTTTAGGATTACCTACCAGAGCATGGGTAGCATCTCAGAGACCACATCCCTGAAAGAAACTGATTCTTCACACTCCAAAAAGTTATAAATTACCTCCTCAGCTAGAGGTCATTTTTAATGGTCCTTTTAACATCCTTGTTTACATTTTGGTAGACTTGATAGTGGTAAATAACTAGGTGGTATATTTTAAGACAACATATAACATCACTCTGCATGTCTTTGGGGGTGTATTTTAAAATATGTTGTATAGTGAGGAAGTATGGAATGTTACATTGTACTTGTCATTGAGTATAATATATTAATATAAATATGATATGATCCTATAGTTAAAATTCTAATCTGTTAATTTATAAACTAGGTAGTGATATCAAAGGAAAGAGAGCTTTATGATGGTTACCAAAATTTAAACGTATTGCAGCTATGATTGTTATATATCCACATTTTTATATTAAAGAACTTATAATCAAAACATCCTGACAGTAAATGCACAAAGAAATTAAAGCATTACTGACAGTACATTCCCAATTTTCATTCTCTTAAATATTTACTAAGTGCAATAAATTCATACTACTTGATATTTTTACTTAAGCGCTGTGATATACACAAATTAGATCCTTTCTCTTAACTTCATTTGCTCAGCCAAGCCCTTACTCTGTATGTCAGCATTAAAATGCTTATGTCTCAACCAGCACCTCCCTTATAATACTGATTTTGATTTTCCCAGCCTTCGTTGAAAATATGGCAACAAATAAATGGAAGGAAAAATTGAATGTCCTGAAAGTAGGTCACTAGTAAATTTGAATTGCAGCAAAAACACATATTACAGAAGTGTTGTGAAGAACAAGAAGTCCCATTAATCTCCATCTATAGCTGTAAACCTTTGGAAATTACATTTTTTAAATTTCATAAATGATTATTTACTCTAACAAATATAATACTTAAGGGTCTTTGTGACCTATTAAAATTTATTGATTTCACTGTGATTTATATTGTCACATTTGATAGCATCTTGGCGACTTCTATTTAGCTCTATATAATTCTTTGTCTCTATTTTCTAAATGGTAACTTAATTCTGGTGAGTCTCTTTCTCTACCAGAGAAAAACCACACAGTGGAATTCTAATGCATTTGTGAAACATATTCAAAACTCATGCTCAGATATGTAGGCCCTCTGTAGCTCTGTAAAAGAAGGCAGGATGTTAGCATGGAGAGAATATTCATTTTCAGTTACTATAGATTTGCAATGAGGTTGATCAAAAAGAATTTATAGCACTCTGATTTATAATTACAGTGGGTATTTTATCATAAAGCAACCATCACTCATCATCTCTTGATAAAACTAGGGCATAGGTATATATAAATGTGATCCAAATACTCTACCACAAGGCAAACTTACATCATTATTAGATAAAATTCAAATGAATTTGATCTGGGATGTCAACTATCATCAGAATTATCAGATAGGCTTATAGTTTCAATAGCCATGATGATTTATCACTCTCCCGCAAAGATAAAGCTGTGAAAGGAAGCAGCATGAGCAGGAAATTCACTTTTCATCTGACAGGGCCTCCTTCTATTCCTCTTTAAAGAGCGTGGCTTGAGGGCTTCAGTCCCTTGTCTACAGACTCTCTGGGAAAGACATAAATACAAATTTCCCTTAACACAGGAGCATCTCTCCTTACTCTAAACATTATTAAGGAAGCAGATACTGTGATTTAACTCAGTTCTTCTCCTGGTGTCCTTGGGGACTATGACTCTTCGGGAATTGTCTCTTAACAACCTGGCTAGTGGACACTGATTCCAGAAGACAGCTCTTGTGTGAAAAGCAAAGCCGGCTTAGGGTGACAAGCTGTTATTCATGGTTCTGAGCTGTTTCTATAGCTTTGTGAAAACTGGTGACCTTGAACTAGTAATCACATGATGTGCTTCAAGTTCAAAGAGAAAGAACTGAAGTGGAACTGGAGTGACTGACTGGGGTTACAGAGGCAGCATCCAGTAAGCCAATTCTCAAAAGAGCAAAACTGAAAAATAAATCAGCATTGTTGCTGTTATTAAATCTTGTTTCTTCAGAAATAAAGAAAAAATCCAGATTACATTTTAGAGTTATTGTAATTCTACGATTGCACAGGTTTAGGTTTCTTGACACAGAAATATAAGTGAATAATTCCCTTATAACCAAGTGTAGTTATGTTGAGCTACATACTTCAAAGCATCCAATTATATAATTTCACAATGAAGAGCTCTGCTTTAAAAGTTTCTGACAGTATAGCCTATCTACATTAAGCCAAGAAAGCAAAATAAACATATCAAACAGCTCATATCAGCTGATATTTTAATTTCTATTTTTGTCTCTTCACAATGCTGATAATGATAGACAAGTGCAGGATAAAATCATCTTGCCAAATCCTGTAATTAAAAATTTTTAAAAATATACTATGTTTACCACTAAAGGTAGATAAATTATTTGTGTAACAAATATGCAACTACAAGGCATAGATTGAATATGAATATATCCCATGGATTTTAACTCCCTATAATATGATCAAAGGATAGTATAAGGTTTTGGTTTTTTTGTTTGTTTGTTTTGTTTGAGACATGGTTTCTCTGTAGTTTTGGTGCCTGTCCTGGATCTTGCTCTGTAGACCAGGCTGGCCTCGAACTCACCGAGATCTGCCTGGCTCTGCCTCCCAAGTGCTGGGATTAAAAGAGTGTGCCTGCACTGAATCTACCAGGTTGAACTCAATCCTCAGGGGAATCTTTGCCCTGGAGAAGATGGGAATGGGGGTTAGGCTGGAGGGAAGGCGGGGGGGGGGGCGGGGGGTGAGGAGTTGGGAGAACAAGGGAATCTGTGGCTGATATGTAAAATTAAATTTAATAAATAAATTTAAAAAATGAATAAAAGCATGTGCCATTGCCGCCCAACAGAAGTTATTATTTTTTAATTATTATAGTTCCCCATGCTCTTATAATTTTCAACATCTTCCTTCCCCATTTTATCCTTAGTAATATTAAGAGCATTTGTCTGGCCTTCACATGGAACATTTAGGGCTAGTTGTAATGGGTTTTTTCTGTCCTACCAGTTCTTTCTCCTTACCAGAATCATCTCTGACTGGAAGTCCCATCTGTTATTCCTACCTATCTACCTACCTACCTAGCTCCTTATTAAACCATTTAGAAGGCACCTTGACAAAGACACATCTTCACAGTATATATAAAGCTTATCCCACAATATTTCCCTCTTTTTGTCTAAACAAAAAGGAAAAGGTTTAACTCTAAATATTAAGACTATAAGCAATATGAAAAATTATCAGGTAATATTATATTCACAAAGTCTAGTCTCCTTGCATTTGGCAAGCTCAGAAAAAATACTCCATTATCTATCCTATCTTAATAAGCTAAATGTTTGGTACCTAACCCACTTTTTATCCTAGCTAATATTATCAACCCAAAACTATCTTCTTATAACTCAAAATGCTATTTTTGATAAAAAAAATTAAGATTTTATGTTCCTCAACTTTACATATTTTATACCTTTTTTGTGAGTTTTTTTTCTGAGTTTGGGAACAAGGAAAACTGTAAATATAATTATTTGGTCATCAACAACCCCATCAAAAATCCAAGAAGGATACAATGTTACCTGGGTAAACAGAAAGTGCAAAGCAAACAACTTCCAAAACTATAGAACTGACAGAAACAGCTGAATGCCTGAACAGTCACTTATGTTTCTTCTGCAATGTTGTGGCACCCATCTTTCATCTACAGGCCTAGAATTTCTGACAACTTTTCTGTGAAACAGGAATTTTGAAAGACTGTGCTTCCTTGTCTTGGCAAAGTTTGGCAGTCACTTTCTTTTGTGTCCTGCTTGTCCAGATTGGACAGCATACTGTCAGCAGTAGAGGCAAGGGCAGTTTCTTTGCACAGTGTCTAATTTTGTCACAAATGAAATCAAACTCCATATGGAGGTTCTTCCATGTCCATCACCCTCTTTTGTACCAAATAGATGCTGTCAGGAAGAGGTGTCTTGCTGTTATGAAAAGCCTTATGTTATTAAAACATATTAAATGTCATATTTTGTAAGCCTTTGAAGTCTTTGAATACCATATATCTGTTTAAAATATGTCTCTGTTTGATACTGAAAATATACCTAACATTTGATTATAAATTTGATTGTTATAGAAGACTATTAAAGATGTCTTTCTTGCCGAGCAGTGATGGCACACACCTTTAATCCCAGCACTCGGGAGGCAGAGCCAGGTGAATCTCTGTGAGTTCAAGGACAGCCTGGGCTACCAAGTGAGCTCCAGGAAAGGCGCAAAGCTATGCAGAGAAACCCTGTCTTGAAAAAACAAAAAACAAACAAACAAAAAAGATGTCTTTCTTTAGTATTATGAATAGCTTTCAAGGACTAAAATGTCACATTATGTTTTTAAATGAGTTGCACAAGCACAATAACTTAAACAAGAATAATAGCATATGCACAGTATATTAAAACAAAAATAACCTTAAATTTGTATCAATATACAAAAATCCATACCAATGTAAAATATTATTTTAATAATAGTTGGTTTTTAATTAAAAGTAGATTCAATAAATAATATCCTCCCTTCTTATTTTCAGAAAGAGATCCCTGAATCCAACCTCTCTTACTGTTTCTTCCCTTACTGGGACCAATAACAACTTGTAACCAACCCCCCTAAATATGATGACAAACATCCATAATCCATTGGAAGACCAAAAACCACCCACCCCACCTCTTGCAAATGTGGATGTCATGTTCTCTAGACTGCTTCCTGATATTGACAGCATCTTTAAGGGACCCTGAGAAAATTGTGATAATCATCAAGTCCTGAGAGAACTAGCTATATTGTATTTTGTTTAGTCTCTGTATAGTGCTTATCTGAAGTCTTGGATTGAGAGTCTGTGGAGTTGAACCATCTTAGCTAGTAGCTTTGAAGTTGTTCTGCATGTAGAATTTTGAGGAAAAAGCAAGAGTCATTCTTAGAGGCTGCATCAACTGGGCTACTTCTCTTTATTGATGTCTTGTCCTTTTTTTTCTGAAAACACGTAAACTTTCAAAGGTAACATATATATATATCTGCATTAACACAAGTATGGAATGTGTAGTGTGCACAAATAAGTTAAAGATTATTATTTTGTTCTTTGTTTGAGTAGGTAAAAGGCATCTATTAACTTCAGAAGTTTGTTTGGCTTGTATAACCAAACCTTTATCAATGCCATACTGAAGGATGGCATTTAATAATGAGTTATGAGGTTTATCATGTCTCAAGTCTTAGATCTCCTCCCATAGTAGAGGTATCAGCCTATATGTCATCTGTACTGCAGTCTTTTTTTTTTCTTCATGTCTGTAGTCAAGGTTTTCACAAGGTCTCCTCAAAAAAATTTGATCTTGACTAATTTTGAAAATACCATAACTTTTTGTCTCCTGTGGAAACAAAGAAAACAACACAATGCATTTCTGTACCTCCATTCTGAAACTAGGACAACTCTACAATACGTAGGCTTGTTTAGTTCACCAGTCACTTTCAGAATCCAGTGTCCCTCAGCAGCTTTCATTCAGTTCCATCATCAGCAATTCAAACACTTAAAAGTCAACAAAACAGCAAACAGGATCCACATGCCCTGTGTATTTCCCATCCTTGTGTCACACACACACATACACACACACACACACACACACACACACACACATTCACACTCACACACATTACTTTATTCTTTCTTTTAAAGACTTTATTACCTTTATTTAATTTTTCTATGAGTGTCTATACTCATTTTCTTTTCTTTCTTTAGCATCTAAGCACATTTTTGAAAGATAAATCTGTTCAGAGGTTTTCTCAGTCTAGATCTGACTTTCTGCACTTTGGGAGCCTTCTCTGACCACATGAACCACACCTTGAACTGTTAAGTGGCAGATTGTCCAAACTGCATGGTTTTGCTTAGCACATAGCCTGGAGACTGACTCTGTCCCCTTCACATCAATGAGAGGGGAGCCTTATGCCTGCAGGCCTCAGCCTGGTGCTGGTCTATCTGCCCTAGTTCTGGTAGCTGCTTCTACATAGTTGCTGAAACCGATTAGCACATTGCAAACTCCATTCAAATGTTTGGTAGCAGGGCCCCTTAAAAGAGCCCACACCTCTGTAGACTGCAAGTACTGAGTCTGCTTGGAACTTTGCTTTTCAGCCTTCTTAGACCCTATGTTGATTTACACCTTTCCTGTTGGGCACCATATGTACTTGAATTTTTCTTTGGGCTGCAGCTCAATAATAATGACATAGAGACTTCTTATTAATCATGAAAGCTTGGCCTGTAGCTTAGGCTTGTTTCTAACTAGCTCTTACAACTTAAATTAACCTATATTTTTATTATTCTATGTTCTACCACATGACTTTACCTCTATCAAATTCTGTGTCTGACTCCTTCCATGGTTAGCTGGCTTCTCTGCCTCTCTTTTTCTCAGAGTCCTCTCTGCCTAGAAGTCTCTCCTATACCTCCTGATTAGCTATTGGTCATTTAGCTCTTTATTAAACCAATAAGAAGGTGCCTTGGAAAAGACATATCTTCACAGTATAAAAAAAGATTATTCCACAATAGCTAGCTTATTTGAATGTAGTTGTTAGTAAAAATTAATTATAAGTCTCGGCTGCCAGTAAGTTATTAACAAGGAGGTAATACAACAAGAAGAGGTGAATGCTGACTTGCTATTTGACCACTCAGCTAAGCACTATCTGGCCACGTCTACTGCTCCTATGGGCTTGGCATACCGTTGACATGACCAGCTTGTTTCACTGAGTTTCATTTAGTATTCATTGCTATCATGAGTAGCACGATAAAAATGAACAATCCAAAAATCCAATTGTGTTACTACTTACTCCACTTTAATTTTGAAAGATTATCAGATTTTTAATTTGTTTTTTTCCATGAAACCAACTACTCTACAAATGATTTATTCAAAAGTGAAATGTGTCTCTGCTTTTTTGTTGACACACTACACACAGATATATGCATGATGAAAGCTCTGACAGCAAGAGAACATCATCTTTCAAAATCATTATTCTCCTTTGGATAAATCAAAATAATGATACTTTTTCAGGCCTTGAGAGTTCCTATAGGTCCTACCATGACATATAAACACTGTTTCTTCTAACTAAATCAGTTAGCACAGTTTAGTATCATGTCTAACATAGACAGCCCTCACTTCTATGATTCTTATAGCATGTATTCCAGGGATGACTATTAAGTCCAACAATACAGGTCTCCAAGCAGCAAGACTCACATTTGATAAAGTATGACATTATCACTGTGGACAATTATTTTAAGTATAAACTTTGCTACTTGCTCTCCTGTCTACAAATCACTCTTTTATAAATTTTCATTACAGCTGATCTCATGGCATTTCTTCCAATGTCTGAAGGTGACTGATTTTGAGTCTTTTGTGTTTTGTGTTCCTATTTTACTTCCTGTGGTAAAGCTACTGGGAACTCTCTCTCTCTCTCTCTCTCTCTCTCTCTCTCTCTCTCTCTCTCTCTCTCACACACACACACACACACACACACACACACACACACACACACAACACAAAAACACACAATATATAAATAGAGAGAGACAGAGATAACAAGAGAAACAAAATTGAAAAAGGGAATTGCTAACAAACACCAGTAATGTTTAGAAAGGTACTTATGGATGAACAACCAGAATGGACTTCCATGCCCAGTTTTTTAAGAATTGCATCCAAGCATTTAACATTGTCATTTAATTTAACTCTTCAGCTTCCTATTTAAGAAATAATCAATGAAGGCTGCATTTTCTATCGAAACTCCAAAGAATGCTCTTAGAGAGAGAAGGAGGTTGCCTAGAGGATGCCTTTGGTCTGACATTGTAAAATTGCTTAGAAACTGTTTTTAGCTGCTGGTACATTACATTGAAGTCAAATTAATGTGACATTTGGTATCCTAGTTTTCCTAGAAATGCAGAGAATAGGATTACTTTGTCAATATTTGTATACTTTATTCACTTACTATCTTTCTCTCATCTCCTACTCCTCTCTCTCTTAAAGAGCCAAGAAACAAAAGCAAAAGGCTTTATAGGTCACCTTGTGAGTTTCTCTGTTGAAACCACATGACCAACACAGAGTAAAAGGAGCCCTATAAAAAGTAAACAAGTGAACAACACCCAATAAAACTTTATGGAGTCTGAAATGTAAATTCAAAGAATGCAAATCAAATTCAATCACGAAATCGTATCATTAATTTTTTTTCTTCAACCAATATAATCTATGAAATACAGTCCATAAACCATACAAATATAGTTGGCTACATTTGGCCTTCAGGCCATAGAGTTTGACAACCTCCACCTTTAAACTTCTCATAAAATTAAGGGAAAAGGAAGAATTTAACAAAGCCTGACTGGTGAAACAAAACATAGAAGTGTTATGTTTAGAAAGAGGAAGTTTCATAGAGTAATGTGCATGTCCAACATCATTCGTCAACATGACTTGACCCTCCAACACACACACAGAAGCCACAGTGCTCACTCACCCCACTTCCCTGATAGCTTTCTTGCCTGATGATTTCCTATAACTAATATTTCCATGCACTATTTTATATTTTTGTTTGTGGTTGTAGCTTTCTGTATACTTTAACCCACAACAAAAGAAAACATTTGACATTTTCTACCAGCATTAATAAGAGTGACTCCAATTGATACTCAACAACTACTTTAGCAGAATTTGATGCTCTGAAAATAATTTACTTATGATCTGAGAACTATACAAATGTGGGGAAAATGTGAAAAATTGGAAGTGAAATAAATATCATTGTAATCTCATTTTATAATTACTACTCCTGCTGGGCAGTGGTGGTGCATGCCATTAATCCTGGCACTCAGGAGGCAGAGGCAGGGATATCTGTGAGTTCAAGGCCAGCCTAGTCTACAGAGTAAGTTCCAGGACAGCTAGGATTGTTACACAGAGAAACAGTGTCTCAAAAAACCAAAAGAAAAAGAAAACAACAACAACAACAAAAAACCAAAACTCAAACAATTGGTATTTCCTAATAAGTTTAATGGATATTTATTTTTTATTTATTAATTTACTGTGTATATGTATGTACATGCTAGTGTAAAGGAGGAGGTCAGCGGGCAACTGAGGAAATCAGTTCACTCTTTCCAACATGTAAATTCTGGACATTGACATCAGGTTGCCAGTCTCAGAAGTGATCACCTTCATTTGCTGAACCATCTAGTGGACCCAAGACTGTGTTCTTTAATTTGAAAAGAAAATTTTGGCAACACTCTCAGAAATTCATATTTAGTATTTGCCATGTAAGCATCTATAGACTATCTTTGATGAGGTAGAGATAATTAATTTGATTGGCAATATTTGAAGTCCTGAGTATGTTAAAATATTTTAAAATATCACCAATAATGCAACACTTTGAATCAGCATTTGTTTTTCATGTGTCCTTAAACTGACATGTCTTAAAGTGTCTTAAAAAGATAGAAGGTATTATTATTCTAATTATAATCATGGGAAACACCAATATCTAGATAATCATTTTACTATAAAGTTTTCAAGTTTCAAGGTACTCTAATGTTACCAGAATAAGTAAAATTTTAGGCATTCAGAATAGTGGAAACTGTTGGTGAAAAGACAGATCTTAAAGTCAGTACATAGCTAGCAGTTACAAGATGCTCAAATTCTTAATTAATAAAAACCCCTTACATTTATCAAAAACACAAATTTGTATCCACTAGATAAACATCAACATATAAATACATGTATTTATGTTTTATTTACTTAATTTTTATGAGTGTGTTTTTGTGTATTGGGCAGGCATGCATGCAGCATGGCAAAATGTGAGTGTCAGAAGGTATCTTGTGGAAATCAGTTCTCATCCAATTTCTTGTGGATATCAGTTCTTAATCCAAGTAGGTTTCAGGAATTGAACTCAGGTCATCACCTTGACAGTAGTGCCTTAATCTATTAAAGAATCTTCTGACTCTGTGAGTACATTTTAAAAAGTTGTACAGTATATTTTGTTTCTATTGGTCATTTTCTTGATGACACAAAATAAAATACATTTTTAATAATCTCCATTTTTGAGAGAAGGGAGTTGCAGGACATTATATAAAGAACCGTGAGTTTGTTAGGCAATATTGTATCACTGATTTAGATTTAGCTTTATGCTCTGCTTTTAATTAACTAATATAAAATAAAAGGATAATGAAAGGTGCAGTTATAATCATCAAACCACATGGATCATCAAACTTCTTGAACTTGAGTGTTTTCATTTCTTGTTTTATACGTGCACATCAGAAAACTTGAGTATGACTCCACTCTCACCATTAGCCCGTGTGTGTGTGTGTGTGTGTGTGTGTGTGTGTGTGTATTTGTGTGCATACAGTTACAATTGTTGTATGGTGTAACTGAGTAAATAAAATATCTGTACTTACTTGAAAGTTTATTCATGAATTTTTCTCTTCATATTAATTCATCTATTAATTTGTGTACATCATTATATATAATGTGTATTTATATTTCTGAACAACATTAAATGTTGCACACTCCTAAAAGCATTTCTACAAGTCAAGAGTGAAGATAATTTGAGTAAAAAATAGGGTGCATACATTTTTTTTTAAAAGTCGTTGACAGCAGTTTTAAATTCATCTTATATTAGTACATAAAAATATTTTACAGTCATGAAATTGAAAAAAATGTCCAAATTTTAATCAGTGATTGATAAGTGGTAAGCCAATAGCTGATAGGTTTTATAATATTTAGGAGCAGTAACAACAGCATATTTTATGATTTAATTGGGCATTGATGTACTTTCTAAAATATAGGGAATTTTTCCTGTAATTTTACATTTTAACCATTTTGTAAGCTGTCTTATATAGCGGTGATGTACAAATTTGAGTGCATATATGTAGAAGAAATGCATGTGTGTGGCCAGATATCAAAGCCTGGTATCTTAAGCAAAGTCTATCCAAATAATATAATAATAATAATAATAATAATAATAATAATAAATAACAATAACAATAATAATGCTCACATATGTTCATATTCATATATTCAGAATTCATTATATATATATATATATATATATATATATATATATATATATATATATATATATATATAATGGATATGAATCAGATTCTTTCTTTGAGCTTAGGGTTCATTATTTTAGTTGGGCAAGCTGGACAAGTCTCCAGATACTACCATTTCCTCTGCTTCTGGGGCTGGGGTTACAGGTATGTGCTGCAAAACCCAGCTGTTTATGTGTGTGTGTGTGTCTTCAGGCCTTATGTTTTCACAGCAAGAAAATATAACTGCCCAGCCATTGCCCCAGCCCAGCTGTGTCAGGCTTTGGATGTACGGAGAGGAACACTGACTGTAGGATGACCTAAGGAACACCAGAGCAACGGAAGAGCCCCTAGGGGATTGATGATGGCTTGGTTTCCTAGCTGTGTGCATCTGTCAAAACTCATGTACACAAACACCTCTGGTTGGTACATTTCACCAAAGATGGTGTATCCAAAATCTCTACACGGCCACCATAATCTCGTTAATGACCTACAAGGTGATGTAGTTGTGGTGAAGTGCATTAATGTTGACAAAACTGAAATGGATGGATGGGTAGAAAAACAATAAACTAGTATGATATTATAAGCAAATAATTTATTTAAATGTACACATGCTCACAGTTAAATTCTGACATTTCATATGTTTAATGTCCATAAAAATACTTTAATAAATTAAAATATCTTTTTCCAGTGTAACTAGATTTATAAGGCTACTGAAAAAGTAGAGATTAGTGGTTTAGAGATAACTGAACAAAGAAAAATATATGTTTTATGTAAACTGATATTAATATAATTGTTATAGATCTATAAATCTGAGGACGTGTTGAAATTTGAATAAAGATTAAAAGTCACTTTTGCATTGTCTAAATTGACCACAGAGAAAGAAAAGATAAATAGGCCAGGTGTTTAGTATGAATGACTATACTTCAAGAGGTTTGAATCAGTCACCATACTGTTGGTGGAAGGTTCTTTGTCCAGCAACTTCCAAATACTCAGCAGCTGCTTCTTAGATAATTGACTCAGAGGCTTAATATTACTTATAAATGCTCAGCTGTTAGATCAGGCTTATTATTAACTTGTGCTTATACTTAAATTAACCCATAATTCTTATCTATGTGTAGCCATGTGGCTTGATACCTTTTATCAAAACTTGCTTAATTCTCATCTTGTTTCCCCTGCTTCTAGCTGATGACTTCTCACTCTGCCTTTCTGCTTCCCAGTATTCTTGGTTTAGTTGCCCCATCTATACTTCTTTCCTGGCTACTGGCCAATTAGCATTTTAATTAACCAGTTCAAGAGATAAACCTTTATGGTGTACAAGAGAATTATTCCACAGCATTATACAACATATGTGCATTCAAATCCATCATGTTGTAGACCACAAAGTATGAAATTTTATTTGTCACTTTAAGGTAAATTATCACTTTACATGATTTGCACTTTGAAAACACAAAATTGTCATAACAAATAATTTAAAAATAATGTTTTGTTTTAATATCTCCATCTTCATAATGAATATTAAATATAACTGATAAGATAAAAAGGTAGATTATTTATCTGATTTAAAAAGGAACTGCTTGTTTTGAATATTTTACATTGGATTGGATTTTTATACATTGTAAAGAAATTCTGTATTGGACTCACCAAAATAGGATAATTAATGAAATTTTTGTGTGAATATGTCAAATGTTAATGGACTAGACATTGTTAATGTAATTTCTGACTGTATATATTGTATATACTTATTGTACATATTTTTTCTCATATTAGTTATAACTTTTTTATTTTAGACAAAAAAGGGGGGATGTACTTGATATATTGTGCACCACAATAAACTTATCTGGGAGTCAGAGAACAGAACAGCCGCTGTATTAAACAAAGAGTTTAGGCACATGCCTTTAATCCTAGCATTCGGGAGGCAGAAAGCCATCTGGATCTCTATGAGTTCAAAGCCATATTGGGAACAGAGGCAGGCATGGTGACACACACCTTTGATCTCAGCACTTGAGATCTCATGTCTTTGCTTTAGAAGGACACATGCCTTTAATCGCAGGAAGTGATGGCAGGAAGCAGAAAGGTATATAATTCATGAGGAAACAGAAACTTGAGTTCTTAAGGTAGGATGCTGTGGGACGGTCTGTATGTCAAATTGCTCTGATTGGTCAATAAATAAAACACTGGTTGGCAAGTGGCCAGGCAGGAAGTAGGTGGGACAAGGAGAGAGGAGAATTCTGGGAAGTGGAAGGCTGACGTGGAGAGACACTGCAGCCGCCGCCATGACCAGCAGCATGTGAAGATGCCGGTAAGCCACCAGCCACGTGGCAAGGTATAGATTTATGGAAATGGATTAATTTAAGCTAAAAGAACAGTTAGCAAGAAGCCTGCCACGGCCATACAGTTTGTAAGCAATATAAGTCTCTGTGTTTACTTGGTTGGGTCTGAGCAGCTGTGGGACTGGCGGGTGACAAAGATTTGTCCTGACTGTGGGCAAAGCAGGAAAACTCCAGCTACAGTGGGAGGACCAGGAATTAGAAGCTTTTGAGCCATTCAGTAGAGATCCTCATGGGTGCAGACTCAGAGGCTTTCAGTATGAGGAAACAGGATCAGCTGAGGAGTTGGTGAGGTAAGGTTGGCTGTGCTTGTTCTGTTTCTCTGACCTTTCAGTTTTCACCCCAATATCTGGCTCTAGGGTTTTTTTTATTAAGACCTTTTAAGATTTATTTTACATATAACACAAATTTCTGTCATGAACATACCTTTCAAAGACATTATTACATATTTTTCTTTACTATTTAAAACTACTAATGTCATTTTTCATTGTATTTAGTATTAGAATTTAGTTTAAATAAAAGCTAAACCTTAAAAAAATCTTTGTTACATTATATTTTTAAGATAGGTTATTAAAGCATGAAGCCCATAAAAATTGATCAAACATGGATTATAAAGGTAAGAGTTAATAGTAAAGAATAAATGAGTATTAATGAATTTATACTCATAGTTCTGAATAATTGTTAATAATTATTTAGATTACATACAATCAATTTATATGTAGGCTCAGCATTATGACTACAATTATTCTTCAAAGAATGAATGAAATTATATAAAAAATAATTAATAACTGAACACCTCCACTGTTATAGCAGGTGTTCTAATTTAATACATAATATAATTTTTAAGATAAAGAATCGGTGTTATTTCCATTCAGATATATAGAACTCTTAAAGTCCATCAATGTATTACAAAATTTGTGAAGCTCCTATAATTAATAGTTAAAATATCACTGTTTTACTTTATAAACATTCAAAAATTTTGTAATAGCAGAACTAAGAATAAAATAAGAAATTGTAAAATGTAAGGTTATGTTTTCAGGAAAATCAAAAATTGAAAAAAAAATCAAAAGGGGATTCTTCTTGTCAAAGATTACAAAGTTTATGATAAAAATGTTTCTGACTGAAAACTAGTGACAGTGGGAAAATTACACATAGTTTTAAGTTGACTAATTCTGAACTGATATCTAACCCATGCGCTGTGTGTATTCCTATAATGCTAATGTTTGGATCTGTATGATAACCTAAGGTATTGTGACTTGGTTGTTTGTCAACCTTCAGCATTACTGGGGGGGAGGTACTCTTAAGGGAAGTGGCACAATAGAAGGTAGTTAGGGAACATGCCCCTGGAAGGGTATTTGGACAAACGACTTCTTCAAAGGTTTTCATTTTAGTTCACCATGAGGGACATAATCCATCTTCACCAGTGCCCTGCCACCATGATGTGCCGGGCTACCAAGCTGGATGCAACAGGGCTCACCTTGGATTGAAGCCTCTCAGCCTACGAAGGAAGCAAACCTTCCTTTCATGTATGTTATCATTCTCACACATTTTGTTACAATGGTCATAACAGAGTTAAATTCCATGTGATGTTTCAATGTGTGTTCATTAGGTTACCAGGTTAAGCATATCTGTCTCTTCCTTAACTACAAAATATTCATGATGAAAACCAGCAAGTCCTTTTCTTGTAGCTTATAGGAACAGCTATCAATTTTATTCATGTGAATCACGTATGTTTCACATTCTGGGGCTTGAAAATTATATACTTCTTCAGGAAAACAATAAAGGCAGTCAAGCAAGAAGGCAATTAAGGAAGACTTCTTGAGAATTAAATGATTGTGGAAGGCAGCCCTCACTGAGGACAGATGATATTCAAACCAAGGATGAGATCTGGAGACATATTTTCCTTGTGACCAGTGGAATTGTGATAGACTATGTTGGACACACTGGCAGATTCAGAATGGGACACTGAGGAAGACTGTCATAGCTCTAAATCATCTAGTGTCTCCACATCAGAAGAAAGAATCTATAATGTAAGCCCCAAAATAGTCCACAGAGACTTAACTATTACTCCAAAATATCACTGCTCTGAAAACAAGGAACTGAACATTACCATAATTACACACAGACACACACATACACACACACACACACACACACACACACACACACACACACACACAGCAAGCAAAAGATTTTCACTCCTATGCTCTTAGGTATTGCCAATACCACTCATAGTACATAAACTAAATATATGAAACAGAAACAGACGTGCAGATCTGTATTACACACCCCTGGATTCAACCAATTACAGATCTAACCTATTAGGTGAAAAGAAACAAAAACAAACAACAACAACAAATGGTCACAAGTATATTGAAGATGTATTAATGCTTTTTTTATTCTTTCTTAAATATCACATTTTAACTATAATTTATATACTTTTACATACAATTAAGCACAAATAAAATATCATCACAACAGTTCTCACATGTCATAAATGTTTCTCTCAAAGTACCTGATTCTTGTTTGGAAGGTGATATTCTATTTAACAGTCTGACAAAAGAAAACAAATTCTAGATGCAGAAATTAATGTTATAACAAGCCCTGGTGTGTTTTCTTACATAATGTTCATCAATCTTTCAGAATTCCCTAGGCTTGTTATGAAACCTACTAGATTCTAACAGCAAATCTATAAAGCATAAATACTGTTCCTTTTAAAATAAAGAAAATGACAGAACTGTCCTGCCATGGGATGTTCTGTATGTTAAATGTGTTGGTCTTGTTGGTTAATAAATAAAACACTGAGCCAGTAGCCAGGCAGGAAGTATAGGCAGGACAAGGAGAGAAGAGAATTCTGGGAAGTGGAAGGCTGAGTCAGAGAGATGCTGCCAGCCACTGCCATGAAAAGTGAGATGTAAGTTACCAGGAAGCAACGAGCCACGTGGCAACTTATAGACTAATAGAAATGTGTTAATTTAAGATATAAGGACAGTTAGCAAGAATCCTGCCACAGCTATACAGTTTATAAGTAATGTAAGTCTCTGTGTTGGGTCTGAATGGCTGTGGGACTGGTGGGTGAGAGAGATTTGTCCTGACCGTGGGTCAGGCAGGACTGGAAAAAACATTAGCTACACTGTCCTATGTGCTCCTTCTGTTTATCTTGATATTATATAGTATAGCCAGTAAAACAAAATGCAAAATTATCAGAAAAGGAAGAATATATTTGTATATTCCTGAACATGCACATGATTACATGTTTAAATACATTAAATCATTGAAACATTCTGGAGAAGCGAGTGTATGCCTTTAATCACAGCATTCAGGAGAGAGAGGCATGTGAATCTCTATGACTCTGAGGCCAGTCTGGTCTACATAGTGATACTCTGTCTCAAAAGGAAAACAAAAACAAATAATATTCACTTCCATCCTTCAAAGAGACACAAAAATAATGGGTCTTGAGGGCCAGAAATATGGCTCAGTGGTTAAGAACACTTGTTGCTTCTTTAGAGTAATTAGGGTTCAATTCCCAGAAATCACATGGCAGCTCACAACTGTCTGTAACTGCATTTCTCGGAGATCCAATGCCATCTTAAGGATACCTCAGACAGTATAAGTACACAGACACATGAAAGAAAGCATTCATACACATAAAATTAAATAAATAAGCATTAAAAATCCAAGGACTTAGAGGTTTCATTATACAATTATTTCTAACATAGGTAATTTTCAGAATAAAACACTATGTAATTTATTAATATGTCTGCATATGTTTTACAGATGGAAATTAATCCATATACCATTGAAGCCATGTTTTTTCACCCATTGAATTCCTAAGTAGAATCACCCAAGAGAAAGCGATACAATTTTATGTAAGAAAATAGTAGTGATTAAAATTTTTATAGGAACATGAATATAATTGCAATAAAGTTCGCAGAGTCAAGCTCAATATACTTTATCATTTCCATATGGGTAAACTGTTTAAATGTTCGTTAAGAGTTTAAAAAAATATAAACTTTAATACAGAAAATTAGAAGTACTGAATTAAAATGATACAAAAATCACACACACATATTTAATGTTTTATTGAAGATGATGAAGATATAAATATATCCCAATATAATTATAGGTAGGTAGATAGTTATAGCTAGCTATGTATATGACCACATGTACACATATGTAAAGTGTGGAATAGTAAAAATGATGTTTTTATGCCATGAAATGATACTAGTTCTTTCAATCTATACTATTGTATAGTTTCTTTTTCTGAGGTTGTCATAATAAGAATGAAATTAATGTTATCTTTAAAAACATACTAACTGAAGAAAAATGTGGTACTATTCCTATGATTCCTATGATGACAGAAATAATCTAAATATCAGTAAACTCATGAAAATATACCTAATAAAGCATTTTTGAAAAAATACTTTCCACCAAATTTTATTTAACATCTTACATACTCACACTTATATCTAATACAGTTATGGTATTATACTATAAGAAATCACTATTTAGGTTAGGGAAATTCTGATGAATGCACTGGGAGAATTGACCTTCTCTGCTCTGTCTTCCAGAGTCTCATAGATGACTAAGTTTGTTTTATTCTTATCTTTTAAGTAGGAGAGCCAAGCAAGTGAGGTCTGAAATGATGAAATTTAAAAAAAATCCTAATTTTGAGTTGGTTAACTGACACAGTTTGTACTGAAAAGATGCCAAAGAGAAAGCATGTGTAACTATTGCTGCAACTGAAAATCTTGAAAAAAATCTGTAAGAATGAAATAATTTTATCATGCTTTAAATGACTTAAACATAATTATGTTTATTTATATATCTCAATGAAAAGTATAAGATGACTACAACACTAAATATTGTTTTTAAAAGGTAACAAATAATTATGCAGAAAGAAATAGCATCATCAACCAAAAACAAATACAACTTTAAAATTATCAGTAATTATTATTTAACCTTTACATGAGACTTTCAAAAACTTTTGACAATTCCTATATGATTTGTCATTGATGTCTTACTGAGAATGTGGGAAGTTAACTCACAAATTACATAATAAAGTACTAAAGGCCATCCTGGTTACTGTTGGGGTATCCTTAATACTAGTAAACACACATACACACATACTGGGCTGCTTGCAATATTTTAGTTTATTTCTTTTATGTACTCCATTTTATCATTCTACTTTTTCAGAATTATTATAGCCTCCTGAAATATCAGGGCTTTGGTATTTTTAGTGACATCAAGTATTTGAACAGGCATCTCTCTCTGATTTTAATGATGGTTTCTCTAGAAGACTATCACCTCCCTACAAATATATCTGGATTCAAAAGAAGAGAACCTGTTATGTCGTAGCTAGTTTATGGTTTTCACAATGAATTACTAGTTGTCAAAATTCATTCCAATGCCTCCCATTCCTTGAAAAGGTCATAGTCTTCCAATGGTAAAAATAGATATAAATATATGAATATTTTTATCATCAACATTATCTTTCTAACCTAACAAAAGAAATCAGAATCTCCCCCCAGATCTACTTCTTCTCTTTTTCCCTTAAAAAAAGGAAATAGGGCCGGGCGGTGGTGGCGCACGCCTTTAATCCCAGCACTCGGGAGGCAGAGCCAGGCGGATCGCTGTGAGTTCGAGGCCAGCCTGGGCTACCAAGTGAGCTCCAGGAAAGGCGCAAAACTACACAGAGAAACCCTGTCTCAAAAAAAAACCAAAAAAAAAAAAAAAAAAAAAAAAAAAAAAGGAAATAGGAGTCCTCCCAGGAATATCAAAAAGACATGGAATAAAAAGTTGCAATAAGACAAGGCACACACCCTCATATCAAAGCTGGACTAGGCAATGCAGTAGGAGGAAAAGGGTCCCAATAACAGGCAAAGGAGGAAGAGACATCCCCACATACTCCAACAAGAACACCAAACTAAGCAAACCATAACAGATATGCAGAAGACCTATTTCAGAAAAGAAATTTCAGGGTCTGTGATTGTCACTTCAGTCTCTCTGGCCCACAATGAGCCCTACTTAGTCGATTCTTGACATGGTCCTCTCGTTCCTACAATCCTTCTTCACCCTCTTCTGAGGTGTTCCACTGGCTCTGCCTGGTGTATGGTTCTGGGTATCTGCATCAGCTCACATCAGTTGCTGGATGAAACCCCCCCTAACGACAATTGGACAGGTTGATCAATGGAATCCAATTGAAGATGCAGAAGTAAATCCACACATGTATGTACACCTGATTTTTTATAAAGAAGCCAGGAATACACAATGAGGGGAAAGACATTCTCAACAAATGATGATGGTCTAACTGGATATCACCATGTAGAAGAAAACAAATAGATCCATATCTATCACCCTGCAATATGGTGATACTTTCTTTGTGCTCTGCTATGGAATAATTCTCTTGTACACTGTAAAGATTTGTCACTCAAAATTGGTTTAATAAAATGCTATTTGACTAGTAGCTAAGCAGGAAGTGTAGGTGGGGCTACCAAACTAAAAATGCTGGGAAGAGGAAAGGTGGAGTCAGGAGTTATCAGCCAGACACAGAGGAAGCAAGATGAGAATGCCACACCGATAGAAGGTATCAAGACACATGGCTAAACATAGATAAGAATTATGGGCTAATTTAAATAAGAGCTAGTTAGTAATACACTTAAGTTACTGGCCAAGCATTCAAAAGTAATAGCATGCCTCCGTGTCAATTATTTAGGAAGAGGCTGATGGTTATTTGGGAACAGGAAAGCAGGAGAGAAACTTCCACCCACAGTGCTCTAACAAATAAAGCTTGCCTGGCAATCAGAGTGTGGAGTTAGGCACTAGTAACCATAGAGGCCAAGCAGAGATGACACACACCTTTAACCCCAGCACTTGGGAGGAGGAAGTAGGAAGATTAGGAGCTTAAGGCCACTCTGTGCTACACAAGATTGAACCAGTCTAAAAGAAAAACAGAGCCAGGCAGTGGTGTCTCACACCTTTGATCCCAGTACTTGGGAGGCACACATCTTTAATCCCAGCATTAGGGAGATGGAGACAAGAATATAAGGCAGGAAGAGACAGGAGGTCAGCCCCTCTTCAGTCTGAAGATTTGGTAGAAGTCTCCCTATTGTCTGGCTCCTTTACTTCTCTGATTTTTCAGTATTTACGCTGATATCTAACTCTGGGTTTTCATTATTAAGACCAATTAGAATTCATGCTACACCTGCACAAAATTCAAGTCCAAGTGGATCAAAGACCTCAGCATAAAATCAGTGGTTTTCTTCTAATAGAAGAGAAATTGGTGAATAGCCTGGAATGCACTGGCACAGGATACAACTCCTTAAACAGAACACAGATAGTGCAAGCATCAAGAGCCACAATCAATAAATGGGACCTCATTAAGCTGAATGGCTTCTGTAAGGCAAAAGACACTGTCAAGAGAACAAAAGAACATGCTGGGGATGGGAAAAGACTTTGACTATCTTAACACAAGAAAGAAGGCTCATATCCAAGATATATAAAGAACTCAATAAACTATATATAAACAAACCAAATAATCCAATTTAAAAAGGGATGCCAATCAAAACAGAGAATTCCAAGCAGAGGAATCTCAAAAGGCTCAGAAAATCTTAAAGAAATGTTCAACATCCTTAGCCATCAGGAAAATGAAAATCAATATTATTTTGTGATTGTACCTTACCCAGGTCCAAAAGGCTAAGATCAAAAACACAAGTGACAGCTCATGCTGGAGAGGATGTGGAGCAAAGGGAACACTCTTCCATTGCTGGTAGGAGTACAAATTCATACAGCCACTATGGAATTCAATATGGAAGTTCCTCAGAAAATTGAGAACTGATCTGCCTAAGGTCCAGCTATACCACTCTAAGTCCTATACCGAAAGGACTTTCCATGCTACCACAAGTATACTTGCTCATTTGTGTTCATAGTAGCTTTATGTATAATATCCAGAAACTAGAAATAACCTAGCTGTCCCTCAACTGAAGAATGGATTTAAAAAATGTGGTATATTTATATAGTGGAGTACTACTCTCAGCTGTTAAAAATAATGACATCACAAAATTTGCAAGCAAATGGATGGAACTAGAAAAATCATCCTGACTGAGGTAACCTAGAAAGACAAACATGATATGAAGTCACTTATAAGTGGACATTGGCTTTTAAGTAAAGAATAATCGTGCTGCAATCCACTCAGAGAAGCTAAGTAAGAAGGAGAACTCAAGGCGAGTATGCATTGACGTCTTTGGGGAAATAGAATAGATTTTGCCGGTTAACTGGGGGCAAGTGGGGATGGGAACAGGAGAGCAAAGGCAAGGGGAGGGGTGGAGGGAGAGAGTACTGGGAGAGATGACAGGGATTTGGGGGATGTGCATTTGTGGGGCAATGTAGAAACTTAGTGCAATGGAAACTTCATGAAATCTACGCGAGTGACCCTAGCAAGACTCCCAGTAGTGGGGGATACAGAGCCTGAACTGCCCATCTTTTGTAACCAGACAAGGCTTCCAGCAGTGGACTGAGACGTCAACTCAACCACAAAACTTTCAACCTACAATACCGCCTGCCTGCAAGATGTGATGAGAAAATGGTGGTACAGAACTTGTGGGAGTGGCCACCAAAGACTGATCCAAGGAGAGGGAGCCCATGGCTAATGCTGCCTGGATGTCCAGGAACCAAAGTCATGATAGCCCAGAGGCCCAGGATAAAAACAAACATGACTGGTACACAAAAATTTAATGAAATGTCTCCTAATGACATTCTCCTATACTCATAGATCGGTGCCCAAAACAAAAATCTTAATAACTATTTACAGATTGCACAAGCTAATCCAATGTATTGCTGATTTAATCAGAAATATGCTGTGGCATTCCATATTTTCACACACACACACACACACACACACACACACACACACACACACACACACTTCTTTTACTAAAAATAGACTTTTATCTCACATAATATATCCTAATTATATATTTTCCATACTATGCTCTTCCTAATTCTTCTCCACATTCCTTCACAACCAGATCCGTTGTGCCATGCCTATACATGCTACCCTTAGTATCTGTGAGTTCATAGTAGTTTCAATCACATTTTTTTAGAGAGCTTTGTTTTCATGGTATCCCTATCCTCTCTGGCTTTCACATACTTTCTGTCTCCTCTGATGATGGCTGAAAAAGGCAATGATAGATGAGAATAACAGAATGTAATGATATATTGTTGAGTAACTTTTTTGCTGCAGTTTTTTTTTTTAATTACTGTAGTTATTACCCCAGGTCCCTGGACAATCTGGTATCAGGTTCTTGAACTCCCAAGCACTGTCAGGTATAGGTTACACATCTTGGAATGGGCCTTAAGTCAAATCAGTTGTTGCTCAGTTACTCCCACAGCTTTGTGTTACCATTGCTCTAGCACGTCATGCAGGCAAATCAACATTGTCAAACAGAGGATTTGGCTGGCGTATTGTTTATGTTCTCTTCTCGGAGCATGCAGAGTACCTGTGCCAAAGATGCTACCATGGCCAGATAAGTGTCATAATATCTGAATGTTGCTAATTATAAAAGAACAAAAAATTAAGATGCCTGGGACAGTTTAATAATACCTAAAGGATTTCTTCAGTTTAGAATGACTACTTTGTGTATAGAAAAGTTTATATTCATATAAACAATTTAACTAAACAGACTCCATATTCTCATATAGTTTATGTTTTAGAAACTATATTAAGAGACGGTATCCACCAATTAGAATGCTATTGGCTTTAAATAAATCAGGAAATTAAAATAGAAATGGAAATATATATAAAGTTTTGCTTAAATTTTTGTGGATACATCAGTGTTGGACTGGAAAACATAAAAATTTCATAGAGATCATTGCAATGCCATTAAATATTCTGCAGTAACCAGTTATATAGTACCATATATTTAGCAGCTAAAAATTCAAGTTAGTACCTACTTCTTTTTTTTTTAAATATCATGACGTTTTAGTAATATTGATTTATTATTCAATGTTCACAACATTTGTTTTAGGATAAATACTACCCTCTGAAGATTTGCAACTATAATTGATCATACATTTTTTTTCATGTGGAATATAGCATGTTTAAAGAGTAAATGACAATAATTTAGCAGAGTATACTTGAATCCTAGGATCCGGCTTTAGCATTTTGTGTGTGTGTGTGTGTGTGTGTGTGTGTGTGTGTGTGTGTGTGTGTGTGAGTGCACGCACACATGTGTGGGTGTAGGAGCATCATTGGACACAGGTGTGTGTGTACATGTTTTGTGTGTAAGCTAAAGCACTAAAGAGAACAAATATTCATATTCATTACATTTTTACAAAAACTCCAAACCAGATTCTTTACATGCATCTATCTCTCCAGCCTCCCTTCTTCATATTTTAATGCTCTCGTTTTGTTTTGTATATTAACGAGGGCTTGCTGTGTGGTATTTCTTTATATATTTTTTCCCATTTGGTGTTGGAATGTTTCCAGTATCTAAAATATGACTTTTTTGAGTTTTGCAAATTTGTCTTTCATGATCTTGGGGAAGATTTTATCTGTGACATTGGGGTATGATTCTTATCTTACACACACACACACACACACACACACACACACACACACACACACACACATTACTATGGTGTTGATCATTACCTGTGTAATATTTTCAGTTGATATTTAACTATACAAACATATGTGTGTTTCTGACATGCAGTTAAATTACTCTTCTGGTTTTTATTGAGTTTTGATATTATATTTGCTATTTTTCTGTCTCACTTATAAAGCTTTATCTTGAATTTTCTAATTATTTTCCTGTTACAACTTCACTTTAGACTGAGTTCTCATCAATAAATCTATATTTTTTTTGAAAAAAAAAAAAAAAAAACAAGAACTATTGAGACACATAATTAAATTTTGAATTTATGACATTCAATATACTAATTTGTTCTTCTATATCCATTTTTCTGTTGCCAGTGTGAAACTCTCAGCTCCCCAAAGCAGAACTGCTTCATTCTTGCACTCCCAGAAGACCAATCCTTTCATACTGTATTTCTTTGTCATAAAACTGAAGTATCATTGCGATATATTCAACACATAATTCTTGTTTTCCAAGCAGACGTTTTAAATCCTGTTTTTTATTTCACACATAATTAACCGAAATTAATATAACATGTAAAGACATATAAGAAACAATTATGAACTGCAAGTAACAGTTTTAATGTTTCCCTTAATTTTTAAATATGTTATTTTTAACAAACATTTGTGTACATATTGTTAGGTTGTACAAATTGCACTATCCAAATTGATTCAAGGAGCAACAAAGGGTCTGAGTTAATGTAGATCTAGAAGCACATACCTTTGTTATTGTCCATTCCCCCAACAGCATAGAGAGTTCCAACTGTAGATTTTCTGGGCTTAGTTCTTGGGCTTTGCATTAAAGTTCTTCTTTCTGGCAATAGATGGTACTTCATTGCTTCCAGAATCAGTTTTTGACATTCCAAATCATTCTTAAATAGTGCATGGTTTTCAAGGTCAGCAAGTATCTGGGAATAATACACAGTCACTGTTAATGCTATTTCTTAATTAGTGAGTATATGTTTTCTGTATTGACAATAGAAGCTTAGTTCCTATCCCATTACTCTTAACTTTAGAAAACAGGATAGCAATGTTTTACTAGATAATAAAAATTATAAATAAAATAATCAAATATACTTGCTGCCTTTCCTATTTTTCCTAAGAAATCTAGACACTGTAACCAAAATAATTAAATGTAAATTTGCCTTAGGTTGATAATTTGGCTCATTGTATAAGTTTAACAATCTTCTAATTATGATATATGTGCAAAAGGTCATTTATACTAAAATGATTGACTCTAATATTATTGACATCAAAGTGACTTTTAACTAATTAGCATGTATTAATTTTAGTTTAAAATAATTCTGTGTTCACATTTTTATCAAATATGGAGATAATCATTAGAAAATATTTTAAAAAGGTCAGGTCAATTAGGATTTAAACTTTAAAAACTGTATATTATATTTTTGGTTTGAACCTAGCTTGTCTGGGGAAGGTGGGAAGTGAACAGGAGGAAGGGAGGAAGGGGAAACTGTGATTGATATGTAAAATAAAATACTTTTAAATAAAAAATTGTATATTAGTGGCATTGGTACTTTAATGGGTAGAATTAACTTAATAGCTTATGATAATCAAAATATAGCTTAAATTACTTTCAGATAGGCTCTATTGCCAGTTTCTTGCATTTTTCTAGTGTTGCATATGTATAACGGTCTTCAGTTTGCAGGAATATCATTTCCAAGTCTAGATGAAAATAATAGATTGGTTAGTCACAATTCATTAGTAACTTTATTTTTAATTAGAAAAATATTATATATATTGATGTGCTTATAATTTCCTTAGTTACTAAAATTCATTAAAATATATAGTGTGTATGACATAATTTAAATGTTAGCTAATTATTACAGCTTGTTAAAAAAGTAAATATGTATTAATGTTTGAATGGACAAAATTTTTGATTACATACTTGTTTATTAGTTTCAGCATTGTTGAAAACACTAATAATGATCAATTTTACCACTTCACATATGCAGATACTTCTTTATACTATTAAATCATGTTTTGTATTACAATAATTGAACAAGAGAAACACTCAGATTTATGTTTCTTATAAAATCAGTCTTATTAAAGTATATGTAGTGTAGTTAATATTAAAAGTAAGAAATTATTTATAACACAAGTATTTGTATTACACAGAATTACACAGAGTTTTTAAAATATGAATTGCTTCCCTTCTCCATCACCAACCATCTCCCTGTGGTTCCAGCGACCACCTGAGCCACATGCTCCTTCACATAATAATCAAAACACTAAATATACAGAATAAAGAAAGAATATTAAGAGCAGCAGGGGGAAAAGATCATGTGACATATAAAGGCAGACTTATCAGAATTACACCTGACTTCTCAATGGAAACTCTTAAAGCCAGGAGGTCCTGGTCAGACATTCTACAGACACTAAGAAACCACAGATGTCATCCAAGACTACTATACCTAGCAAAGCTTTCAATTACCATAGATGGAGAAAACAAGATACTCTATGACAAAACCAGATTTAAATGATACATATCCACAAATCCGGCCCTACAGAAAGTCCTGGAAGGAAAACTACAGCCATAGGAAGTAAGCTGCAATCACCAAAACATAGACAATAAATAACCTCACATCAGCAAATCACAGAGAATAGAAACGTAAATACACACACTAACACCACCACCAATAAAACCAAAAAATAAGAATTATTATCTCTTAATATCAATGGACTCAATTTGCCTATGAAAAGACACAGGCTAACAGAATGAATATGAAAACTGGACCCATCCTTCTGCTGCATACAAGAAACACACCGCATTCTCAAAGACAGACATTTCCTCAGATTAAAGGGTTGAGAAAAAACTTTTGAATCAAGTGAACTTAAGAAGCAAGCTGGTGTAGCTATCCTAATAGCTAACAAAATAAACTTCAAACTAAAATTAATCAAAAGAGATGGAGAATGACATTTTATATTCATCAAAAGAAAAAGCCATCAAGATAAAGTCTCAGTTCTGAACATTTATGCCCAAAATACAAGGGAATCTATATTGTTTAAAAAAATTTACTAACAGTTAAATCACACATCAAAATACACAAACTAATAGTGGGAGATGTGAACACCCCACTCTCACCACTAGACAGATCTCAGACAGAATCTTAACATAGAAATAAGGGAACGAGCAGATGTTATGGCTCAAATGGACCTAGCAGACATCTATAGAACATTTTACTCCAAAACAAATATATATATATATATATATATATATATATATATATATATATATACATATCTTTTTCTCAGAACCTCATGGAACCTTCTCCAAAATTGACCACATTTGGTAATAAAGCAAATCTCCTCAGATACAAAAAAAAAAAAATGGAATAACCCCCTGTACCTTATCAGATTACCATGGCTTAATGTTAGAATTCATTAACACAAATTGCAGAAAGCCTACAAACTCATGGAACCTGAACAATGCTAAACTGAATCATCACTGGGTCAAGGAAAAAAATAAGAAAGAAATTAAAGACTTCCTAGAATTCATTGAAAATAAATGCACAACATGTACAAAATAAATGCACAAACATATACATCACAGAGGCAGTGCTAAGAGGACATTTCATAGTATTAAAGCCCACATAAAGAAAGTGGAGAAATCTCACAATGGTCATTTAAGAGCACATCTGAAAGCTCTAGAACAAAAAGAAGCAAACTCACCCAAGAGGATTAGATGATGGCAATAATCAAATTGGGGACTGAAATCAATAAAATAGAAACAAAGAGAACAATACAGAGAATCAATAAAACAAAGAGTTGTTTGTTTGAGAAATAAACAAGATAGAAAAAAACTCATATACAAATTAAACCAAAAAGCAGAGACAGAATATCCAAATTAACAACTTCAAAAATGAAAAGGGGGACATAAGAAGAGACATGATGGGAATCCAGAGAATCATTAGGTCATACTTCAAAAACCTGTACTCCACAAAATTGGAAAGTGTAAAAGAAATGTAAATTTTCTGGGTAAGTACCATATACCCAAATTAAATCAAGGTCAGATAAACAATTTAAATAGACCTATAGACATTAAGGAACTAGAAGGAGTCATTATAAGTCTCCCAAATAATAAAAGCCCAGGACCAGATGGTTTCAGTGTAAAATTCCAGAGAATTTCAAGGAAGAGCTAATACCAATACTCCTGAAATTATTCTGAACAATATAAACAGAAGGAACATTGCCAAACTCTTTTTATGAGGCTACAGTTACCTGATACCCAAACACATAAAGATGCAAGTAGGAAACAGAATTACAGACTGCTTTCCCTCATGAACATTGATGTAAAATTACTCAATAAAATACTGGTAAACCAAATACATGAACATATAAAAAAGTCATCCACCATGATCAAGTAGGCTTCATCCAAGAGATGCAGGGACGGTTCAACATATGAAAATCTGTCAATGTAATCCACCATATAAACAAGTTGAAAGAAGGAAAAAAAAAAACACATGATCATTTCATTAGATGCTGAAAAAGCCTTGGACAAAATCCAACACCCCTTCATGATAAAGGTCTTGGAGAGATCAGGGATACAAGAAATATACCTAAATATAATAAAGGAAATTTACAGCAAGCCAACAGCCAACATCAAATCAAATGTATAGAAACTCAAAGCAATTGTACTAAAATCAGGAAAAAGATAAGGATGTCCACCCTTTCCATATCTATTCAATATGGTACTCAAAGTTGTAACTAGAGCAATAAGACAACAAAAGAGATCAAGCGAATACAAATTGGAAAGGAAGAAGCACAACTCTCAATATTTGAAGATGTTATAATAGTATAAATAAGTGACCCTAAGGGACTCTTCCAGTTGATAAATATCTTGAGCAATATACTAGGATACAAGGTTAACTAAAAAAAAAAAAATCAGTAACCCTCCTATATACAAATGATAAATGGGCTGAGAAAGATATTAGAGAACCTATCATTCTTTACAATAGCCACAAATAACAAAATATATCCGGGAGTAACTCTAACCAAACAAGTGAAAGACTGGGAGAACAAGAGCTTTTAATCTTTGAAGAAAGCAATTGCAGAAGATATCAGAAAATGTGAAGACCTCCCATGCTCTTGGATAGATAGGGTCAACATAGTAAAAATGGCAATCTTACCAAAAGCAATCAACAGATGCAAAACTATCCCCATAAAATCCCAAGAAAATTCTTCATAGACCTTGAAAGTGTAATACTCAACTTCCTATGGAAAAACTAAAAACCCAGGGTAGCAAAAACAATCTTATACAATAAAGGAACTTCTGGAGGTATCACCATTCCTGACTTCAAGCTCTCCTATAGAGACATAGTAATAAAAAGGGCTTGGTATTGGCATAAAAACAGACACATGGATCAATGGAATCAAATTGAAGACCCTGACAGTCAAAATGGATCAAAGACCTTAACACAAATCCGGTTACACTGAACCTGATAGAAGAGAAAGTGGGAAGTAGCCTTGAAAGCATTGGCATAGGAAACCACTTCCTAAATATAAAACCAGTAGCACAGACACTGAGAGCAACAATTAATAAATGGGACCTCCTGAAACTGAAAAGCTTCTGTAAGGCAAAAGACACTGTAAATAAGACAAAGTGACAGCCTACAGAATGGGAAAAGATCTTTTCCCAACCCCGCATCCGACAGAGAGCTGATCTCTAAAATATATAAAGAACTCAAATAAGTAGACATCAATACACCAAATAATCCAATTAAAAAATGGGGTACCATTCTAAACAGAAAGTTCTCAATAGAAGAATCTCAAATGTCTGAAAGACATAAAGGAAGTGTTCAATATCCTTAGCTATCAGGGAAAAGTAAATGAAAATGACTCTGAGATACCAGAGATACCTGTCAGAATGGCTAAGATCAAAAACAAATGATGTGCTGGAGAGGATGTGGAGAAAAGGGACACTCCCCCACTGCTGGTGAGAGTGCAAACTTGTACAGCCACTTTGGAAATCAATATGGCAGTTTCATAGAAATTGGGAATCAACCTATCAACCACACTACAAAGACATTTACTCAACTATGTTCATCACAGCATTATTCATAATAGCCAGAACCTGTAAACAACCTAGATGGCCTTCAACTGAAGAATGGATAAAGAAAATGTAGTACATTTACACAATGCAGTATTATGCAGCAGTTAAAAAAAATGTCATAATGAAATTTGTATGCAAATGGATGGAACCAGAAAAAATCATCATGAGTGAGGTAACTCAGACCTAGAAAGACAAACATGGTATGTACTCACTCATAAGTGAATATTAGATGCAAAGCAAAGGAAAACAGGTTACAATCCATCCATAAACCCAGAGAAGCTAGGTAAAGAGGAGGACCCTAAGTGGGACACACATCGATTACCCCAGGAAGGGGAAATGGTTAAGTTCTCCCGGGAAACTGGGAGAGAGAGTAAAGGGGAGGAAATGGGGGTATGAACATGAGAGTGCTGGATGACCCAATTGGGGGAGAGAAAGATAGGAAGAACAATGAAAGAGATATTTTGATAGAATGGGCCATTGTGGGGTTAGGGAGAAATCTGGTGCAAGGGAAACACCCAGGACCCCACAGGATGTCCCCAGCTAAGTATCATAGCAATGGAGGAGAGGGTGCTTGAACTAGACTTTTCCTGTTCTTAGATTGGTGTCTACCCTAATTGTCATCATAGAACCTACATCCAGTGACTGATGGAAGCAGATGAAGAGACTCAGAGCCAAGTACTTGGCTAAAATTCCTGGAGTTCAGTTGAAGAGATGGGGAGGTATTATAGGAGCAAGGTGGGTCAAGATCATGATGGGATAAACCACAGAGACAGTTGACTCAAACTAGTAAGAATTTACAGACTCTGAATGAGGGTGACAGTTGTTTGGATTGATGTGTTTGTGGGACCCCTGTCAATGGGACCAGAACTTATCCTCGGTACGTGAGCTGATATTTTATAGCCCATACCCTATGGTGCAATGCCTTACTCAGCCTTGATGCAGCGGGGAGGGTCTTGGAAACGCCACTACTTGGTATGGCAGCCTGTGTAGAATACCCAAGGGAGGCCTTACCCCTTATGAGGAGTGAATGGGAGTGGGATGGAGGAGGTAGACGGGAGTAGAAGAAGAGGCGTGAGGGGGAACAGTGGTTGGTATGCAAAATAAAAATAAAACAACAAAACTATCACAAATTGGCATCAGTATGGGAATTCAAGTTTTATTAGCATACTCCTAGACAAAGGAAAATATTATTTCCCAAACTATTAACTAAAGTGGATTATTATTATTGAAAACATTCTCCAAATCAATATCCTGTCTAAGTGACTTGGGGATCTTATATATGTATTAATATAAATGAAAAAAGCAGAATCAAAAGAGGTTTCCATGTCTCTCATTTCAAACTGACTTGTAAAGCTTATGTCAGAGACATCTGAAAGAATCTACGTCCAGCATTTCAAGAAACAAGGCAAGACTTTATTTGAAAAAGAAGCAGGTTCATTAATTTTATTTCAAGTACAGAAATCTCTGCTTGCCTTTAGATGATAAGTAATTGTAAAACTTGATATTTCAATAAAAATAACAATGACATGATCAAAGCAAGTAGTGTTCATAAAATTAATCCAAATAAGAGTTTTTATTACTCGACAATTGAAGCGGTATTTGTGCTGCTATAGTTTATGATTAACATTTATTTGGTGAGGCTGAGTATATTGTTTCACTGTGAAAAAACTCATGATTTCTAAAAGCTAAAATAAATCAATCAACCCATGTTCTCTATGAAGTTCACTCCATCTTGAACACATATATCCCCAAAATGCTATAGAACATTCACTCATTCATCTTATAAATTTTAGTCAGCAGCTGTTTTGTTCCAGTGCTATCAAAAGTCTTGAATATATGCAGCTTAATTTTACACCAGCATGTTCAAGTCTACCATTCTTCTCCCACCAGAAGGGCTTTCTTAATTGTTCCGTGTATAGGCTACAGTTGAAGAGTAACTTCATTTATTGGTAAACATCATTCAGTATCTTCAGGCTCCTATGCCAATCATTGTCTATTAGTATTTTACTTTGGCTATTCATCTACTTTTCCCAATATCCTAATGCACAGGAATCTGTGTGTAAATTTTAGATTTTCTAATCTATTTCTATAAGAATAAGTTGTACTATCTTTAATTAAAGCCTCTGCACCACTCTTACCTCCCCAATCTCTCTCCTTTCTTTCTACCAGGTACTTTTCCTTCTTAATCTTTTACTAACACATTACACAAAATTTTCAAAAACAATATGATAGTCCATTGCTTCAATAAATAATGACTTAATTGCCCAAAAGAGTAAAAAAAGTCAACAATCATTACAGAATTTGTTTATTATGCATGATATCACTAGGAAGTTTCAAGAACATGCTAAGTCATAAATGTGTAGTAAATAAATAAAAATGTTTTGTGCTTCTTGTTTGAATTAAAAATAAAAATAAGTGAATCATAAATTATAAATTATTTGCTAGTGTTTTAGATAATTTACTCACAAACTGAAAATGTACAATATACAAGCAAAATATTCAAATTCACTTCTCAAGTTTGATGCTAAATCATCATAAAATATTTCTAGGCTTTTAGAAAAGAGTTTGTGATCAATCAATCAAGTGTATATTTGATTTATGAAATAGTTTATTTCAGAACTATTTCATAGAACGTTACTTCTTGTTATAGTAAACTGACAAAATTGCTCTTGAACATCACTGTGAGTGACTTGAGTCTTCACTAGGAAATCTTTAACAGAACATTTTGCTAATCTTCTCTACCACATATGTACTTAATTCTGAACTCAATTTCTCCATCAATATTCTTCATTCTATATTAGACACCTACTATGTCTTTATTTCTCATTTAAAATAAATATTGACCTTTACTCATATTATAACTTTTTCCTACTTTAACTATTTTGAAGTATAAGATATATGAATGAATAAATATACTCTGAATGTTTTTCTTCCTATGAAACTATATCCAATGACAATATAACTTATCAAAGTTTTTCATCTCTACAGTAAAGCTCCCAGCCAAAAAGTTACCCAATAGAGTTATTTTAGTATTAACACCATCATTTTCCACTATTGTATTGCCATTCCAAATTTACCTTCACTGCTCAAAATTCTCTTACTAAATTATCCTTGGTTTTGAAGAAGATTACTTATTTGAATTCCTCACTCTGATATTATAAGAAATAGCATACAGAGATAAGAATTCTATTAAATTATCAAATCTATCAATAAATGTCTTATTTTAATTCAATTTTTTATATTTTTAGTGTAATTTCAAATACTAATCTGAAATCATTTCCTTGTGTACCTTTCCATCATATTTGCCTGCCTCTGCCTCCTGGGTGCTGGGATTAAAGGCATGAGCCACCATGCCCAGTAATTTTGGTGGTATTTAACTTGGTTGAGAAGCTAGACATAAAAGTTAGGTAAAGTAGGAGAGGAGGAAGAAAATTTTGGAGGTAGATTACACTGGGGGAAGATAAAGAGAATTCTAATCAGGCAGATTGTCTCTCTTGGACTGGTGAACACTGATCTGTACTTTCTGGAGAGGGGAAAGTGATCCAGGACCTCACACTCTGCTGGATGTAGTATGTTCCCAGTAGCCAGAGTATTTGTATGTCTTCAAATGGTATGCCTTGTGGATGAAATAAAATTAGCTTCAATTAAAGGCTCTGTTGCACCCAACCTCTCAGTACAGAAGCAATTTTGGAGGCTGACCCTAAGAAATTTAACACTGTATGCCAAAACAAATTCCCATATTAACCAACTACTTTATTTACTATTCCACACTTGATAATTTTATTGTTTCTGATGGGATATGTTTTCCTTATTTTGACATCTGTGATATATATATTTCTTTTACACTGTTAATAAAGAATATTTTAAGGTTTATTTTTGTTTTAATCTACAATTGGGTCTTTATAAAAAATAAAACAGGAATATGAACCTAGAGATATGACTCAAGGGTTCAGAACTCTTACTGCCTTTTCAGAGGACCCAGGTTCAGTACCAGACACCTACATCAGGTTGCTCGCATTTGTTTGTAGCTCAAGTTCCAGAGGATCCAATGTCCTTTTATCTGTGTAGGCACCTACATGTTCACAATATAAATAACTCACATGGCACAAATGCAAGCAAATAAATAAATAATAAAATAAAAAAACTAAATAAATAAACCTTGTAATAAACTTTATAGTAAACTTGTATTAATACTTGCAATAATTGTGCACTTTTGTATTATTTACCATGAATGGTCACCAATAGAAATGTATGTAGTAGTGTGTGTTTCTTACAAATATATATGTAGCTTTCTCATTTATTCACTTGTTTAAATTAAAAGCAAAATTGAAGAGAAGTTTTCATATCATCTATTATGTATAATATAATCTTATTATTCAAGCAGATAATTGGAAAAGATCTAATTGCAGATATGCAGATTCATCACAATTAATCAATATGCTTTTGTTTCATTTGCTCTTGAATAAAAATGTTTCTGATTGACAACACTGAATTTTTCATTAATTTTTGTCAACTCCATATGGAAACGACCATCTAGTCAGAAAAGCTGTACATTTGTGCTGTGAATACACTCTGAAAGAGACATTAATACTCTTAGTAACACAGAACCAATTAAGGATTTTTGTTTGCATAAAATAGTGAATTTTAGCATGTTAAATAAGAGGGATCTTTAAGTCTCATTTGTTTTCTTTAGAGATAGCCTACCTGAGAGCACTACCACAATACCATTTGTAAATATTTTGACACTTAATAAAACTAAACTTTAATTAGAATAAAATAGTGAACCTTTACATCTGTGTTACTAGTTTTTGCTTTGCTTTGGACTGCTATTTTCTGAAGATGTGTGCACACTACTATGTATCTGTCTACTATTATTATACACCTAACGCTAATCCCAATCCTCATCTTCACTTTGACCACCCCCTTATTTAGAGTACTAACCCTCCTATGGCAAGAAGATGAATACATTTTGTGAATGACCAGGGCATTATATTCATAAGTAACTATTCATGATAGTCTTATCAAGTGCAAATGGCACAAAAAGAAAAAAAAAATATTTCCCTACCTTCTGCCACATTTTATTTCAAGTAGTTCAATTGAATCGTAGAAGCACCTATGACTATGTTGATATTAAGGTGTAGGACAGCATTTAAAAATATTACATTCTGATTTACATTTGGAACACTTGATTTTATCATTTCATTAACAAAGCATGCTTTCTACTAAACATTACTGTTTTGTTAGTCTTATCATTTTTAATCAGACCCTTTTAATTTGTCACACTAATTATAAGGTATCCATATATTTTGGTCTTCACATTTCATTAAGAGGAGATGGAGAAAGAATTTCAATCACTTCATATTTGCAGATTTCAGCTTTCTTTAGATTTATTCTGATCAAAGCCCTACATTCCTCTTTTGATCATCATCAATGAAATCAGTTTCTGTGAAAACATCAAGGTGGATGCGTCTTGCAAGTCAATAAGAGATTGAAATTACCCTCCCATGTAATGTTATTTCCACTGGGCATGTACTTTGTGGTGTTTTTAAAGCCTGATATAAAATCAGCTGCCCAAACCTTTCTACTAGAAAGAAAAATTCAAGGGCATATTAGAATTCAAGATTATTCATCTTCATGCTAGAAATATTAAAATAATTTGGAATGTGTTAAATCCTATGTAAGAAGAGCATTTTATAACATAATAGAATGTGTGGATATTATTTTCTAATTCTTACAATTAAGCCATGGTATATCAGATTGTTTGAATGAACTTCAGATTATTTCTGACCCTGACAGCAAAATTGTTCTCAAGAATGAAATAAAAATCAAACCACACACTATCTGCCTTTTACCCATTGCCCAAATGACTTGCAATGTCTAGTTACTTAAAAGGTAATTAAAAGGCATTGAAAGCAGCTATCTCAGTTAGCATAATGCATCTGACTGCCATAAAGACAGTTGTTCAGGGTGGCATTCACCACAGTACTGGAGAGAGGATTTGGGAAGCTGCTTAACAATGAAAAGATGTGCTTTTCCCTGTCATGCACAGTGTATGCCAGTCTGTACAACCATGCTTTCCTCTGCTGTTGGGTTTGTTATCTTGTTTAAGTTTTGAAAGTGTACTACATTATTAAAAGAAGACTGTTAGAATGTTTCAGAATTACCAAAGTCCATTAAGAGATTTTGGAGATTATGATTTCACAGGACCTCAAAATGAAAAAAAAAAAAAAAAAAAAAAAAAAAGGCGACTGTTTCTCTGCTCAGAGAAACCCAAACTCATTTTGATTCTACGAACAAAATTTAATTCTGAATATGATTTTCAGGTTTACAATATACAGAACCTTTTTTTTTGTTCTCATGTGATTCACAATTTAAGTCTGAAGCAATTAACCAAATTTAAGAAATAAAGAATTTACAAGGAGGGGTTATTTATGAATCTGTCGAAAATAAAATAAAAACAAATTTAAAAATAAGTTAAGATTCATGATATTTAGAATGGACTGTAGTTTTAAAATATATCAATTTGTATTGGTAAATATATATGTGTGATTTGATTAGACACTGCAAGTTTGAATGATTTGTATCCATGAGGCTTTGCTACTCCGATTTTGCTCTAGTTTTAAAATGGAATTGTAGTTGTATCACAAATAGCATTTCAGTAAACCTCCGTATAAGGTCTGATATGTTGAATCTGTTAGAGGGGAAACAGAAAATACACTTCAATTTACATACACGGGAATGGGATTTCTGAATAGAAATCAAGTAGCACACCAACAATTAACAAATGGAAACAAATGGAACTCATGAAACTAAACATCTTTTTTTTTGTTTGTTTGTTTTTCGAGAGAGGGTTTCTCTGTGTAGCTTTGCGCCTTTTCCTGGAACTCACTCGGTAGCCCAGGCTGGCCTCGAACTCACAGAGATCCGCCTGGCTCTGCCTCCCGAGTGCTGGGATTAAAGGCGTGCGCCAACACCGCCCGGCGGGAAACTAAACATCTTTAAAACAAATACCACAAGCATTTGAGCTAAGAGGCAGCCTGCAGAATGGGGAAAATGTCACTACTAGTTATATATATGACAGAGGGTTAGTATCTCCATTATTTAAAAAAAATTAATAAATAGAAAAAAATCATGAATAAAGCAACCTAATTAAAAATTGGAACATAAAACAAAGACAAAAAATTCTTAAATGAATAAAAATGGTTCAGATATAATTTTAAAAAGTATCAAACATCATTATCCACCAGGAAAATTCAAAACGAGACTATTTCAAGCATTCATCCTAGCACTGACATAATGGATAATACACAGAAATAAAAACTATTATACAAAAACAGTGATAACAACTGGTGTGGCTATGAGGAAAGGGACTGTTTATACATTGCTGGTGAAAGTACAAGCTGGTGGCACAACCATGATGGAAATTGGTGGGGAGGTTCCTCAGAAGTCTAGAACTGTATCTACAACCTGTCCAGCTTTAACACTTCTGGTCATATTCTCAAAAAGACTTGATATTTAATACAGAAAAACTTCTCATTTATATGAGAGCTCCTGATCAAATCACAATTGACAAGAAATGTAAAAAATCCTATATTCTTACCAAATTATGGATAGGTAAGAAAAATATGATATATTCATGAAATTTACTATTAAGTATGAATAAAAATAATTATTAAATTTTAAGGTAAGTCATTGGTCCTGGAAATATTCATTCTGAATGAGGAACCCACCCATGTAAAGACTAACACTTCATACTTTCTCTCATATATGAGGGACAATTTTGGATTGTTAAATTAATGAGTTTAAATTAGTGATTGCATAGATAACACAAATTTTAAGGGGACTTCAAAGTATAGGTAATAAAACTCAGAATGTGGAAAAGGGAATAGTGATTTGGGACATTATAGGGCATAGTACAGGAGATGTTATTGAGCAAGAACAAGAAACACTAAAAACTTCAAAGGTCATATGAAAACATACTACTTTATAAGATTTTTTAAAAGTGGCCAGGATTTGGAAAGGGAGAGGTGCATAGAAGGGTTTGGGGAAGGAGAAAGAGAAAGGGAAAATGGTATAATGATATTTTAATTTAAGTAAAAGAACATACAAAATTTGGAGGAAAAATGTTGAAGGCAAACAAAGGAGTGAAATTCAATTAAAAGGGATGGAGGATGCATTTGAACAAACGCTTAATATACATATATAAATTATATAGGCCAGCCTGGGCTACCAAGTTTTGTTCCAGGAAAGGCGCAAAGCTACACAGAGAAACCCTGCTTTGAAAAACCAAAAATAAATAAATAAATAAATAAATAAATAAATAAATAAATAAATAAATAAATAAAAACAATGCATGGTTTATAACAGAGAGAGGTCTAGATACCTCTCACTCCAAGGAGATCATGTAACTCTTGAAATTCTTACTTGTTTGTTTGTTTTTTTTTTCTCACACATTCTGACCAAAATTAGTAAAGATGAAAAACAATAAATAAGCTGTTGGCTTGGGTGAGTCTTTGATATGAATATTGAGAAATTCTAGGTGGGTGGAGCACAAGAGTAAGGACTAGCTGTCTACCTATAGATAACAATAATAGAGGGATTTATACAGTCTGCTCTCTCTTGTTAAATGACAAATAGTAATTATGGGAAAAGCACAAAGATGAAAATCTTACAATCTTAATTCTTGATTTCACAGTGAAACCTTTGGCTATGATATTCCTGGCAGAAGAGCCAGGTTTAGGCCCAGGTAATACTTTCTCAAATCTACTACTCATATATTAGTTTCAAAATTGACTTCTCTAGGCCTAGTGGACCATATAAATTGAGGCTAAAATGCCCCTCCGTGTATAGATTAGGAATTTCAGTAAAGACAAATATAATATTAAATGAGGGATATAAACACGAGAAATATAGCAGTTCTTCCAAAAAACAAAAAGCCACAAGTTCTACGTTCTATGTTGTTGATGGTAGATTATATACCTAAATAGTTCCTATTTCCACCATCACATACAACATACTCACTAGACAGCATATTTACCTCCATGATCACTCCAATTTGTCTGAAGCAGCTGCAGGTAAGACTCACAACAGAGGCATAAAACCATAAACAGAAGCAGCACTAAAAATGTGTTTCTTCTCACACATAACTCAAAATGATAAAGCTAAATTTTAAAATAGGCACAGTGTGGGGGACTCACCTCCACATTTTCTCCCCCAGGGTACTCTTGAGGAGTGAGGGATAAGGGATTTAGATAGAAATATAGAGAGGAGAGAGAGAGACAGAAACTCAGGATAGCCTCAGGAGGGCTAAGATCCTAATCCACTGGCTGCTTCTATATCTTCTGCAAATCAAAATGACTCTCAGATACTACCTTACACCTGTCAGAATGGCTAAGATCAAAAACAATGAAGTCAGCTTATGCTGGAGAGGATGTGGAGCAAGGGGAACTCTCCTTCACTGCTGGTGGGAATGCAAGCTTGTACAACCACTTTGGAAATCAATATGGCACTTTTGTAGAAAATTGGGAATCAATCTCCCCCAAGACCCAGCTATACCGCTCTTGGGCATATACCCAAGGAATGCTCAATCATACCACAAGGGCTCTTGCTCAGCTATGTTAATATCAGCATTGTTTGTAATAGCCAGAACCTGTAAACAACCTAGATGCCCTTCAACTGAAGAATGGATAAATACAATGTAGTATATATACACAATGGAATATTACTCAGCAGAGAAAAACAATGACATCATGATGTTTGCAGGCAAATGGATGGATCTAGAAAAAATCATCCTGAGTGAGGTAACCCAGACTCAGAAAGACAAACATGGTATGTACTCACTCATAGGAGGATACTGGATGTAAAACAAAGGATGACTAGATTGCTTCTCATAATTCCATGGAGGCTACCCAGACAACAGGACCCCAAGAAAGACACACGGATCACCCAATGACAAAGAAATGGATGAGATCTACGAAAACAACCTGGACGTGAGTGGGGGTAATGAAGGGCAAGGGTCGAGGGAAAGAGAGCTTGGGGGAGCAGGAGATCCTAGCTGGATCAAGAACAGAGAGGGAGAACAAGGAATAGGAGACCATGGTAAATGAAGATTACATGAGAATAGTAAGAAGCAAAGTGCTAGAGAGGCCCACAGAAATCCACAAAGATACCTCCACAATAGACTACTGGCAATGGTCTAGAAAAAGCCCGAACTGACCTACTCTGGTGATGGGATAGCCAAACACCCTGTCATGCTAGAAACCTCATGCAACAACAGAGGGAACCGGATACAGAGATCCATGGCCAGGCCCCAGGTGGAGCTCCAGGAGTCCAGTTGGTGAGAAAGAAGAGGGTTTGTGTGAGTAAGAATTGTTGAGACCAAGATTGGAAAAAGCACAGGGACAAATAGCCAAATGAATGGAAACACATGAACTATGAACCAATAGCTGAAAAATCCCAACTGGATCAGACCCTCTGGATAAGTGAGACAGATAATTAGCTTGATCTGTTTGGAAAGCATCCAGGTAGTGGGACCTGGACCTGTCCTCAGTGCATGAGCTGGCTGTTTGGAACCTGGGGCTTATACAGGGACACTTGGCTCAGCCTGGGAGGAGGGGACTGGACCTGCCTGGACTGAATCTACCAGGTTGAACTGAATCCCCAGGGGAGTCTTTGCCCTGGAGGAGATGGGAATGGAGGGATGAGCTGGGGGAAAAACGGGGGGGGGGAGGTGGGAGAACAAGGAAATCCATGGCTGATATGTAAAATTGAATTAAATTATAAAATAAAAAAGTCCTCCCCCTAGCACAGCCAAGTGGAGACTCTTCCAAATACCTGGTAACCACACATGTGGTCAATCCATTTTTTTTTGCAGCCCTTCTTGGTAAAGCAAGCACAGATCTCATTAGGAAACCTCTGTGGGCTCCCACAGCACAGGAGAAGGTTAATGCTAGAAACAAATAAAAAATGTAATAAAAAAAAAGAATATGGAAAAAGTTATGAAGTATTTATTTCTGGCCTTTCCAATTCAACATTTTAAAGCATTACTGACTTTCCATCAACAAAATCTGAAGAATGAAAACTCTGTTAAAGGAGCAACTATTATATCTCCTAATTGTTTGCTCCAATTCTTGGAGTCTCAACACTCTCATTGTAATGTGTGGACAGGTTTTCCTCTTCTTCTAAACGACTTATCTACTCTGAAGAATTCCTATTCATTTCCTAATGGGCCATTGTAATGAACTCTTTTTTGGTTGCATTCTTGATTTATATCTTTCTAGCATTTACTTCTGTTGATCTTTTATTATTATTTTGAAAGTTTCCTCTCCTTGAGCTTCTTTATAATCCCCTTTAATTTATTTTCTTTAAATCTTTCATGTATTCATTATTACATTCACCTCCTTAAACCTTGATTCTTTTCATTCTGTAATAAACTCAAACCATAGTTATTGTTCACATACATACATTCATACCACATAGGATTTTGGCTGATCAAAGACAGAGAGCTCACAGGTACACTGAGCCACTAATACATATGGCTCCAGAGAGAGAGAGAGAGAGAGAGAGAGAGAGAGAGAGAGAGAGAGAGAGAGAGAGAGAGAGAGGCTGTTTAAAAAGAAAAATCCAAGCTCCATCATAGACAAGGTTCTGAAATACAGGAAGGATATTTTAGTTTTGTTTTGTTTGTTGTTGTTTTGTTTTATGTCTGGACTTGGCAAATAGCACTCAATAGATATAGAGTGGCTGCTGCTAGAAATACTCCCAAATATTTGGCTCTTTTCTGAAATCAAACAGTTTGTTCATATGGGTGTTTTAAAATGTTCCCTACTGTCATTCTTGCTGGATGCCATGGTCTAACTATACATAACTCATACAACAGATAATTGAATCATTTCCTATAAGATTTGTATATTTTATGTTATTAGTAAGTAAAATTTTATGGAGTCTATTAGTAAACATGTGCATATTCATCCTACTTTTATGTAATTTACTATTTCAGTCCTAAAATATTTTTATTGTTTAATTGTTTACAATTTCATACTAATCCATGGACTAAATTGCTTCATGTTCAGATTCAAATTTTCCTCCATGATAGCCCAGGTTAGCCTCTTTTAAAGATAAATATAGATAATATCATGTTATTTCCCTGGGTAGCAACACCAGTGATTCTTCCAATGAACACATAAATTCTAAACCTGAGAGACTATATGAGGCTCTCCTTTTCACTGATTTTTCCATTGTTCTTGAAAAAGTTCTATTTTTCAGACTGCTGACACTTCATGCTAATATAAGTTTAGTGTATACACACACACACACACACACACACACACACACACACACATCCCTCACCAATACATATGCACATACACATATATACATGTATACAGGCACACACACATTTTGTGCTAAACTGATTTTACTTGCTGAATCTAGAAGACTCCTTCTGCAGTGTCTATGGAAAATATCCATCAGTTTTCCAAGATTCTGTATAGATCACTTTCTTTGTAAATACTTCTTTGCTGTTTAGGGATGTCAAACATGCTTTCTTTCCTGTATACTATTCCTCTATATTTGTACACATCTGTTGCTGTCCCCCCCGCAGTTGTTGTGGGATATCTTTCTGTATGCTGTGAATATGTGTTGTTCTGATTGGTTGATAAATAAAGCTGTATTGGCCTATGGCAAGGCAGCTTAGAGGCAGGCAGGAAATACAAGCACATAGACAGGAAGAAAAAAAGGCAGAAGGGAAGAGACATGAGCCAGGCACCCAAAAAGCAACATGTAATGGGACACAGGTAAAGTCATGGAACATATGGTGATAAATAGATTAATAATTATGGGTTAATTTAAGATATATGAGCTAGCTAACAAGAGGCCTGCTATAGACTATACAGTTTGTAAATAATATAAGCCTCTATGTATTTACTTGGGTCTGAGCAACTTCAGGCCTGGGTGGGACACAGAAAATCTTTTGACTACATCTTCTGATATAATTTTTTAAAATTAATTTTAGAGGATTTTATTTTACTATATTATTTCCCCTCCCTCAACTGCTCCCATAACTTCCTCCACCTCTCTACCAACCCAAATTCATTCTCTCTCTTTCTCTTTCAGAAAAAAAGAAAAGCAAAATTAAAATGAATATCAAAATAAACTAAAAACTGAGAGAAATCAATAGGACATTTAGAACTAACAATAACAAAAACAACAACAATAAAAATAACATAACAATAAATACCATAACAAAAAGCACAAAATAAAATCATGAAATCTGTTTTGTGTTGGCCAACCACCCCTGGGCATTAAGCCTGTCCTTTTGGGCAGTTGATATAACCAATGACATTTCATTAGAGAAAATTGATCCCACCTCCATTTCCAGCAGATATCAGTTGCAAATAGCTTCTTGGTTAAGGGTGGACTTTTGTGTTCATTTTCCCTCATCAGTACTGGGATTTAAGGCTTGGCATACAATTGTACACTGAGTAAAAGTTAATAAAATTCCTACATTTGAAAGAAAAATACATAATAAGATCCTTGGAAAGGAAGCAGTAGCAAAATTCTTTTTATAAACTCAATTAGCTATAAAGGAAATGTATTATGTAGTGAATTGAATAATAACCAGTTCTCAGCTAATGACACATGGTGATGAATACTTAAACAGAAATAAATGCAAGTCGGACAAAGCCATGGACATAAAACGAGACCTTTTAAGTTCATTTTAGGCATCAGTGATCACGAGAAACTGTTGGAGGACAATACCATTTACCTCCATTTATCACTTCCAAATAGAAAAAATTACTTCTTCACTCGTTCTAAGAAAGAAAAACTATTGGGGTTTATGAGACATTGAAAAGAAAGAAACACGCCTATTGAAGGTATTGAACATCTATTGTACTGAAGGAATAGCTGCTAACCAGAGTGTGTAATTTTTATAGATATTAAGAATGGTAGGCTGGGGGGGATAGTTCAGTGCTTAAGAGCATTTGCTGTTCTTCTAGAGGACCCAGTTCTGTTCCCATTACTAATGGCAGATTGTCTACAACCTTTTGCAAGTCCAGATCCAGAGGATCCAATGCCCTCTTCTGCCTTTCATGAGCGCCTGCACTCATGTGCACATACTCACACACAAACACACACTGTGATAGATAGTAATAAAATGTCAACAAGGATAATAAATTATTCAGTCAGAATTATGATTTATAGCCTGAATGCAAGATTTCATCAGTTATAAAAGTAAATTACATTTCTATGTATTGTAATACAACTAAAGCAATTAATTCTAACAACTAAGAATAACATTTAATTAAATGGTGTGATGGAAATTTGTCACATTTTTATCATTCTAGAGACACCGCCACATAAATCAATATTAATTTTTAAAATGTAAAGTGCAATAATTTACCAGTTAAGCAGGTTTAGATGTAAGAAATTAATACAAGTTGTCACTATTTTAGTACATTTGACTTTTAAGAGAGGTATAACTGCTGAGAAATTTTATATATATATATATATATATATATATATATATATATGCATATATGCATATATGTATGTATGTATTTGCTCAAATCCTAATTGGTCTTATTAATAAAAAAAAATCCAGATGCAGATATTGGGGTAAATGCTAAAAGATCAGAAAGACAAAGGAACAAGTCATTGCCACTGTTTACCTCACCAGCTCCATAAATTCTCTGACTGAAATCCTCTGAATCCTTACCCAAAAGGCTCCACTGGAAAAAGCCTCTAGCTGAAAGGGATACTTCTGCTGAAAAGCCTTTAGTTCTGAGTCATTGGTTTGCGGCTTTACTATACTAGGTATTGCTACATTACCCAACACAGTCTTTATCATAAGTCATGAGAATTTGTCATTGTTGACTAGAAGGGGAAAAAAGAGCCATTGTCCTTTGCTAATCTCTCAGCAAATAAATAAATAAATAAATAAATAAATAAATAAATAAATAAATAAATAATATAGAAATAAATAAATAGATGTAAATAAGAAAGCACCCTCTGTCTGCTTTTAAATATATATGTAGTACAGTGAGTGAGTGCAATTCTGGAAATTCTCCTTACACATTGGGATAAAATACATTTTTAGTTTCTGTGTAAGAATTACTATGGGGAATGGGTAGTTACTAGATTCTTGAGAATGCTCTAGCATGTAGGATAACCTGTATGGCTTTCAATAATATTTAGTCTTTCAGGAAATGGGCAAGTAGGCATCAAGAATTTAAGTACATGTAATGCCACACTCTCTTAAGGCTAAAAGGAAATATGTATGTGATTTTGCCTCAGCTTCTTTTTCTTTTTTTATTAGTTTTAAATTTTTATAATTTAATTTAATTTTACATATCAACCACGGATTCCCCTGTCCTCCCTCCTTCCACCCCTCCTGTCCTCCCCCCAATCCACCCCCCATTCCCATCTCCTCCAGGGCAAAGACTCCCCTGGGGATTCAGCTCAGCCTGGTAGATTCAGTTGAGGCAGGTCCAGTCCCCTCCTCCTTTCACCCAGTCTGAGCAAAGTGTCCCAGCATGGAATTCTCAACAGAAGAAACTCAAATGGCTGAAAGACATTTAAGGAATTGCTCAACATCCCTAATCATCAGAGAAATGCAAATCAAAACAACTCTGTGATACCACCTTACACCCATCAGAATGGCTAAGATCAAAAACACTGAAGACACCTTATGCTGGAGAGGATGTGGAGCAGGGGGCACACTCCTCCACTGTTGGTAGGAATGCAAGCTTGTACAGCCACTTTGGAAATCAATATGGCCCTTTCTTAGAAAATTGTGAATCAATCCCCCCCCAAGACCCAACTATAGCACTCTTGGGCATATTGTCATGGAATGCTCAATCATACCACAATGGCACATGCTCAGCTATGTTCATAGGAGCATTGTTTGTAATAGCCAGAGCCTCCTCAGCTTCTTATGATTGGTAACCACATTTTCTTCTTTGGACTGTAGATTACAAATTCCACTCTAACTATGCATAACCCTCTCTTGACATAAATGTGTTACTTATTCCAAGTTTCCTTCTTCTTCCAAAGATAGCATTGAGGCTAGATTTATGGTAACATTGAATCCAGTATAAATGCTTTAAATTTTATTATAGCAACATATATGCTATTTTATTGAAAACCCATTCCAAAATTGAAGGTAAAAATGAAATTCAAAGAATAAAATTCAACTAACTACAAAGTAGATGTAAATAGCAAAGAAAAGAGTGAGACTGTTCATAGTATGAATACACATACATTAAACATTCTATGTTGAAACAATAACATATAGCTCTCCAATATTCTTAGTATAAATTTATAAATGAATGTCATGTATTAAAATACAAAAACTAATATTGTCACTCATATGACCTCACCATATTGCATTCATTAGTTAACATTTTCCGAGTCAAGATTGCATTACTCAACATCTTGATTTTAACTTTAATTTTGAAAATTGTTATTTATATTTGATAGGAATTTTGCTCGAATTTCTAAAGGTATTTTAATAAAAAACCCACAGCCTGATATTGGGGTAAATGCTAAAAGATCAGAGAGAGAAAGGAACAAGCCATTGCCACATCTTACCTCCAGGACTCCTCAACCTGAAAAGCCTCTGGTTTCTGTCTCATCATGTCTCATATACTTTTCTTCACACAGCCATCAATAATGGGATTAAAGATGTATGTGCATGCTTCCCAGCATTGGGATTAAAGGTGTGTGCCACCTCTGCCTGGCTCTGTTTTTTTCTCCTAAACTGAGTCAATCTCATGTAGTCCAGGGTGGCTTAGAACTCACAAAGATCCAGACAGATCTCTGCTTCCTGAATGCTACGATTAAAGATGTGTGCCACCGTGGCCTGGCCTCTGTGATTAATCTAGTGGCTTGTTCTGTCCTCTAATCTTCAGGTAAATTTTATTAGGGTACACAATATATCACCATATTATATGTATGTATATACACATATATACTTAGGTCTTATTTCTTAAAAAAAAAACTTTCATTGGGGGATTCTCACTTAAAATCAGTAAAAATGTTTTTCAGGGATAGAAAATAGATAATAACATAAAGTATATCTCAAGAAGAATAATTGTCCACAGGAATAAAACTTATAAAGTAGAATTTTACATAATGCTATCTATTTAAAATGTAACTTGCTTATTATGTTACATTATTAAAACATATTTCTTGCTAAGATTTGTTTAAAATTGTATTATTTAGGATTCTATGTATTGGATAATTTGTCTATCAATTTACCACTCATCGCTGTGTGTTTACCTCTATTTCTCTTTATCCATCCTCCTGTTCATAAAATATATACACAAAATTTTCTTCCTCTTCATGAATTCAGAAAATAATGCGCTTACAGATATTTATTTAATATCTCAGTACCACACCACTGAATAACCGTTATGACTTTGTCTATATTCAAAATCTATGGATTAGTCACTCAAAGCTTACAGCTCACTTTGGACTCTTTTAGTTCTTCTGTAAATGGATTTTTTTTCTAATTCTTCCTTCTTTGGCTATACATTAATTTTTATTATCCTTCCTCCAATCATTTCACATTAGTACTGTTCTTTTCCTTGATTTTGGTGATTGATTATTCTTGAACAGCATCTCTAGCTCCCAAGCTCACCATTTTCAGCTTTATCTAGAGAATGTCAATTCTAATTAGAAGGCAAAAGTGTGAGATCATGAAACCATGTCTTCTTCTTATTTGCACAATTTTCCTATAGTGGTATCACTTAAGGACATGCTCATGTAGGATTCTCTCTCTCCCGGTAACTAGTAATTCTCAGTAGTTCCTGAAGGAACTTTGTGCTCACCTCTTCTATCCATGTAGAGATTTTGTCTGCTTTGAACATGGGCAGCAGGCCTTATTCATGTTTACATCCACCATCTTTGCAGTAGATGTTGATTAAAATAGAGACTCACAACTATGCAGAGAATAAGAGAGTGCAGAATGATCAACCTTCAGTTGGACATCTATACCACACTTTCTACTCTCAAGGCTTGGGATCCATTGTGGAGGAGGAAGAGGAAGAAAGAGTATACAGCAAATGTCAGTGTATGAATGTAAGGATACAGTGCCTTCTGGACATAGTAGGGCTGTTGCACATATGAACTCACAATGTCTATGAGAGTTAGGACTTAGGCAAGCAGAATCTAGACCAATTCAAATTGCAGAATGAAGAGTGGAGATAGGCACAAAGTTCTACCCATAGCTGAGGAACTTTGAGAAATTGATAGCTGCTGGGAGATAGGGAGTCAGCTTACTTTATGATTGTAGCCTCTGGTAATTGGACTACATCCCATAGAAGAAAAGACCCTTATACAAGGATTTATGGATAACACAAAGAGAAATTGATGGGGAAAGAAAATGACACAAATTTGAGGAGGGCTGGTGTGTCTTGAAGATGTGACGGAGGAGTGAACATGATGAAAATACATTGAAATTCTCAAAATGTTTTTAATAGGATGCGCATTAACAGAGACAAAGCTCAGTATTCACAGAATAAAAGTCAAAAATTGAGAATATTTTCTTTAATGAGAAAACACATTTTTGGACTTTCCTTTCTGAACCTGAGATCGTAAAAATCATTCTGCTTCCCAGAACACCTTAGGATGCTGTGAAATTGCTTTCCCACTTATTCTACACATAGCCTATTTGTCCACCAGTTTTCACCTATATATTATCATATGTTGAAAATAGCAAATAGAATGAATATTAACATGGGATACATTTTAAAGGTCAGGATTAACTTGCATCTATTAGTTTTATAATGGAGAGTGTTATAAGTGACTGTGCACTGCATCTGATTTCAGGTGCCTCATTTTTATTAAGTATTTGTCATCCCCTAAATTCTTACCTCATACTTATCTCTCTGACTTCTCAACTGATTTGTAAAAGAGAATGGTACTTATGCTGAACTTAGTCAATTGAAAAGTTGTTTAATGGTTCAAAACCCCTCACAGATGACTGGATGGAGGATAGCATATTCATTATTATTTATAACTCTATTTCCAGGTCTGTATAAGTCATCATATTGAAACCACAAAATGAGCTCCCCTCCTCAGGTTTATGAAGAAAAATGTACATGATAACTTGGGGAGTCAGACTCCTGTAAATGGAAGAGAGCCAATGTTTTAAAATAAAAGATTGTGTAAAACACAAGTAATTAAGGATTGTTTATGCTAATTGAAATTGAAAATGTGTTGTTTATACATCTGTAATTTTAAGAATTCTATAACTTTAAAAACATAATGTGACCTTTTATGACAATGATTATCTGTAACGTCTGTGGGATTTTTCCCTTAAACCTTTCATATACATTAAAAATAATCTTCAGAAATGTCAGGGAGTACAAGAGTTAGAGTGCAGCAGTCAGGAATAGGTTTATATTTTTAAATTAATTTGTGTGTGTGTGTGTGTGTGTGTGTGTGTGTGTGTGTGTGTGTGTGTGTTATGTGCTTGTGTGGATTTAGGCACATACATATTAAACACTGGTGTGGAAGCCAGAGGACAAATTCCTGGAGTTGATTTTCTCTTTTCCCTTTATTGAGACAGAACATGTCTTATATCTATCTTCCTGTGTGCTCCAGCATAGTAGGACAGGCCCATAGGGTCAAGGAAATTGGCTCAAACCAGTTGCCAAGGCATGCACATAACATACTTCCTTGTGAGTCAATCTGAAGTCTGCCTGAGGACCTAGCAACAGGTGCTGTCAGAGTTCCTGATCAGGACTAGCCAGTGAGGGACAAACATATAATGCCACCAGATTGGGAGACAGCTTGGGTGCTGGGAGGAGGGTATATAAGGCCTTTTCCATTATTGAATAAAGGAGTTTGATGTTTGCCTTCAACGGACTTCTGATGTCTGTCTGAGCCTTCTCACCCTCTCCCCAGAGGGAGTGGTTAGGCTCCAACAACATCTGACCTCCCTAAAATCTGTCAAAGAAAATGTAGCTTTCAGTTGAGCTTCCTGAAATCTGTCAAGGAGAATGCAGCAGTCAGTTTGCGCTCTGTGGAATCTGTCAAGGAGAACACGGCTGTCAGTTTGGGCCCTGATATATCTGTCAAGGAGAATGCAGCTGTCAGATTGGGCCCTGAAATACCTGTCAAGGAGAAAAAGTTGTCATTAAGTCATGCGCTGCTACGCCCTCCTCTCTACCGTCACTGTGGGTGACTATGCCTCCACAGCAATATTCTTGGGGTGACCTACCCCAGTACCCACCTGCCTCAGGAGGTGGCTACTCTCCTGTAGTGCCAGGCATCTTACAACCCTCACAGCCTGCACCACTGTAGGCTGTAAAAGACTTCCCAGTCAATGTGGGCCCAAATGAGGATGCTTAGTACTGGTTTCCCACTACCATAGCTGAACACTCCTTCATCTAGAAGGCAGCCAATGAGTCAGGCCCAGATTCCCCCTACTTTCAGCATATCCTTGCTCAATAGCCCATGCAGTAACAAGCTTATTTTGATGGGTACCATTTGCTTAAAACCGTGTTGGACTCTACAGTCTTTCTCCGTTGGAGATCAACCTATAATGATCAGGCAGAATCCCAGGCCCAGAGGAACATCTTATTTAACATCCCAGTGACCTATGATATGCTCACAGGGAATGGGGAATATGTCCATTCAGATTGGCTTGAATGCCTATTTTCAACAGGTTTCGGGCCTGGCCCTCAAGGCACTACAATGGGCTCAGCCTGGCCTACAAGCACTGGGCATCTCTGCCAAAGAACATGCCCAAGCCCCTGGTGAGATGGAGAGATCCTATCTCTCTCCAGTGGCAGCCTCCATCCTCATTGCTAACTCAGGGGAGAGGGTATGCTTATGTTTTTCCTCAGAGTGCCACTACTCTGGTCCCAGCAAGAGATGTGTGCTTGGCCACACATCAGCCTGCTTCCATCAAGGAGGAAATAACCCAGAGTTGGTAATGTATATACTCTCCTTTTTTGTTCTCATTGCCCCCTAAAGGCTGAGGACTTGTGGACCCTTGCTTTTCCTCATTTTTTGAGGAACATTAATTTAGTTGGCTGGGAGCTAGCTACAGTTAAAACATGAAATTTTCTAATTAAATCAGACAAGGGCAGAGGATATGGCCTTTGACTCTTGATTTTTTTGAGGTTTTGCATGATATAGAAAGGTTGTTGGATCCCTCTTGGATTTTCACTTATGTTTCATTGGCAGGGTTGTACTTTTAATCTTTCTCCTTTTTAAGTGTTTCCTACAGCAATGGGCAGCCACTTAGGTGACTCTACAGGTGTTAATGGCTCTTACAAGGTCAACTCATAGCCCTTCACAGGAGGTTATGCATGCCTGGATTTCTGAAATTCAAAAGGCTACTGCCTGACCCTCCCTACCCAGGATGACACCTCAGGAATGGAGGTTCTTGGAGGGCTGATAGTCAATGATGGGTAGGAGGAGCTGATTTGGCAAGCCAACCTAATACAAGTACAATCCAGTTGCTTAGCCCCCCTGAGGTGGGATCTGACTCCCACTGAGCTCCCACATAATAAAATAAAAGGGTGGATATGTAGTAGGACAAGCCCATATGGTTGAGGAAATTGGCTCAAACCATTTGCCAAGGCATGCATATAACATACTTCTTTATGAACCAACTTGAAGTCTGCCTGAGGGCTTAGCAACAGGCACTGTCAGAGTTCTTGATCTCTGTCAGAGTTCCTGATCATGCCCAGCCAATGAGAGATGGCCACACAATGCCACCAGATAGAGACACAGCTTGGGTGCTGGGAGTAGGTTATATAAGGCCTTTCCCATTATTGAATAAAGGAGTTTGTTGTTTACCTTCAATTGACTCCTGGTGTCTGTGCCATTGATGCCAAGCCTTGTCACCCTCTCCCCTGAGGGAGCTGTTAGGATCCAGCAACACTCCAGGATAGACATCCTCAAGCAACTGACCATTCTTTATCTCTCCTTTTCTCATCTCTCTATAAGACTGCACACCGCTATGACTTTACTTTTTGAATGGGTTTGAGAAACTAAACTTAGATCCTCAAACTTGTTGGGAAAGCATGTTAATTCACTCAAGAGTCTAACTAAATCAAAGTTTGTTTTCTATTTATTTACTAAGGTAATTTGGGGGCTGAAGAGCTGGCTCAGCAGTTAAGAGCACTTATTGCTCTTCTAGAAAACCAAGTTTAATTCCAAACATCCAGAATAGGTAGCTTACTACCACCAGCAACTAGGGATCTATTGCTCTCCTTTGGCCTTTGAGAGCACTCAGGTACAAGTGGCAAATACACACACACACACACACACACACACACACACACACACACACACATGCACACACAGATATGCACATGCACACAGCATATGTATGTAAATATTAATAAATAAGAAAATATCTTGACATTTGATAGTGCAGTTGATGGTTTAAATATACATAACGATTGTAATTGTAATTAATTATTCAATAAAGTCTTTAAAGCCTGAAGCTATACTGAAGAAAATGATGTGGTTCTATGTTTATTAATATGGAAGCTATAATCACTCATAAGAACTTAATGAATGACAATTACAGGATTACAGTTGAAAGCATTTATAAATAATTATATGTTACTTAATTTTTAGGGAAAAATTTTAATCATATTCCACCAAATTAAAATTTAGTCAACATAATCTTGTTTCCTCTTTGACATGCAGCTTGACTATAATTTCTACTCCAAATACCAAAATTACATGTATACTTCAACATATGTCAAATGTAATGATATAAATTCAAATAATGAGTGCATTTCAAAATTATTTTAAATCTTACTTGTATAGACTTTAACATGTTCTTTAGGAATTAGTATCTCCACAGACCCAGAGAGGGTAAGTGGCAAGGAGGGCTCAAGGGGGATCTCCCTGGGAAGGGAAAGTAGAGTAGATTTTGCAGGTAGACTCGGGGCAGGTGGGGATGGAAACAGGAACAATCAGGTAGAGGTTGAGGGGAGGGATAGAGGGAGAGATTACTGGGAGAGATGACTATAATTGGGGTGCATTAGGGGAGTGGTGTGGAAACCTAGTTCAGTTGGAACTCCCTGGAATCTATGAGAGTGAACTAGCAAAGTTTCCTAGTAATGAGGCATATAGAGCCTGAACCAGCCATCCTTCTGTAACCAAGCAAGGCTTCCATCTGTGGGACTGTGGCAGCTACTCAGCCACAAAACCTTCAACCTATAATCTGCCCTTCTGCAAGATGTTCTGGGGTAATGGAGGCACAGAACTTATGGGAGTGGCCAACCAATGACTTTCAGAATTTGAGACCCTTTCCAAGAAAGGAAGGCCATGTTTCCTCTAGAATGGCCAATAATCAGAGTCTGGATAGCCTAGAGACCCAGGATAAAGCCAACTGCAACTGAAAAAAAAATCAATGAAGTGATGACTACTGATGTTCTGCTGTACTTGTAGATCTGTGCTTAGTCAGGTTGACATCAGAATGGAGCTATACAAAAACTGATGGGAGCAGATGCAGAGATCCAGAGACAAACATTAGGGGGAGCCAGTGCAACCCCACAGAAGAGTGATAGGAGGGATTTTAGGAACTAGAGATTTCAAGGAAACCAAGAGATCGTGGCCCGCAGAATCAACTAAGTGGGGTTCATGGGGTTCACAGAGATTGAAGTGAGAATGATGGAGCCCGCATGGCTGTACCCTAGGTCCTCTGCATATATGTTATGGTTGTGTAGCTTGGTGTTCTTGTGGGACTCCTAACAGTGAGAATGGGGAGTGTCTCTATGGTAGTTTGAATATCATTATTCTGTGCAATCTCATAGGGAGTGGAACTATTAGGAGTTGTGGTTTTGTTGGAGTCGGTATGGCCTGGTTGGAGAAAGTTTGTCACTGTGGGGGTAGGCTGTAAGGTTTCCTATGCTCAGGATAACACCCAGTATGTCAGTCAACTTCCTCTGGCCTGTGTATCAAGGTGGATCCAGCACCATCTCTGCCTTACTCCACCATGCACCTACCATGATGATAATGGACTGAACCTCTGGAAGTGTAAGGGAGCCACCACAATTGGATATTTTCCTTGTAACAGTAGCCTAACCCTAACTAAGACAGTCCCTGACTCATTTACAGCTCTTAGGACCATTTTTTTTCTACTGCATTACCTGGTCCAATTTTGATATGAGTGTTTGTGCCTAGTCTTATTGTAACTTTTTTATGATGTGTTCAATTGATGTCCCTGGAGGCCTGATCTTTACTGGAGGGAAATGGAGGAGGAGTGGATCTGGAGGAGAGGGGGCAGGGAAGAATGAAGAGAGGGGAAACTTTAGTGAAGATGTAATAAATGAGGGAAGGATTTCTAAAAAGAGAGAGAGAAAGAATTAGCATTTCAAAATCTGTTTCAAATATTTTAGTGGTTAATTAACCTGAAGTTATAAATTTGAATCTGTTTCCAATCTTTATACGTCAACTGCAATCTGATAATAGCAAATCTGGAGTTGTTGCTATTAATTTCAAATTAATCACATGGAGATATCCTCTACTATTTCAGGATTGAAGTACAAAATTGATGTATATATATAGGAATCACTAAATGAGTATACATTAGAAAATACAATCATATATTTTTACTTTATGGATTATTATCTGCAATATGTTTTATTATTTTTGTTAGCATATAAAACACTGGTTTTCTTTATGATATTTCCATTGGCCTAAGACATTTTAATTTTCTCTAACTCTTCCCCCCCACCACTGTCCTTCCCATCCCCTTTATCTCTTCATAGTTCCTTTCTTCTCTAAATAATTTCTACTTCTTCTTTTACGTCTCATGAGTAACACTTATTTTTATTTTTAGAATTTTTATTTGACAACATTTATCCAGTAAAAATTTTAAAATATGGCAAAGTTATAAATAAATGTTTTACTTTTGACTATTCTTTAAATAACATCTTTTATTTGGGCCACCTGTAACCATTGTCCATTTAGTTATAATAAAATGGTGCATTCCTAACTCTTGTGATACTCATTAATGTTCTTGCTCTTTTGATACTCAGTTTAGTTTATATAAATTAAAACACTGCTATCATTAGGTTGTGAACAATAAATACACTAGGGACTATAATGGAAGGAATATGCTGAGGAAGGAATTTCATAAGCTTCAGACCAGCCTGGACTACATATGTTTTCCAGGCTAAGCTCTTGAAACACTGACCAACTGACTATCTAAGAAAGTGAATCTAACCCATTTAAACATGTCTTTTGCCAACAGATTCTATTGGAAGTTCTGTCAGTGGGAATACTGGTCCATCCTTAAAGGTCTTGTTACCTCACTTAGGTGTACCCTCTCTCCAGGTCCCTGCCATCTGTGTGGCTTTCTGTAACCTGCCCTTCCCACTCTGTGGCTAGTGTCCCATATTTAACATTAGCTGTACCTGTTTCCAGGAAGCCTCCATATGAACCCTGGGGTTGGGATGGAAGCAACTGTTTTCCATCATGGTATAGGGCTGCTTCTGTGTTCTTTCGAGTTAGTTTTTTTTTTCAAACCTTCCTTATTTAAACTTGTTAAAGAAAATTTTCTTTTATTGCAAATATTCCCTGTTGATAACTAGATCTGCATGTATGCCCATGCTTAAGCTTTATTTCTTACTGAATATATAATGCTAAATCTGCCCCATGCAGAGGCATTTTCTGGTCATTTATTTATGTTAATTTCGTAGGCTGCAGAAATGCTTCAGTCAGCAAAGTGTTTGCAGCACAATTTGAAGACCACATTTTGATATTCGACACCCATGTAAAAATAAATGGTGTGATCCTGCCATCTGTAACACTGCAGAGGGAGAGGCATAGAAATGAGGCCCCTAGAGCTCACTGACCAGCAAAGGGGCAGTTGTTGACCTCCAAATTCATTGAGAGACCCCGTCTCAATAAGTAAGGTAGAGAAAAATGGAGGTAAATACCTAAAGTCAACCTCTGTATTTCATACATGTGCACACACTTGTACTGACAAACATACACATATTGCATCACACACATTCACATGCTCACAAATATACATGCATGTACATGCGCACATACAAAGTCATTTTAAGAAACAATTCATCTTTCCAGAATCCTAGCAGAGCACTCTAATGGATTTTGGTTTATGACAAATGTTTCACCATTTCTCTTATATATTTTAAAAAAAAGATTGTATCCTATTTTAATTTAATCGAACCCTACACAATATATATGATTAAATATTAAATTCCCGTTAAAGTTTAATTGAGAAAAGTAATTGGTCTTGCACTGTGTGGCCTCTTGCTAAGTGCTATCTATAATATTTTAATATGCACAGAAATGCTTATTATACAATTTAACTTTTAAGTTAATTTGCATTCCCTGGACTGAATTTTGTTTTGCTGATTTACTACACAATAAAAATGTATTTTTTTTAACATAGTCAGGTTTTAAAATTTGTTTGTAGTGGTGGTATGCTGTGGGATGATCTTTATGTCAAATTGCTCTGATTGGTCAATAAATAAAACACTGATTGGCCAGTGGCTAGGCAGGAAGTATAGTCAGGACTAACAGAGAGGAGAAAAGAAAGAACAGGAAGGCAGAAGGAGACACTGCCAGCCGCCACCATGACAAGCAGCATGTGAAGACGGCGGTAAGCCACGAGCCACATGGCAAGGTATAGATTTATGGAAATGGATTAATTTAAGCTATAAGAACAGTTATCAAGAAGCCTGCCACGGCCATACAGTTTGTAAGCAATATAAGTTTCTGTGTTTACTTGGTTGGGTCTGAGTGGCTGTGGGATTGGCGTGTGACAGAGATTTGTCCTGACTGTGGGCAAAGCAGGAAAACTCTAGCTACAGTGGTACTAGATATAGACTCTGTTTTTCCCACAAATTTTGGAGTAAATTTCCTGTTATAGATACAGCCTTAGACATTAGAAAAATGTTGATAAATCTGTATACTATGTAAATCACATCAAGTTAGGATCATATTACCTCATGAATTCCTCAAGATGAAAGTTTCTCCTACCACTCCTTGCTATCTTTCAAATCCATGGCATCTTTTCATCATTAATTTTCATTTTATCAATATGCACATACGTGTGTTCCCTTTTCCATATTGCCTTTATATTAACACTTAATACAAGTGTGATCTTTGCATTTTGTCATTTGACTATGGTAGCTAGTATAAATGGAATATAGAAAGAATACTTTTATTTTCTCTACCTACTCAAAAATTTCAGTGCAGCTACAGAAAATTGAGAATTGGAGAAAAATTAAATCAATGAGTAAGCTTAGGGTAATTATGTAAGACTTTTAAACAACAGTTTTCAGTATTTTAGTCTCTATTAAGTTTGAGATCAATTGATTTACAGCATGAACTTCCTTTCAGATTTTTCTGTGGAAAGTCTTGGTTGTCTAAGATGCAGTAGGATCATACACTAATATGTAAAGGCCTTTGCTTTGTGCAATGGGAAAAGGGTCATGATGTGTCCCAAGAAAGGGTGGTAAGAAAGCAAAACCGAGGAATCATGTTTAGATTCGGTTGTATGGTAGAGCAAAACAGACTTCTGAAGTGACTGAGGGCTCAGTAACATGCCAGGAGAATTGGGAGAATTCTGAAATTTATACATGAGAAACTAGATGATTGGTTGGATCGTTAATAGAATGAAAATAAAAGTCTTTTTTGTTTGTTTGTTTGTTTGTTTTTCGAAACAGGGTTTCTCTGTGTAACTTTGTGCCTTTCCTGGAACTCACTCTGTAGTGCAGGCAAAAATAAAAGTCTTAGGAGACTGAAATACCTCATTTTGAGTGCACGAAATTCCAGATGGTTAATGGTGGCAGAGCTGAAGTTTTAGTAGTTAAATGGACATAAACACCTATCTTTAACAAATCTTAGAAGCAGAGATCAAAATTCAGAATTTATGGGTGGCTTGAATATAGCATTCAGAAACAGAAATAAATGCTATTCTCTATGCATGAACTGGGGATGAGGTCTGCAGCATTGCAACCTCAGGAAGTAGAAAGACTTAGCACTGGTAATTAATCAACTATGAAAAACAAAACCAAAAACTGCTGAGAATCCTCGAAAGATGTCATTGAGATTATTTAGGTCCTAATTTTGAAAATCATATGTTTCATTTCCCTTTGTAAAAAAATTAGATGTAAAATACATTAGACAGTGACTGCAGATAAAGATGTGGACAGTTACATGGTTATGAGTAAGTACCCTTTGAAGGTAAAATTAAAGAAAACATAAATTGCATGTGTGGAACTTACTCTGTGTGTCTTCCTTTGTAATTTATGTATTCTGGATTTTTTTTGATTTGGTCTTTGTCACTTTCTTGGCATTTACTTAGGATTTTTACTTCATGTGGGTGCTAGAATATGAACCCAGGTCCTCTGAAAGAGTAATGGCCTTTTATCACCAAGCTACCTCTCTAGACTCTAGAACCTCATTTTCAAGCCAATAATCAAAGTCTTCATAAAAATGAGCCTCTGTATATGTGTTTTAATGCTTGCATGGTACTGAGAGTCAAAGTAAAGACCTTGGGCATGTGGGGTGGTGCTGTGCTGTGACCTAAGCGTCCAGCACTGTTTGAACTTTCAAATGTACATGGCATGAATGTACATTTATGTGCATATTGTAAAGTTGTGTTCTATGAAAGCAAATAAAATCAGTTGAGAAATTGTTCCAGGATACCAAGGTATACTTTTTAATTACAAACCGAACTGATCACTCATTTTATTTTAGAAAAGATTATAATAAAAAAAATAAAAAAGAGACTTCTCTTTGTCTCATTATCATATATTCAGCAAAATGCCTTAAATTTCCATATTCTTGTAATTTTGTTAAAATTTTAAACTTTAGTGTATTCAAGAAAATAATGAAAACAGCTCTATGCAACTGTTAACTTATTTGCAATCAATAATTTCTTTCTCAAAAGATAACTCAATTATCTGTTTCTTTCACTCTGCCATTTCTTATGATCTTTCTTATTGTTCAGTAAAATAATCGAATTTATTTCAATATAAACTATTGTATTTTTCATAACACATAAAATAGACATTGCAGTTTTGGAGACCTTCTATGTCTTTTTTGGCTTCTGAAGCTTATTTAGTCTATTATTGTTCTTGTTTAAAAGCCATATTGTCTCCAGGAAGCTTGCATTCTCATTATATTCTCCATGCCAAATTACCATAACATACTTTATAATGGCATGATTTCATTCATAATTAATAAAGATTATCAGAATGGATTTTCTTTTGTGCACATAAAAACTGACTAAACACAGAAGCATCCAATACACTTAGCAATATAAAAACTTAAAAGCATAGAATATAAGAAAATATTTTCTGTTTCATGGCCAATTGTATTATGAATATAGAAGAATATTGTTAGTATAACTAAACCATTTTTGTCACTAATCATATTTCTATTAATCTTTCTTTATTTGTGAAATATATGTAAATGATTTTATTAGTGTGTGTGCATGTGTGTGTGTGTGTGTGTGCGTGTGCATGTGCGTGTGCGTGTGCGTGTGTGTGTGTGTGTGTGTGTGTGTGTGTGTGAGATACTTTGATTTGAAATAGGGTCTACTCTGTAGCTCTTGTTGGTTTCAGTCTCATTTTCTCTGATTACAGATTATGCCACCAAGTACACTGTGTGACTGCTTTTCTATCCTGCAATTGTTTTATTATTTTTTAATTTATTCTTCTTTCATACATTACATCCTAAGCACAATTTCCCCTCCATCCACTTCTATTCCCTCTCAACCTCTCCCCAAGATCCCTTCCTCTTCTTTTTCCCTTCAGAAAACAGTCAGCCTCCCAGGAATACCAAACTAACACAGCATAAGAAGTTACAATAAGACTAGACACAGACCCTCATATCAAGGCTGGACAAGCCAACCCACTAGGAGTAAATGGGACCCAAGTGCAGGCAAAAGAGTTAGAGACACCTCATTCCTATAGTTAAGAGTCCCACTAGAACACCAAGGTACACAACCTTAGCATATATGCAGAGGACCTAGCTCAGTGTCTGTGATTGTCTCTTCGGTCTTTGCCTTATGAGCACTGCATAGAATTTTTGAGGCACTTGATATACTTAATCACAGAAGTAACCACAAAATTGAGTGATTTATCTTTTACTAAAACATACATTTTCTTCATATTTATTTGTATTCATAATAAATTGCTTTTTATATATCCTATTTTTTTTATTACCTTGGTGTTTTCCCTTGCACCAAAATTGGAAGCATCTTATTTTTAATTGTTCAAATGTTATTCTGCCACTTACCCATACTAGCTATTTTCATATATCATAACTATGTCACAGTAACACCAAATTCTAACCAATTTGTTAAAGTACGTTAAACTAATTCCTATTTACTTACAAAATGCATACTTTCTCATTTAATATTTTCAACATTATATAATTATATATTTTAAAATTATGCAAGCCATACAGATCTTACAACCACATTTATATACATTATACATATTATATGATTATTATATGTACCTTTGGGTATATGTGTGTGTAGTGTGTGTGTGTGTGTGTGTCTGTCTGTCTGTCTATGGGTTAAGAGAGCAAAATCAAGAGTTAAAATGTGATAGAAACAAGTAAAGAGAATTTTATTTACAAAATTACCATTGTTTCAGTATTACCTAGTATTTTAAGGCTAGCATTGTTCATACTTAACCTCAAATTTTTGCTGTGTGATCCAAATAACTTTCTTCTATGTCATCATTAAAATAGTTTTAAATTATATTGCCTAGTTTATCTCAATCACCTAACACCATGTATTTGAAATTCTATAGGTCTTCAATTCTTAAGGTAGAAACACACAACATAGATAAAATAATTAATTCCTAATTCCTAATAAAACCTCATGTAACAGTTTAAATGCACATGAAATATAATCAGGAATAGTTAACTTTTGGGCTGGAATCATTTACAAACCACTATACATAATTTCTAGAAAAAAATAATGCTTTCAGACCATTGTATTAGCAAAAAAAAAGAGGCCTGAGATTCTTATGAATCTTTGAAAACCCATACAGATTATGAAATCATAGATAGCATAGAAGTATCTTTTCAAATTTGGACATGGTAAAAAATGGAGCTACCTCATGTCTTCACATCTCATGTTACCTCTGGTGGAAGAAGCACAGGACCAGCATCATATACTCTCTGAACCACCTGAGCTGTAGGTCTGAGTAAGAAGGTAGATAGCATGCTCATCCTTAGTATACTCTTTTCTCAAACATAAAATCAATACACACTATGTAGAAATACTGAAGATACTAATGCAGTTATCTCTAATCTCTGGATGGGCTCTCAAATTGATATATTAAAAAAGTTGTTCTGGTCTTCCATGTTAGAGAACCAAGGACTTACTGATAGGTCTGTTTCAGAGTGTTGGGTAATCTAGGAATCCTACTAGGTGTGTGATTTTTAAAAACTTGACCCCATTGAACTCATTTCTGTCTCTTCACCATGTATTGAAAATTAATATCTGTGTTTTCTTTATTAGAAACATGTTGTGTGAAGTATTTTAATGCCATGGTAGTCATTTACTTCAGTAATTTAATGCTGTTTTTCTTATATCTAGATTGTTCTATTTTGCCCTAAACATTTCTTGCTAGAAATAATACTTGAATTATTAACACAGTTCTCTCATTTGAAAGGTGAGGAAAACATATACATGATATGTTTATGCATATCAGGACTGATAATAATTGAAAGACTTTAGGCAACAACAGTAAACAAAAATATTTATTTCTCATTATGAATAAATACAGCTTCACTAAGTAGGAGAAATCTGTGGAATAACAAAATGATATGAGCTCAAGATATGTATATAGCTCAGGAAGTACAGGCATTTGTCACTGAGTATACAACCTGTGTTAGCTTCCCTGAAATGACAATGTGGGAAGAGAGAACCAACTTTGACCTCTGCACTCATGGTGTAGTATATGGATGAATGCAAACACATGCTCTCATGTATATACACAAAATAGAAGAAAGTGAAAGGAAAAATATAAATCCATGTATAATGTGTAATTCAGAGAACTAAAAATCTGATAAAAGATCCATTTCTTCTCTGCTCTGATGTATCAATTTAAATAAGACATCTTGTAAGAAAGCTTTATTGATTTCTGATGTCAATAGAATAGGCTAGAAAGTTAGGAAGAAATCACATACTAGGAGAATACAGTACCCTACCATAAACACATTCATAAACTTCTCTAGTATGTTGCTCCTCTTCCCCAATAAATAATATCATATTATAAATGGGGTAGCCTAAAATTTAAGTAGTATGTCTCTCAGTGAAGAAGTATTTTTTGTCTCTGTCTTCTAAGTATTGGGATTACAAGAAAGACCCAGAATGCCCAGTATATTGCTAATAAATTTTAAATACAAGTTTACCTTCAAGATCCCTACATTTCAATAAAGAGTGGAAATGGCTTGATAAAAGAAAAAGATAACAAATTGGTCTATCATGTGTCACTGGTTAATGTCCTTCAACCTTTCATTGGTTAACTTTCATCATTGGCTTTTATGGCCATTACTGGAATACTGTCCTTGAGAATTCCTAGTAAAAGTATGTGATTTGGAAAATCTAGCACTGGGAATCACAATATTTTCATGGCTTCCCTACATATCTGTCTCTTTTTCTTTAAAATGCTTTATGTCAAAGCAAGCTCTTATAATTTGTTGAGTGGAAGCATCCATAAATCAATTGATCCTGATTTTAATTCTTAGTTACTATCAATAGTCAATTAAAAGACAGTAGTTTCTAAAGCTTCAATAGATTTCCAGTTTTTTTGGTATAGGAATAGTTTTTAATTTTCCAATCTTAAAATCTACCAAAAATTTCCACTCACTGTGGAATTTATACTTGTGAGTTCATATTGTGTGTTCGTAGTTCCTTATTTTCCCTATATTTTAACTAGTTATCTTGCACTCTTCCTGATTTTTTTTGATGGTTTGGATCTAAGTCAATGAGATGAATGAATGGTAAAGCCTTTAGTCTCTTTTGATAGTGTATTTGCACATAAAGTTTCACATATTTTAGTTTTCTAATGCATTTTGAATTTTCCTTTTGACAACCACAGAAATTATACTAGGTTAAGTATGCTGTATATAGTTAAGTCTTGTAATGTTACAAAGCTGTGACAATGTATCATAGGGAGGTCAGGTACAAGCAGTGATTTTTCTCCATGAAATCTAACTCAAAGGATTATGCTTCTTTCCACTCTGTGGCTTGGAGTTTTTAAAGTACTGAGTCTCACAGATGACATTCTAATAAGAGAAAAGGTAAGAGAATATTTTTGCTATTTCTTGCTGAAAATTGGTGAAATAGAATTTATCACAAGGTAATGTCAACTTATAAAATTCTTATTGTTTTCTGCCCTCTATCCTTTGTCCTCATCAATAAAGTGGAGTGGTGATTCTATTTTTCTGTTTCCTTATCTGTAGTGAACAAAAATTCCATAATTTGAATTAATAAATAGTTTTACAAGTTTCCACAACCTAATATTATATTGGATCCCACTACAAATTGTGAAATGTCATTCAATTAACCTTAAAAACATAAAGAATACAAGGGCACTCACTCAGCTATGTTCATATCAGCATTGTTTGTAATAGCCAGAACCTGGAAACAACCTAGATGCCCTTCAACTGAAGAATGGATAAATACAATGTGGTACATATACACAATGGAATACTACTCAGCAGAGAAAAACAATGACATCATGATGTTTGCAGGCAAATGGATGGATCTAGAAAAAAATCATCCTGAGTGAGGTAACCCAGACTCAGAAAGACAAACATGGTATATACTCACTCATAGGAGGACACTAGATGTAAAACAAAGATGACTAGACTGCTACTCACAACTCCAGGGAGGCTAACTAGAAAACAGGACCCCAATAAAGACACAGGGATCGCCCAAAGACAGAGAAATGGATGCGATCTACACGAACAACCTGGACGTGAGTGGAGTTAATGAAGGGCAAGGTTCAAGGGAAAGAGAGCTTAGGGAAGCTGGAGATCCCAGCTGGATCAAGAACAGAGAGGGAGAACAAGGAATAAGAGACCATGACAAATGATGACCACATAAGAATATGAAGAAGCAAAGTGCTAGAGAGGTCCCCAGAAATCCACAAAGATACCCCCACAATAGACTGCTGGCAATGGTCAAGAGACAGCCCGAACTGACCTACTCTGTTGATAGGATGGCCAAACACCCTAACTGTCATGCTAGAAATCTCATCCAATGATTGAGAGAACCGGATGCAGAGATCCACTGCCAGGCCCCAGGTGGAGCTCCAGGAGTCCAACTGGCGAGAAAGAGGAGGGTTTATATGAGTGAGAATTGTTGAGACCAAGGTTGGAAAAAGCACAGGGACAAATAGCCAAATGAATGAAAACACGTGAACTATGAACCGATAGCTGAGGAGCCCCCAACTGGATCAGGCCCTTTGGATGATTGAGACAGTTGATTAGCTTGAACTGTTTGGGAAGCCCCCACGCAGTGGGACCGGGTCCTGTCCTCAGTGCATGAGCTGGCTGTTTGGAACCTAGGGGTTATGCAGGGACACTTGGCTCAGCCTGGGAGGAGGGAAATGGACCTCCCTGGACAGAATCTACCAGGTTGAACTGAATCCCCAGGGGAGTCTTTGCCCTGGAGGAGATGGGAATGGGGGGTGGGCTGGGGGGAAGGCAGGGGAAGGCGGGAAGGGGAGGACAAGGGAATCTGTGGCTGATATGTAAATTAAATTATTATATTAAAAAAAGAAGAGAAAACAAATAATATATCTTTTTTTTTTTGTCTAAGGAATTATCGCCTGATTGCATCATAGATCAAATTGAAGGAGAGTATAAGAACAAATATTTAGAATGCCATTAGGGGTTATGCTGGTTTAGTAAAGTGGTGGTTAAATGGTCTCCTCCTAGATCCATGACTTCAGTAGCCCTAAGTAGTTGGCTAGGTTTCCAGTACCAGCCATGGTTTCCCTTTTGTTATGCAGGTCTTAAATTTTATAGAGAGCACATACAAGTAGATAATAAACAGAAAATAGATAATGCACACTGTAATACATGTGCATTTGTTATTTAATTGATTTCACAAACCTTTTGTGTATACAGTACAATTTTACTTTATCATGTGAAAACTGTATCAAAATAAAAATTTCTTATAATGATAAAGGCAGGCATGAATCTATATGTAGCTAAGATTTAGATCCATGATCCTTCACTAATAATTTTTATGCCTTCTTTCTTAATTAGAATATAGCTCCTCATTACAATCCTAGAATGCTGAAAATTATTTAAAACTATGTTGTAATGCTTGCTTATAGTACAGGAAGTTTTAGTATAGTGTACATATTGAAATAGCAAGACACAAAATTACCTGTGGTGGAAGCAGTGGTAATCTTATGAAAGCAAGGAGCATACTTAGGTCACTGCATCTCCGCTGCATGTCATACTTGACCCACATCATTAGTGCATGGAAGATGGTCTCTTCATCGGGAACATTTACATCATCACTGGCCAGTAGTTTATGGAGCTCTTCAGCTGGAAGGAGTAAAAACTCTTGATTTCTGATTACTTCCATTATGTTTTCCTGTGGGGAGAAAAGATCTTGGCATAAATTCTGTTTCATTCCTTTGTGGCTGGCAGAGCATTTCAGAGAAAAAATGTGAAAAGCAGTCAATAACCTTTGTTCTCATTATAACATAATCCTTGAGACTCATCCTTCAGAAACAAGAAGCTGTTAAGAAGAAAGCATTGTAATTGTAATTGAAGTGTAAATGTATCTGAGACAGCACAGATCTTGTAATAACTGGAGGATTATAATGCACAGCTTTGTTATGCAGGAAGAATGTACTCAGTGATTAAATGTTCAAGTTTCAAGTGTACTGCTATGTAAGAATTAGCAAATATGAAAAGAATAACATTTTATACCTTCAAAGGTTTGAATACACATACACAAATCAGAAAATAGCAATAAAATTACTGGGAGGAATACAAAACAAGGCAGCTTTGTTGTTTATTTGAAAGGAGAAAAAAAGACAGCTGAGAAACCACAGAAGTTACAAAATCATATGGGCTCTATCCACCTCTTTCTCTCACAATTACCTCTTCTCATGACCATTTCTTTGGTTTAATAGATTGCTGTTGCTGTTGATTAGTTTTTTTTTAATTATTGTTTATTGTAAAAATTTGTCCTTGATTTAATTCAAGTTACAAATATATTGACATCATAGACACAGAGCAAGATTTACCTTGGAGTTAATATAGTAATTTCAAAGAGCAGTCCCTAACCAGTGGACCACACAAGGGAAGATGAGATTTGGGGGTTCTACTTACATCTTCTGATTTAGAAATCTATAGTATGATCTTAGATGCTTTATTTTAAACAATTATTTGACAATTATATTGAAATCTAAGAAATTAAAGAAATGTTTTGAAAAGATTAAATAGAACTTTTTAAGGGTAGAAATATATAGTGATATTTTATTTGTACTAAAATGTGATTTGTATGTTAATAAATAAAGTTGCCTAGGGGTCAGAGCTATTAGAGCCATAGCAAAAGCTGGGCCGTGGTGGCTCACACCTTTAATCCCAATACTTGGTAGGCAGAGCTAGGTAGATTTCTATGTGTTCAAAGATACAGCCAGCATTGGACACACACACTTTTAATCATAATACCAACCATAGAAGACCTGGAGGTCTGTACAGACAGGCAGTGATGAGGCAGTCATGTGGTTGGGTTTACAACCAATGAGGAGGCAGAACAGAAAGTCTATATAAAGACAAAAACACAGGAAGTAGGTCTCTTGGCTGAAGAGGCTAGCTGTAGCAGATGGGTAAGGCTCTTAGCTCTGATGTCTTGGCTTTCCTCTTTTCATTGGTTCTGTGTTTCTTATTTAGTAAGATGGTTGGTTACATCTACAGAAATATGAACTATCTGTTGTTGCTTGAGAAATTGTAAATTATAATGTGTTTTGATCAAATACACCTCTTTCTGCCCTGCCTTCCATCTATTGAAGCATAGGAAACCTTTCAAGATTTCCATTCCTGAAGAAAATTGACTTTCTGGGTCTCAGTAGCCATCAAATTTGGCTTAATCATGATTTAATTTTAATTCCTATTTATTTTCATCTAGCTTTTTTTCCTCACAATTAATCTCTCTGTGTCTCCTTGAGCTTCTGAGTTAAATCTTCTATAATGAGGCCAACATGATTTTAAATGTGTGTGGCATCTTCAAGTTTTCTTTTTAAGGACTCCTTAAACTTTTAGTTTCTACAGTGTGATGCCTTCTAATTGTAATTAATTTCTTCCCTTGATTGCATTGCAGTTGATAAATGACCCATTCTTTCTTCTGTCATATTATTTAACATATCATCATTTACTCACTCTAGTATTTTAAATGATATTCATTAACTTTGTTTCCTGTGTTCCTTTCATGAATCAAGATTTAACGCAAGAAGTCAGTAGTTGTGGTACATATCTGCAGTTCCAATATTTAGTTGGTGAAACCTAGATGATCAAGAAGTCAACACTGCCGGGCAGTGGTGGTGCACTCCTTTAATCCCAGCACACGGGAGGCAGAGGCAGGCGGATCTCTGTGATTTCGAGGCCAGCATGGGCTCCCAAGTGAGCTCCAGGAAAGGCGCAAAGCTACACAGAGAAACCCTGTCTCGAAAAAGGAAAAAAAGAAGAAGAAGTCAGCACCAACCCCAGCTACACAGTGAGTATGAGACTAGGCTTGGTTGCATGAGACCCTGTCACAAGGTATAAGTAAGTAAGTAAGTGAGTGAGTAAATAAATAAATAAATAAATAAATAAATAAATAAATAAATAAATTCCAAATCTACCTTCACTTCTTGTTCCTCAAGGCAACTATTTGTCAGTTGTATAGTTAACATCCCACTAGAGTCTCACAACACTTGGTACCTTAAGACCCCCCACAGCAGTTGCCAAACTGCAGTCTGGACATTGGTGTGCTTGTGCAATAGAAGGTGTACACGAGGGATAGAGCTTTGGGAACAGATTCGAAGAACACAGCCAAAGCATTTTTTTATTTATGTCTCCCATCAAACTATTGTAAAAATCTAGGCTCAGTCTTTAAAGTAAAAGCTCAATATTAAATGCAACAAAATAACTTACAAATATCCATGAGGGTACCTTGAGCTGTATCAAAAGTGAAGTGAGACACAAGGAGAATAAGGACACTGAAGCTGGACCTTAGCAACCATGTCTCCTGCCAGTTAGAACATACCTTTAGGATGATTTGTCCTAGAGACTACAGACAAGTTGTCCCCTCTACATCAAAAGCAAAGGCAAGAGGACATTGGTCCATGCATAAGAACTAAAAAAAAGTCTTCATCACATTCCCTTCTTAAGTTTTCTGTATCATAGAAAGACATAGCCTAAAAGAAAGATTTCTCTTGATCATTGCCAGTAGTCTATTGTGGGGGTATCTTTGTGGATTTCTGGGGACCTCTCTAGCACTTTGCTTCTTCCTATTCCCATGTGGTCTTCATTTATCATGGTCTCTTATTCCTTGTTCTCCCTCTCTGTTCTTGATCCAGCTGGGATCTCCCACTCCCTTAAGATATCTTTCCCTCAGACCTTGCCCTTCATTACCCCCACTCACATCCAGGTGGTTCATGTAGATCTCATCCATTTCTCTGTCATGGAGGAGAGAAAGCCGAACTGACGTACTCTGGTGATAGGATGGCCAAACACCCTAATTGTCTTGCTAGAAATCTCATCCAATGACTGAGGGAAACAGATGCAAAGATCCATAGCCAGGCCCCAGGTGAGAAAGAGGAGGGATTGTATGAGCGAGAATTGTTGAGACCAAGGTTTGAAAAAGCACAGGGACAAATAGCCAAACTAATGGAAACACATGAACTATGAACCAATAGCTGAGGAGCCCCCAACTGGATCAGGCCCTCTGGATAAGTGAGATAGTTGATTAGCTTGAACTGTTTGGGAGGCATCCAAGCATTGGGACCGTGCTGTGGATATTGCTCTATATAAATAAAAAACTAATGGCCAGTGACCAGACAGGAAGTATATGTGGGACAAGGAGAAAGGAGAATTGGGGAAACAGGAAGAAGGAGGGGGAGACACTGCAGCCACCGCCAGGACAAGCAGCATGTAAAGACGCCGGTAAGCCACCAGCCACGTGGCAAGGTATAGATTTATAAAAATGGGTTAGTTTAAGATATAAGAACAGTTAGCAAGAATCCTGCCACGGCCATACAGTTTATAAGTAATATAAGTGTCTGAATGATTATTTTATATGTGGATTGTGGGACTGCGGGGCTTGGTGGAACCTGGAGAGAAGCTCTCCAGCAACAGGACCAGGACCTGTCCTTAGTGTATGAGCTGGCTGTTTGGAACCTGGGGCTTATGCAGGGACATTGGCTCAGCCTGGGAGGAGGGGACTGGACCTGCCTGGAATGAATCTGCCAGGTTGAACTGAATCCCCAGGGGAGTCTTTGCCCTGGAGGAGATGGGAATGGGGGGGGGTGCTGGGAGGAAGGCAGAGGTGGGGTGGAGTGGGAGGGGGAGGACAGGGGAATTCGTGGCTGATATGTAAAATGAAATTAAATTATAATAAAAGAGAGATTTGATCCATCATGGCCATAATGCAGCAAGTGCTATCTAACAAAATAACTACACAATCCACCCATCAATGTGAATTAAAACATCTTTAAAATCCAAAATAGAATCATTGTGCTATCCACTTTCCTTGTAGAAAGCCTGAAGTGTTCACATTGAGTTCAAGTCATATTCATTTTACAGGAACAACCCTGGTTGTTGAAGTAATCATACCTCTGGAATGGAAGTGTCCCCAGCTTCCTCCAGGCCATAACCACTTATATACAGAAATAATGTAAAAATATAAATGATCAATATATTAATATATCTGTAATAGTCATCGCAGAAGAGCTAATTCACGTTTTCTCCCCTTGGAAATTATTCTAATTCTGTTTCTTCTAGGACTATATGGTATTTTATAGATATCTGTAACTACTTATTGCATTATAATTATTATGAACCTAATTGCTACCAGATTTCTCCAAAGAGATCAAGAAAGAAAAACAAAATTTTGAGGAATTTGGAAAGATATTTTGTTGAATTTGCTTTCTGTTTTACTCAAACATGTCTGCCATTATTAAACTATACCCAAAATTGTACAGTTACACTGTAGGTATAAAGTAAAGAATACAATAAAAATTACTGTGTGAAACAATAGGGTTTGTCATAAAGATTTTGTTCAAGGCATATTTCATTATATTTCATAGTGTCCTCTTTATGATGACCCTTGGGGAAATTTCTTACAGGTTTTAGTAGCAAGAATAATTGCACTTCTCCTGAGTAAATTGGTTTTCCTTTATCATGGATGTTGTAAATTATGAAATTGATCAGATTTCTCTTTTTATTTACCCTCCAGGAAACTTGGAGTCAGATTGAAATCCATCTGGAAAGAAGGCTATAGCCTTTTATTGTTTGATTTCTTTTCAGACAGCTCTGATAATAGTTTCATTTAATATCACTATACAAGGTCTTTTTTTTCTTCCCCTCACAGACCTGGTGCTAATTCAGCTAAAAAATCATATAACTTTTTATCTTTGTAAACCCTACTAAGTTCTTTGCAAACTGTTGGTGCTGATGTTAAAAACTGCCATGAATTAGGTGCGCATTAGAACCTGGTTATAGTTGTTGCAGCATGTCACACTCTTATATTGTATTGCTCATTAACTAAGCATTTACATATTGACAAGATCTAAAATTCTCTTTTTCCCACTCTCCTCCTTACAAGGTCTCCATTAAATGTTGTTTTTTCCCAGTATTCCTGTTATAATTGCAATATAGTTTCTGGAATGTTTTAAGCAAGCATGTTTGGTTTATCATGAAGTTTTACAAAGTTAAACTAGTTTCCTTATATTGTAGAATTTAATCAACAACACATTACCTCTGAAAATCATGAGAAATTTCTAGTCTTGGTCCATCTACAATTTGTAGAAAACTTTTTTTAAGAGTTTTATATATGCTGTTGGAATATTGTTATGGAACAGGAAAGCTGTATTTTAAACAAAACATTCATAATTTTATTTTCAAAGATCGCTATATGGAAGTGGTCATAAGCAAAGAGCTCAGAAAGTATGGTAAGATTTTAAACTAGAACGGGGCAGATGATATGATGTGTAGTATTGGCCAAGTGACAGTGTGCAATAAGGACCTACTATAAGATATGTATTAACTGATATGTCACATTGATTGACAAAGGTCTTAGAAATATTGTGGAAATAACAATGAAATTGAACTATAAGTCAGATGTTTGAGTAGATTAATCCTAAGACTTTCTTCTCAGTGTCAAAGACAACCGACCAAACAACACAAATACATATGCACAAACACATTTTAAATAAGAGTGTAAAATACTTAACACAGGGAAATATTTGGACATCAAATGTAAAATGTCACAGACCAAGGTACAGAAATTACAAAAATGGTTCTGGGGACGTGCTTCATTGTAGAGTGCTGGCCTGGCATATGTAAGATCCACCCTAGCAAGGTAGGAAAAATGAATAATCCCGTCTTTCTAAATACCCGGAAGTTTCCAAATAGTATTTTGTTTTATATTTTCTGATTTTACCATATAAGTATTTTCAAAGGTTAAATCCCCTATCTTTTAACTCTACTATTGCTTGGTCCTCATAATACTTTAAAAAAAAAATACTGATCAAATACTAGATGTGGAACAAGGATGACTAGACTGCTACTCACATCACCAGTGAGGCTACCTGGAAAACAGGACCCCAAGAAAGACATGAGGATCGCCCAATGATGGAGAAATGGCTGAGATCTTCATGAACAACCTGGACATGAGTGGAAGCAATGAAGGGCGAGGGTCGAGGGAAAGAGAGCTGGAGATCCCAGCTGGATCAAGAACAGAGAGGGAGAACAAAGAATAGGAGACCATGGTAAATGAAGACCACACGAGAAAAGGAAGAAACAAAGTGCTAAAGAGGCCCACAGAATCCACAAAGATACCCCCACAAAAGACTGCTGGCAATGGTCGAGAGACAGCCGAAACTGACCTACTCTGGTGATGGGATGGCCAAACACCCGAATAGATGTGCCAGAAACCCCATCCAAGGACTGAGGAATCTGGATGCAGACATCCATGGCTAGGCCCCAGGTGGAGCTCCAGGAGTCTAATTAGCGAGAAAGAGGAGGGTTGTATGAGAGAGAATTGTTGAAACCAAGGTTGGATAAAGCACAGGGACAAATCGCCAAACGAATGGAAACACATGAACTATGAACCAAAGGCTGAGAGGCCCCCAACTGGATCAGGCCCTCTGAATCTGAGGTGAGACAGTTGATTGGCTTGATCTGTTTGGGAGGCATCTAGGCAGTGGTACCAGATCCTGGGCTCATTGCATGATTTAGATGTTTGAAACCTGGGACTTATGCAGGAACGCTTGGCTCAATCTGGGAGGAGGGGACTGGACCTGCCTGGACTGAGTCTACCAGGTTGATCTCAGTCCTTGGGGGAGGCTTTGCCCTGGAGAAGGTGGGAATGGGGGTGGGCTGGAGGGAAGGGGAGGGGGCCAGGGAGGGGGAGAACAAGGGAATCTGTGGCTGTTATGTAGAACTGAATGGTATTGTAAAATAAAATAAAATTAAATTTAAAAAAAGTAAACCACTGCTCTAGATAAAGCCAAAAAAAATTGATCAAAATTAGTAGTTCTTTTGAAATTTAAATATAAAAATTCTATGCCACATAAATTATTAGCTGGACATTAGTGATAACATTAGGTTGAGCAGAATGCAAGTAAGTCTTGAGCTGTAGGTGTGACTCCACAGGTAAAATGAATGGCTGCCAAGCCTAAGATTCCAAGTTTCACACCTTATATCATTACTTTACTCTTAAGATGTAGTTTAAGCTGGAGGGGCAGGAGGAGAGGAGAAAGGAATCTGTAAAATAAAATGAATAAAAATTTCTTTTAAAAAGATGTATTTTTAAAAAGGTCTATAAATCTGATGCACTATCTTATTGTTCAAATATTGTCAACAATTTAAACTTTATTAATAGTTAACCAAGGTTCTGATCCTAAAATATGAAGCTATCCATTATATAATACTATGAACAGAAATATTGCATAAAACAAGCCAAAAAAAAAATCAGAAAATGCAATGACTTATTATTTAAAAATATAACTCTTTCTCAATTCTGAGGTTTCCTTCGCTTGACGTATCAGGCAAAAATAAATTAAGGAATATTTTAAAGTATCATAAATTCAGGTTGAGTAGACCTGGCAAGCATAGCCAGTGTATAAGTTTTTTCTGATGTAAGCTTCATTAATATAAAAAAGATTTAAAACTTGATCATTTAAATAAAATATATTCAATTATCTCATGAACATAATTTAATCCCTTAAATTATTTGGTCAGTTTATGAAACTGGCTATGCACTGTTGAAACATTTAATACACATTTTATTTTACCTGTTCATGAAGGGAAGGTTAGTGGTTAAAATTTATTTATAGATTGAATGACCAAGAAAATATCCCAAGCAGCTAAATGATAGTATTTCTACTGTTTTATATGTGAGAAAAGTAAACATTCTCAAATGAGTTCATTGGCTTTTAAAGTATTACTTTCATGGATAATTCATGTACTCTTCATATACAAAGTATAGATCAGTGTCAGGTATTTGTTTTTATAATGGTTGATATTTAACCCATTTAACTCTTACTAGAGGCAGTAACATGTTTCTTCACTGAGGCCTTACACTGTTCCATGTCAGTAGTTGCCACAGCTTTTTGTTGCATAAGAGAAATCATTGAAAATGACAGTTGCTGGGAAGGTTAGACAAGAAGTGTAACTCTCTCACTAATCCTTAATACACCATAGGGTTGTGTCAACCCACAAAGAAATGGCATTATTACCTACGCAGTCACCAAATAACATAGTTTTTTTTTTTTCTGTTTGCAAAACATTTAAGAGACATAATTTTTTTTCTTGAAAGACTTCTGTTTTTTGATGATGGCATAAAAAAAAATCATCCTCTCCAACCTTGCTAGAAACAGAAGATTTTAATGCAAGACATTTCTGTCTTGCTTACTGGGACATTTTATAAGAAATGTAATGTTCTGATTTGAATTAAAAAGATACATGCATATTTGATAATTATAACTTAATGAAACTGAATTTTATCCTTTATCCTACATGCACATATTTCTTTTATGTAACCAGGATTGTGTTGTCAAATGAAAGTATATTCTCTTTTGTTTTTATGCTTATAAACTTTAGAGGAAAACTATACATATAGACATAATTATGTATATGTATATATGTGCATGTGTGTGTATGTGTGTTTGTGTATGTATATGTGTGTATGGATGTATATATGTGTGTGTCTATTGTATATACTGATATATATATATATATATATATATATATATATATATATATATATGCTCTAAATAAATGGAGTTCAAAAGGAATGTATAATAAAGAAAAGAAGTAAGTTTGGCAGCTGTAAAGATAATGACATTAATTACTTTTCAGTAAACGCAGCAGTACTATTTAATAAACTATATACTACAATGACTTGGGACCTTGTTTTCTATATTGTTTCTGAAGAAGTATGAACAAATTCAATTATATTTTTATTTCAGAAAATTATTTAAATTATTTATGTATTGGCTTGGGTTAATTTACTACATGGTAACAACCAGCATTTAAACTCACAGCTTACACTACATTCTTGTATTCAGCCTATGATTTTTAAATCACAACAGAAATAACTATAATTATTAACATGTTTTTGAAACAAAATCATGCAATAAAAATATGATACCATAAAATGATGTTAATGAACTCTCTGAGAATTCCAGACAATGTATTTTAGTCATCTCTCTGTACCCTTTCCTTCCAAGTGCACTTCCTTCTTTCATATCCACCAAATCTTGTTTAAATCTATAGGTCTAACTTCTTTCATGTGTGGCACTCAACTGGAATACAGTCTACCTTTCTGTGACAATACCTTTAAATTAACCTGATCTCCCCCCTCTTCCAGGGATCATCAGTTGTGAACAGTTCCTCAGCTAGAGGTGGTACTCTGTGTCCTTTTCACACTGGGATTTTTGTCTGGCTTGAATTTATACAGATCTTGTTCCTACAGTCACAACCCTGTGACGTTTTATGTAATCTCTTTTACTTTATATAAGAAATGTTGTTTCTTTGTACTCATCTACCACTTTGCAATAGATGGCAATTAGCACCAGTACCCACAACTGGTCATTGTACAGAGAAAAAGGGAATGCAAAAAGCTCAGACTTTTTGGGGGAAGCTTGTCATACTCTCTCCTTCAAGACTCATGGGATATTGTACTGGGAGTGACAAGATTTTAAGACCCGAAATCTTAAAATTATTTTAAAAACTACAAAATACAAACTGATAGAACATTGTACTTAAGAAAAAAGTAATTAAAATAAGAGAAATATTCTTCATAAAAGTTAAATGATTTTATAATCACTATTTCTCAACTTTGTCAAAAACTAAGTTGCCAAATGCCACTAATTTAGCAAAAATTTAGAAAAAGGAAAAAAAAAACTGTTACTACTGTAATATGTATAGAACATTGAACATTATGTAGCACAAAGACTAAATGAGGAAGCTGATTTGAAAACGAATCTGTGATATACTGAGGATGTTGTAGATGGAAATAAGGGCTTCTATGAACAAGTAGAAACCAGTGTCCAACACTTTCTCTGCACAGAGTTTCAATACAAAACCGGTTACTCAGCACTTCTCAAATTATTACAAATATCCATTTATTAATTTAATAATTACAAGAAGTAGCTTTTATGTTTTACTTAAATCTAAAACAAAGACTGGGTGTTTATTAACTTTATGTTTTGTTATAGCAAGTTACTATTATAAGTTTTGTGGTCAAAGAAAACCATCCTGTATTAGCTGATAGTTTCATGCATTAGAAGCCCAGCAAAATCAGCAAATAACAGGGAGAAAAATTTCCCAACGGAATATCTCCATAAAAATCCTGTAGTCAGGGCCCTGCAAACCCTGTAGAAGAGGTGGCAGAAAGAGTGTAAGAGGCAGAGCGTGTGGACAACTCCAAAGAAACAGGGCTTCTGAACACAACATGACTTAGGCAGGTACAAACACACAGACACTGAGACATCATGCAAAGAGCTTGTATGGAGGGCAAACTGCAGCCAGGATATTTAAATACATACATACATAATGAAAGAAGAAAGAAAAAACAACAAAAAGGAAAGGTAATACTTTAAAAAAATAGGGTACAATTCTAAATGAAACTCTCAATAGAAGAAACTCGAATGGCTGAGAAACAGCTAAAGCAATGTAAACACCAAGCCAGCTACAAACCCTTTGCCCACTATGGTATAACTGCCTACAAAATATTCTAGCGCAATCGAGGCGCAAGCCTTGTGAGAATAACCAACCAATTATTGATTTGACTTAAGGCCCATTCCAGGAGATAGAATCCTTATTGGACCCCGCTTGGATGATTACGAACATGAGACTAGGTAACTCAGGGACCTAGGGTAAAACCAAATAATATGAGTCTAAATTTTTTTTAATGTAGTGGCAAAATGACTGCTAAAGACATCCTTCTGTATTTATACTTCAGTAAATTATTCAGCCATCTTCAGAGAAGATTCCTCCTGAAGCACACAGAAACAAATTTAGACACCACAGCCAGATATGCAGAGAGTTTGAGGTATTGGAACACTCAACTCTAAGCGGTATATCTCAATAAATTCCTCCCCTCAGGGCTCAAGGATCCCCAAGGAAGAGGAAGCAGAAAGAACATATGAGGCGGAGGGGATGGAGGACACCAGGAAACCAAGGCCCTCTAAATCAAGATGAGCAAAGCTCATATGAACTCACAGAGACTGAAGCAACATGCACAGGGACCACATGCATCTACACCAGATATTCTGAATATGTATTTGACTTCAAGTTTAGTCGTTTTATAGGATTCCTATATGTGCAAATGAGTTTGGCCTCTGACTCATATTCATTCTGTTGGTTTGTCGTGTCCAGCTTCAATGTGACAGTTTTTCTTTTATTTCATTATATTTTATGTTGTTTATATTTTCTTATTGTCTTTTAGAAGCTTCTTTTCAAATGACAGAAAGAAATAGAGTAGATCCAGATGGGAGGGAAAACAGGAGCACCTGGGAGGAGTTGAGGGAGGGAAACCATAATCAGGATATATGGTTTAGAAAAGAATCCATATTCAATAAAAGGAAATAAAAGACTTCCTAATATTTTAAGGGATGCAAGTAAATCAATATAGCATACGGAGAACTTTATAAAACAATTAAAAAAACCTCTACTTGGGGGAATCAACCAATACAGGAGTTACTAACACTATTTAAACTATGTGTGTATCTGACAGGAAAAGGAAGAGAAAAAACAATGGGCAGAAATGAGGGAAAGAAGGAGAAAGAGATTATCTAATCAGTAAGAACCATAATTTTTGTGAATTGCAATATTTAATGTCCACACAAAACATAGAAAATAGTAAAATTTAAAGGTCAATGTCCAAAGTCCTAAAAGTACAATTTTTGGACAAATCATTAAAATATCTATTTACTTTTAAATAAGTAGGTAATTTATAATGGAGGGAATATAGCATTAGGTCTTGACATGAGAATATGGAAGATAACATAGCTATTTCCTACTATGTCAACAAGCTAAACTTTTAATTTTGCAAAATCAATCAATCAATCATTGAGTAATACTGTAAAAAAATATAAAACAATAAATACCCATAATAAAAGCTTGTTTTTTCTGTAGAGTCAATTCTCACTATCACTTAGAGAACTTCAGTCTTCATTCAAAATAAAAGGACAATAGCTACATTAACACATTGTAGTTTTATGAAGTCACATTTAGGACTGGAAGATACTTCCATCTCTCCGGCATCTAACATCACTGGAAATATTTATTTCAAAATGTGAAAAACTCATGCCAGCAATTAACTATCAGAGGCAAGAAATAAAAATAAGAGAAGAGAACATTATAGCAATAACATTGCTTAGACTGATAAAATATGTGGCATCATCCTAAGGAATTATGGAGCAGAGTTGGCCAAATTTTATTCACAGCTACTTTGAATCAAATGATGAGAAAAAGTGAAAACTATTGATTAAAAAGTGATATTTATCAAAAATAAAGGAAACAATTAAAATAATCTCTAAAAGAAGGTGATACTGACTCATCCAATGACAAATTCTTGACATTTAGACAATGCTTAGGTAAAAGTAAACATGTAAACTCTGAATTTAATTCATGGGGAAAGAAGTTGCCATAAGACATAAACCAGCACAGTCATGTAATAACCAGCTTTCTAATCCCACCAAATAAACTATGGCCTTCATCACATACATTTTCACTGAAAATAGAAAACATGAGACTTTTATGGACTATTTTAAGGTATTTATGGCAACATTGTAATTTTATAATTTTATATTCTTATAATAGAACATATAGAATTTGCATTATAAACTAGATGCATCAGAGTATGGGTAGAGCACCTATAGACCTTCAATGGGATCCTCATTTTACACATAAATGTATAGTGGGTGATAAAATGAGCAGAAGAGCACTCTGACTCATTTGATATGTCAGAAGAATTGTTCTCAATTATTTTTAATTTATTGAGGTATCCTATATTCATAAAGTTCATTAAATATCTTGTGAGACATAATTTATAACAGCCTAGCTGCATACCATTTTTAATACAGAAATTTTATAGATACCAAAAAAAAAAGAGGGTTTACACTGTCAGGCCTTTTGACTTTTCTCAGATACTAGAGAAGGCCACAGATCAGATTATGAAAATATTTTCTATTATTTTAATATAAATGTACATAGAGCCAGGCAGTGATGGCAAATGCCTTTAATCCCTGAACTTGGGATGCAGAGCCAGACAGATCTCTGTGAGTTTGAGGCCAGCCTGGTCTACAAAGAGAGATCCAGACACCAAAACTACACAGAGAAAGTCTCATCTTGAAAAAAAAAAAAGTACATAGAATTTGAAGGTTTGAACTTTCTTGATGTCAGGATATATGACTAGAATAATTCCTGGCAGTCACATTGTTTAAATTTTATGAGTTTCAGCCTGCTTATTAATAGGTAAAAGTTAAAGTTAGCCTTATGAATATTCTCAGCCTCAAAACATTAAAATATAACCATTTTAAAAAATGTGTATGGATTTCAGCTAGATATTTATTGTGCAAATCCCTCCCCAAAGTTCTTGCTTCCAGCTTATCTCTTCCTTTTATCAAAAGGGAACTTGTATTAGATAAGAAGGTATGGCTTACTATTAAAAATGCTGTCAAGTGATGAAAATATTTATCTTAAACTTTTTATTCCCGTTGGATATCATAGAATATGAAAACATTGCTCCATACACTAACAACTCATATTTTACACAAGATTTTCTAACAAGTCCTGTAGCAAGTAGAATGGCCACACATACTTGTCATTTGTACAAACTCAAGAACTGAGAGTTGAAACACACATTCTAAGGTTACTCTTGAACTATGGTTAGAGGCTGAAGAGTTCCACTTAACCATTTTGTTATATTGGCTCTTATTGTGTGTCAAATAAAATGACACTGAACTCTATCAGTTTTGTATAGATTATTTTGATATGATCCCTGAGTATTCATGGATCCATTATCATCAATAGTTTTTAATTTATCTGTTCTCTTCAGCAATTCTCACAACAATTATTTCTGCAATAAAGTTATGCCTTACTAAAATAATCATTGAAAGCAAAATGAGTATATTATGATTGCCTAAAAACAGGAAGATCCAGTCTCACATGGTGGTACATGTTTGCAATCCCACACTGGAGAGGTTATGACAGAATGACTCTGAGTTCAAGGCACAAGATTGGAGGTAGGTGAATAAAAAGTAAGAAGAAAAAGGAAGAGAGAAGGGGGGAGAGGAGAAAGAGAATATTTAAAACCACTTTTACACTATTTTGACCAAATAAGATTAAATTTCTACATTTAAACCATGTAAAACTATTTAGAACATATCTGAACACTGATCATGGCAATTCTAAGGTTTGTTTCAACTGTTTTTTGGATATTTTCAATCACAACTCCTATCTAATTCAATGGCATTTCAAAATGATCTAAATGTTGAATTTTAATCATAAAAAGGCCAAGTGTTTCCTTGTACCAAAAGACTGATGATCTGGCACTGTTGGTCATCTTTCACATCATATTTTATTATCTTTCACCTTAAACTTGGTGTTTAAAACCACATGTGATTGAGTAGATACTAGCACTAATGACATATCATTTGTAAATACCAAACTTTAGATTGGTAATTTACACTTTTCATGTGGTGAACTCTGAATGATAAGGAGGAAAAGAGACAAACGTCAATTAGCCTTGTCAATTACAAGCATCTTCAATGCCTGCTAACTCAATATATGTGAGTGGTTACAATGATCAAAAACATGTCCTTTGATATCTTGAGTATAAGTTTTTTTAATAGGATTCAATATTATACCCATATGAAGCACATAAAGTAGTTATTTCTTTTTCATAAGTGAAATAAAATAAGGTCTTATGCCTCAAAGAACTTTCTCAAATAATTTTTAAGTTAAAAGTCTCAAAAATCTCTTCAAACTCCCAGCTCATAATTACATACCACATTGTCTCCTTGACTACCTTAATTACTGGTGAATGGCGGGGAGTAAAAACTCCTGAATAAATAAGTAAAAGTTTGATAAATTTCTTCTGAGAGCCCTTTTGTATGCTATCACAGCAACGCAGGAGATCATTTAGCATGATGGCTGCACTAATCAATTGATGCCCTACATTAACCCAGTTTGCCAAAGTCTCCCAGGGAAATAAAATAACTGGCATAAAATGTTGATTAGCAGAGTGTTCTCACACCGAGAATTCTTAAACAGGTAAACCCACAATGCATTTTCTTTATGGGATGTCGTCTAGATATCCCGTGGGAACTGTGCACTTATTAAGCAATCAGTGATGTTCTACCAGATTCATCTAATAAGTGTCAGATATGGCTGTGCATTTTAATTACAAAAGTCAGGTATTTCTGTGACTCAGGGATCTTAGAAGCATAATCATTAGATATATGGCATAAGAAATGTCAAGGGGTCTATGACTTCACTCAGTGAAGAAAAAAATCAAAAATAAAAGAGAAAATTATTAAAGCACCATGATAGAGACAGTGGTGGGAATAATATGTATTTGTAAAATGGGCTATATAACACATTTAATTAAGGTTTGGGCTGCAGTCATAAAGCAGAAAAATATAGAACAAAAATGATGTATATTTTTAAATATTATTTTGATTTACTGATTCATTTCTGCTTGACTAATTTTGGATTTTCTTAATATTCTGAATAAGTATTTTTAAACTATAAAAATACATTATAATCTTATTAAGTTTCCATATGAGAGCCTTGTAATTTAAATTTTCTTTCTGTAAGGAAGAAAATTAGAATGTTAATAAAACAAATGATAAAAATCTATTGTGACTTTCTTATATTCTTATATTTCTTATATTCTTAAAGTATGATGAAAATTCATTTGATGAAGTAATTGTACATACTTAGCCATAATTTTTCTTATTGAGTATACAGATATATTAGTAATACTCAAGAAAGTTGAAAAGTTACATAATTTAAGTTGTGTGTTATTTTAGTCATCTTTTTTAGTTGCTAAGGATATTTTATTTCTCATATTTTTAAATCTTTAGTTATTTTGTAAAAGTGCATTCTCATTTTTATGCAAAAAAAATAATAATAATATATCCTAAGACAAACAAAATCTAGAAGTGTTAACTAGTTAATGATCCCTGTCATCAATTCACAAAACATTTATTTAATCAAAATGTCATCTAGAATAAAATGTATATGCAAATAGTTAAATAATTGATAGGCTGGCAATATAGGCACATAGGTGCCTCACAAAGCTCTAAGAAATAATTTTAAAGTTTCACTTGACTATTGTGTTTTTATGAAAATATTTGAACTTTTAAAGCAGTAGTTTTAAACCTTCCTAATGCTATGACCCTGTAATATAGTTCCCCAGGTTGTGGTGACCCCAACCATAAACTTATTTCTTTGCTACTTTACAACTGTAATTTTGCTACTCTTATGAATCATAATATAAATATTTTATTTTCAGGATATCTCATATGTGCCCCCCAAAAAAGGTTGCAACCCACAGTTTGAGAACTACTGCTTTAAAACATTAATTTGATGAGAGATGTATATTAGCAAATTTAATATAGATATGTAGCTTTAACACAAATACAAAAGTTACAAGGAATGTCTCTGGGCTACTCAAATATATTAGTAAAACTAACATTGACTACTCAAGATTCCAAAATTATATGTCATTTTCAAATACCAAATAGAAACATTATTTTTAAAATTTGCATGGTCTGGAGAGATGGCTCAGAGGTTAAGAGCACTGGCTGCTATTCCAAAGGTCCTGAGTCCAATTCCCAGCCAACATATGGTGGATCACAACCAATCTGCAATGAGATCTGGCTCCCTCTTCTTTACATAAATAAATGGGGAAAATTTAGTCTTAAATTCAGTCAGTTTAGAATAGTTCATCTGCATGAAATATTGTCCTAGACATTGAAAAACATGGATATGAATGTTAAATGTAGCAAAAAAAAATCCATTGAAATTTGAATCATAGAAATTCTGTGAGAAAGCGAGAGATGACTTTTTTCTTTGTTTTGATGCAGTAAACTTCAACAGCTTCAACATTGAAGACTTGTTTTCTAGGTGATGGTTTCAGCAATTAGGGATAATTGGAAATATAAACACGAATTTCACCAATAAGTAAACAAATTAATTAGTTCATAGCTTAGTAGCCTATTAGTAATTGGAGGCCAGCTGGAGGATGCAGGTCATCAGAGTCTACTGCCTGTGAAGACAACAATTTATCACTAGCCTCATCCTGTGTCTACTTCATTGCCACAATAAAGGGAACTATAATTTGTGTGGGTGTTTTTGGTGTGGAGGTGTGGTATATGTGTATATTTGTTAATGTTTATGTGTACAAGTGGATGTGTATGTGTGTATACAGATGCATATATATGAGAAACAGAAATGTGTTATGTATCTTCCTCTCTTGCTACCCACTTAATTTTTGAGATATAGACTGTCATTGAAACTCGATCTTAATTATTCAGGTAGGGAGATACTCAGCAACCACAGGGATTATCTTCTCTGCAATTGTTCTGTGCTGGGCTATTTTATGTAGATAAGAGTTTTTGAACTCATGTCTTTGTGCTTGCGTAGGATGTGTTTAAGTCACCAGGATATCACTCCTTTCCCTCCACTGTAGTTTAAATTGTGGTTTATATTACTTTTAATTATTTTGATAAATTAAAACTGTACAGACTACTACACAGATTTATTTGTTTATTTACAATTAAGCAAATGATGTGGGATGGGGTACATTTTCTCTCTTATCTTACAATGTTAAAACTATAATATTTTCCTCAGACTATGATTTTTTTTTCAGGGTGAAAGCTGAAAAATCAGAGAAGCAGAACAGCCAGCCACTAGTTCTTGCCTCTATGAAAACCTCAGCCTAAAGAGAATGAGTTCCTGTTTACTTATGATTTATATACCTTTCACTACCATACCATCTTACTTCCTGAGACTAACGGCTTAAAGGCCTGTGTACTTCCCAAGCAAAGGCATGCTATCTCAAGTGCTGGGATTAAAGGTGTGTGCCACCACTGTCTGTCTCTGTGTCTCTCCTATACTAGATCAATCTCATGTAGCCCAGTGTGGCCTTGAACTCACAGAGATCTAGACAGATCTCTGCTTCCCAAGTGCTAGGATTAAAGGTATGTGCCTTCATTGCCTGGCCTCTGTGTCTAATCTAGTGGCTAGCTCTGTTCCCTGATGCTCAGGCAAGTTTATTAGGGTACACAATGTATCACCACGGATTTCAAGTTTACAACATAGTACCATTAGCTGTCTCTATGCTGAACATTAGATCTTCACAACTGACTTACCCAATAGCTTCATATACACTTGATGAGGTGCTTTTTTAATTTTTTTATTTTTTTCTTCTCCTTTTTTATTAAGAGATTTTCAATTCTTTTTATATATCAACCACAGATGCCCTATTCAGACTCTGATTTTTTTTAAAGTACTGAAATGTATTTCAAAGTAATATATAGTGTGAATGAACTAGATATTGCATTTCATGAAGTAGCAACAAATAATAAGTATTTTAAGGAGACAGGGACAAGCCAATGAAACCTCAACCATATACAAAGAACTAAAGGCATCTCAGGAATTGTTGGAATGGGAGAAATAGTCTTCCCCAAGGAAGTTCATGCCAATTGGTTATCCAATGCCAATTAACTCTGAAAACATCCATGCAATTCATATTTTACATAACCAGTATGGTGTAATTAGGATCACATATGTAAATACATACACATATATGCATGCAACAACAATAGATAAAAAAAGAGGCCATGAGATCAAAAGAGAACAAGAAGAGGAATATGGGAGGGTTTGGGACAAGAAAATTGATGGGCAATGTGATGTGGTCATATAATTTTATCTCAAATGATAAATGAAGAAATTTAAAACAATAGATAAAGTTCCATTTACAGAAAATCCTATTTCCTTAATACTTGTTTCTTTACATTAATAACAAGTTAGTCTTCTTTATTACATATATAATTTACATGAGGGAAACAGATATCTAAATGCATTATACAACTAAGTAACTATTTCTTGCAAACTAAATGCACAAAGGGGGAAATTTACCTCAACAAAGAAAAGAAAGAGTGAAAGCAGGTGAGATAAAGTGAGAGGAGTGGGATTCCAACTTAGGTACTAGTATATTTTAGCTCAAAGAAATCTTAATTCCCTTTATTTTATGGCAAAAGTTTGCACAATAAGTACAGTTTTAAATTTTGTGTGGACTTGATGTAGGTGGATACATATCCATGTGAATAGAACAAAAAAAGCAAACCAGATGCAAAACATCTTGCAATGTTTTAATGCTATGGCATTTTCATCACAATTAATCCTCAGACTATTAGGGTATATTTGACTAACCCCCCCCCATACATGTGTTCACTGAAATATTGCTCCTCACTAATTCCAAGTGAGGTAACCCAGTAAAACAAATATTAAATGTTTCTCTCAATTGGGTACTTTGGAATTTGATCTTCAGATTTGTCTGCTACATTTGTAATACCAACAGATATAAGGAAGTTAGTAAGGGTCATGTGGAGGATGTAGTCTAAATGGACAGAATATAGACACAGCAAAGCAACTATAACTTGTGAATAGAGAATAATGTTTTAGGTAGGGTTTAAAATGTACAGGGCAGGATAATTAAAAACAATTTAAAAATCATATGGAAATGTACTTCTATAGAAGCTACCAAAAAGTTATAGCTGCACACACACACACACACACACACACACACACACACACACACACACACACACAGAGAGAGAGAGAGAGAGACAGAGACAGAGACAGAGACAGAGACGGAGATAGAGACATATAGTCAGATATATAGATGTATAGATATAAATATTAAAAATTGAATTTAAATTTAACCTAAAAAGGGGATAAAAACACTTGTACTCAATTCCATAGGTTAACAAATACAAAATCCAGTGCCAGGTTAGGTTGCTTCCTTTGGAACTGTTGGCACGTGAGGTTCTCTACACCCACAAACATTGTAAGATATGGTCAAGCACTAAGCAGAGAAAAAGGGAGGGAGAGAGGGAAGGAGGGAGGGAGGGAGGGAGGGAGGGAGGGAGGGAGGGAGGGAGGGAGGGAGTGAGGGAGGGAGGGAGGGAGGGAGGGAGGGGAGAAATGTGAGAAAGAGTACACTGGGAGTATCATGAGGCTTTAATAACTGAAGTCATCCCACGGTGACATACTTTCTCCAGCAGGGTTAAACTTTCAAGACTTCTTTAAACAGTACTAGCAAATTGGGACAAGTGCTAGCATATGAGTCTATGAAACACATTCTATTTCAAAATCCCCCAGGGGTGGTGAGTAAGGGGTAAAGATCTTGGAAGAATGAGAAGAGGTATGAATATGGTCAAAACGTATTCCACAAAATTCTCATAGAACTAATGAAAAATGAAAAATAGAAACAAGGCAGAATAGCCATTTTTCTCATTTCCCTTTATGCCTTGAATAATGAACTGTATTTTCGGTTATGTTAGAAGGATTGTCTTACTTTGTATCTGACATTGAACTTTGTTTAAAGAGAAAGCATATATTACTTAGATATTGCTAATCCATATGGTTTGTTATTCTTTAGTTCTGAAGAGCTTGAGTGAGAAGAAAAGAAGTCAACCAATGGGAAATTACTTTCTGGAAACATTAATGTTACTAGCTGTTCTCAATAAGTGGGAAAGACACTAAATGGCATATCCCACTGTTCATGATGGTCTAAGACAAAACAAAGGTGTTACCTGAGTTTTAAATTTGACCCATCTCATGGCAAGCAGCCTGATAGACCATTCAGATCCCATGTCAGAAAATAATCTTCTGAGACATTAGGTTTCATTCTATTCAGCCTTAAGTCACATTCAGTTTTTGTTATTCCATGGAAAAAATACATTTTAATTGAGATGTTATTTTTCATTTCTGTCTTGATGTCATTTATTGCTATTATTGTTATTATTATATTTTAGTGCTGAAGAAATCATATTCAAGTGCTGTATTTCGATATTTTAGACCTAATTCTCTTCCCATTCTAACATCTCCTGTAGTCCTCATTTCCTAACAAATTATGGCCTGTTCTTTAATTATTCATGCTACAGAAACACTCCCCACACACACACACAGAGAGAGAGAGAGAGAGAGAGAGAGAGAGAGAGAGAGAGAGAGAAAGAGAGAGAGAGAGAAATAGTCAGAGAGTCAGAGACAATGAGAGAGACATGGTGAGGAAGATAGAGACAGAGAGACACAGAGACACAAAGTGAGAGATTTTGCTAATGCCACTTAGTGAAATGGTTCTCAACCTGAGGGTCATGGCCCCTTTAGGGTCACATATCAGATATCCTGCATATTAGATATTTATATTACAATTCACAGCATTAGTAAAATCATAATTATGAAGTTGCAATGAAATAATTTTATGGTAGAGGGTCATCACAACATGAGAAACCACATTAAAGCATCAAAGCATGAAAAAGTTTGAAAACCACTGTCTTAGTGTTTCTAGGAGGCATATGTGGTTAGAGCTGACTGCTTGAGATTGGCTAGCCTATGTGGGACTTATCTCTGGGGTAGAATGATTGTCACTTTATAATACTCATTATTTACGTGCAATTCTTCATCTGGGGATGGGTTCTTATGAGATTTCTCCTATCCATGGTAACATTCCAACTGGTATTGTAATTGTTCAGTTCTTGTTTAGGTGATAGTATGGTTGAAATTACATGAGTGTAGCTTGCCTGTCATATGTAAAATACATAGTAATGCAAAGACTTTTTGCCATCTGTTTCTTATAATCATTATTTCCCTTCTTCTGAAGTACTCTCTGAGCCTTAGGTATAGATATAGATGTAGATGTGTAAGTTGCAACTGGGAACACAGTAATCAATAGTTTTCTCATTGTATCAGTTTTAGATTTTCATTATTTCAGCAGCTTCTATCCGCTGCAAAAAGAAGATTCTTTGGTGAGGGTTCATAATCACCTGTACCTGTGGGTATAATTTTATTCCACTCTAAGTAAAAATTAAATCATGAGAATTTCAGCTAAATGGATAGGACTAGAAAATACAACACTGAGTAAGGTAACCAAGACTCAGAAAGACAAGCACTGTTTGTTCTTTCTAATTTGTGGATTCCAGTTCCGAAATTTTAAATGTGGTTTCATGACCTGTATTAATTGAAGAAACTAGGGAAGTAAAGGAGGACATGGTAGTGAGGAGTTCTAGAAAGGAAAATAGTAGGACATGGGCCCTCTACAAGCAAACATGAGAAATGCAAGGACTACATTAACTGAGCAGGAGAGAGGGAGTACAATATTGAGAGGGTGGGAGAGTAGTGATAAAGAACATTGAAGATGGTTGAAAAGTCATGATAAAACATTATTTTATGTTTACTCAAAATACATTTAATATATGAGTTTGAATATGTGTACATATTATATAGAGAATAAATAAAGTTACATTGGAGTGAAAACCCTATCCCCAAGAGCCATACACTCTAACAAAAGCTTCAGTCCTACAAATGGAAAATGTCCTTTCAATTTGTTTGTCAAGGGAGTCCAAGGGACTCTGAAAACAGTATAGGCTGTTTGCATTGTTCTTGGTTGTCCCTCGGGAACTGAAGGGAAGAACTGTCTGTTGAAGGTGCTACCCACTGTGAAGAAGAGAGCTCAAACAGACCTGGAAGTCTCTGCTATCTATGAAGGCTTAATCTCAAAGTACTTGAAAGTTCTTTGAAAGATGCCTATGAAGAAAAACTATCAATAGTTCTATCTAGCTGCAAAGACTATGAACCATAATTCCCAGCACAGCAGGGTATACTTAAAACTGCAATAGCAACATATTACCTTTGGGGAAACAGACAAAAGGGCAATTAAATATAAGGCCCAATCAAGAGGAAGGGAATCATTCCTGGTACCATAAACATAAAAAACATCCTATAGCTGGTGAGGATCTGCTCTGAAGATCGACTACCATCACTTTCCTAATCTAGTAGAGTGCTTCCTTGTTGTGAAACCTCGTATGAAGTCACATAAATGGTATACCTTCTTTCCAAATCTGTACAGGCACATTTCTATATCAGAAGCTGATTCTTCACATCATCTAGATTTTCCACAAATGACACAAAGTAGGCTCCTATTCATTAACAAAATTCCATGGAGTTTTTTGTTTTGTTTTGTTTTGTTTTTAGCATTTTCATCCTCAAAATTTACAGGTTTGGAGTAATATAATTGTTTCATACAAACATAGATGAAGAAATCTCTTTATCTATGTAATTCAAAGTATGGCATGGGACATTAGTGAAAACAATTTACAATGACATATTTATACAGCTATGTTTTAATTTCCAGGGCAAAAAGTCAAATATGAATGAAAAAGTCCTGGTTCATTAAAATTCTTATTTTCAAATGTTAAGAAAAAAAAAGTCAGCAAAAATATTTTTCATATATTATTTCTTACCCAAAATATATCTTAAGCATTAATTCCCCTTGGTGTGTGGTCATAAAGCCTGTACGTGAAATACACAGAACATTAAATATACAAATGCACATGCAGCCATAAATGCTCAACACTGTCAGGCTCTAGCATGTCTATAAAGCCTGTTTCTGCATACCAATTACCCAAGCCATGCTGTTTCAGCACCAAGTGGTCAGATAAAGTATAGATGCTTCAGTATGTTAAAATGTAAATGATCTTGCTGACTAAGTAACAAGGGACATATATTTATTTTCCATAAGAAAATCTGGCCAATAAAGGGAAAAAAGTAAGAAAAAATACAAAACTAGCTTAGAATTATAATAATAGTTCCTTTAAAATAAATTGAAGCTCTCTTCCTTTAATAAAAGGAAGCATTTTTCACACCTTAAGAGAAATCAATAGGAAAAGGTTACACAGCAAGGCCTGTGTCTTTCTTGTTGTCTGTACTGTGATTTATAATGCAGGCTTTGTGTAGGAAATCTATTAATGCAGACAGAATCCTGTTCTCCATTGGGAATACAATAATTAGGTTCTCCCTGGTTGCCCTGTTGTCCACTGCAATGATTCAGGTGTTTCGAATATGCGTTTACTGCATATATTTTGTATCATATAGACTAAGAGTTGGCTTAACTTTATTAATATGGGGTTGTCATTAGTTCTTAAGTACTTAATAATGTCCTGGCTACATGCCATAAATCTCTCTTAAACTGCTGGGCACTATTTGATATGACATTTTATGCCAAACTCAATGTGAAGACAAGCCCTAAACTCCCTTGTTCTCTTCCACTGTGAATAATTTCATTACTATTTCCAGCATGCATGCGATGGTTATTTCATTTGTTCACTCAGTCAGACAAAGCAGCATTTTATTTACTTTAAATGACATGGATAAACAGCCTACACCTTTGACTAAAGTACTATCAAAGAGATATTACTAATAGTTACACACACAGGAAAACATTTTAAAACAAGAACAAAAAGCACCTCAGCAACAGATGAGTGGACAAATCAAACATCCTTTTTGGGAACAGCAGATTTTTATAGAATTCATTAGTTATGATGTCATATTTTTAACCTCAAAAGTTTTGAGAGACCACAGCTGAAACGTTCTCACTATAACCTTACCACTATTGCTTGATCAAATTGATATAATATTATTCCTGAATATTTGAACAGCTGTCTCTCAACCCAAATAGGGAACCTAGAGCAGGCCAGAGGATACCACAAAACCCAAACAGTAACAATGAGCTTTATTGCCATTACCAGCTGAGAAGTTATTTATAGTAGCAGAAATGACTCAAAGATAACTTCATTAGCAAAGACCATGACAGTATAGGGTATGACACAGAAAATTTGGAGTGGGGAGCACATCGCTCAACTCATAGGCAGCTCATTGTGTTGGAGAGTGTCTTTCACAGGAAGCTGTTGGTCTGAGCCTCTTCCTGGCAGCTCAGCTGGTTGGATAGTGTCTTATAGCACTCCTTAGTACATATGCAAGCTTGGAGAGAATGGGTCAAAAAATCTACTCAGCTTAGGAACTTTCTGACATTTGAGTATTTCCTGAGAATTAAGATGCTTCCCTGCAAAAGGAATTTTCTCCTCTGTTTCGAACACACTGAATCTTTTTTTTTTTGGTTTTTTTATTATTATTATTATTATTATTTTACAACACCATTCAGTTCAACATAATAGCCACAGAATCCCCTGTTCTCCCCCTCTCGCCCACCCCTCCCCCCAGCCCACCCCCCATTCCCACCTCCTCCAGATCAAGGTCTCCCCCGAGGACCGGGGTTGACCTGGTAGACTCAGTCCAGGCAGGTCCATTACCCCCTCCCAGACCGAGCCAAGTGTCCCTGCATAAGTCCCAGGGTTCAAACAGCCAACTCATGCAACGAGCCCAGGACCTGGCACCAATGCATAGCTGCCTCCCAAACAGATCAAGCCAAATGACTGTCTCACCCGTTCAGGTGGCCTGATCCAGTTGGGGGCCCCTCAGCCTTTGGTTCATAGATCCTGTGCTTCCATTCATTTGGTTATTTGTCCCTGTGCTTTATCCAACCTTGGCTTCAACAATTCTCGCTCATATAAACCCTCTTCTTACTCACTAATTAGACTCCCAGTGCTCCACCAGGGGCCCAGCCGTGGATGTCTGCCTTCAGATTCCTCAGTCCTTGGATGGGGTTTATGGCACCACTATCTGGGTGTCTGGCCATCCCATCACCAGAGTAGGTCAGTTCCTGCCGTCTCGCAACCATTGCCAGCAGTCTTTTGAGGGGGTATCTTTGTGGATCTCCGTGGGCCTCCCTAGCTCTCTGCTTCCTCCCCTTCTCACCTTCTCATGTGGTCTTCATTTACCATGGTCTCCTATTCCTTGTTCTCCCTCTCTTTTCTTGATCCAGCTAGGATCTCCCACTCTTTCCCTCGACTGTCGCCCTTCATTGTTCCCACTCATGACCAGGCTATTCATGTAGATCTCGTCCATTTCTCCGTGTCTTTTTTTGGGGTCCCGTTTTCCAGGTAGCCTCACTGGTGATGTGAGTAGCAGTCTAGTCATCCTTGTTCCATATCTAGCATCTTCCTATGAGTGAGTACATACCATATTTGTCTTTCTGAGTCTGGGTTACCTCACTCAGGATGATTTTTTCTAGATCCATCCATTTGCTTGCAAACCGTGTGATGTCGTTGTTTTTCTCTGCTGAGTAGTATTCCATTGCGAACACACTGAATCTTAATGAGCATCCATCAAAGATGGAATGTTTTTTCCCAGAAAAATATTTTTTTCTGTAATTATCAATCTCCCCTCATAATTTTTAATCTAAATTCTCATAGATTTGAGGGGCTCACAGACATCATCAGAGCAGTATTTTTGTGCAGTGGGCAATAATTAACACAGAAATTCACATCAGATCCAAGTGCAGAGAATAAGTGTTTTTTAAATACTCAGCCACAAGTAGCACAGCTATATCATTCCTATAATATATGTAATATTACCAAAGAAATTTGGTATTCAAAATGAAGTACATCAAATAAATTAGATAAGAGAAATGAATGATGGGAACTGATGGCTCACTGCATAATAGAGAAATAATGAGAAGTCAGATGCAGTAAATAGCAAGCTTACTTAGTAAGTTAAAGTTGTTGCCGAATTCAAGGTCAAAGGAGCTCTCCAATACAAAATCCATTTGTGCTTAACACATTATAGAATAGTGGAAAAGTACCGCTGGATGCTTAAGATGGGAGTTCACTGATAAATTTTCCTTGACTTTTGTGGTTTGGCAGAAGTCAGTTTCCCAAGTCAACAGGTGCTTAAGAATACCTACCTTAGAAATGGCTAGAAGTAATATTTGGCTTGATATGTAGCATCCTAGATGTTCCATTGTAGGGGAAGTACATTGTTTAAAACATCTTTTTAGGTTAATAAGAAAATCATAAATTCAAAATGTGTTATTTTAATAAGAATTTATTATTTATATGTGTGTGTAGAATGCACATTCAGTCAGAAGAGTGTGGTGGAATTGGTTCAGTTTCAAGCACATGGGTTTTATTTTCTACAGGAAGTATCATTTTTATATTTATCAAACTTCTACAAATTAATTTTTAATTTTAATAAGAAAAAATTCTAATCACTAGATACAATATATATATATGCTTGTACATATGTAGTGAAAATTTTTCTAACAGTAATAATAAATGAACTACTGACATTCTTTAAGTTTAAGGAGTCTTGCTATATCATGCAACATGAAATAAAACATTTTAATGCCCATAAGTTTTAGTATGATTTGATTTTTATGAAAAAATTCCATTAATAAAAACATTTTTGTATATGGAAAATAAATTATCAATCATTTAAAGCTGAAAAGCATAAGAGAAAGTGGAGGTCTGGTAGGCTCCTTGTTGAAATGAAACAAACGTTCTGAATTTACAACAATGTGAAAATATTAAAACTTAATATTTTATCTTATAAGTTATGAGTTTATTGATTTTGGCTTATATTTCATTAATTCCCCATTGCTTTAAGTATTAATAAAACAAAATACCAGAAAAATAAAGAAACATTCTTCACAAACATTCACTGATCAACTATCATTATGAAATATTTTTCTACTCAGGACAGCATGTTTTTATAATATTATTAACATAAGAGTTATTAACTTGGTCTTGAAATACATTTGTATTTTATAGATTTTAAAATTTAACAAGATAGTTAAAAAATTGAGAGTGAAAAAAACATGAGGTTTCAAATCTATTTTCTGGCCCAGAATCAGTATTTTTTTCCAGTAACCAGTGAACTCTCAAGAGAATTGATTAAAGAATGGTAGTTATGAATAATTCTAAATGCCATTTCTAGTTTGCAGTGCATTGCTTAATTTGATTTTACTGTTTTTTTTCCTCTGTTGAAAGTTGGTGTCCAAATCTCCACACTTTAACTTATCAGAAGTATAGTTAAACTTGTAAAAAAGAAACAATCTAGATAAATATACTAAGGCCATTTAGCATTCTTCCATGCACAATATCTAGGATTGACTGGGAAATGATGATCTATGTAGCAGCTCATCTCTAAAGGAAAGTGGTTTTCTTTCTATTAGCAGACATTAACCTAGCTCTTTATGTAGTGGTGGAACTGTGTGGAGTTTCTTCTACCCACACTGGCATGTTAACTGGTAATGTTCAAATCGGTACACTTCTTGACCTTGTGCAGTGTTAAAATGTAGCTGTATGCTTGTCCTATAACACAGCTAGCAAAGACTGGACTTGGAGGCCGATTGGATAGTAACTGTCTCTGTCTCCTCACTGCTGTGTGATGTACACTAAGTTCCAAAAAAACTCCTTCAAAAACCAGAGATGTCGTTTCAATCCTGCCCTCTGCTTAAACAGCAGAATGGTTTCCCCTCAGGCAAAGATTGATTTCTACAGTTTCTTTTGAACTATAATCAATCCCTCTACTTCTCCGCACTTTAAAAATTACTGTTAAAGATATTTAGAACAAGTATATTCCTTAACAGAGAAATTGAATTTTAATAAAAAAAAGTCTATGGTTGTCCAAATTATCAGAAACTAAATGATTCCTAAACAGCTTTTTATGAGATAAAATTTTACAAAATGAGGATATTTTATTATGTGAATAAAATTAGTTTGCTTTTCTCATTCAGAAAGAAAGCAAATTATTGTTCCCAGTTCCCTGAAGTACCCTGGTGAAATCAAAGGGAACTGGAAGCAAAAAATCCTTGCCTTTTTTCCTCCTGCCATATCTGATCAGAAAAGGATTCTTTCAAAGTATTCTAGAATTAAAAGAATATTACTTAGTATAGATGTGAATTCTCCCAACAAAATGAGTTGATATCATAGAGAAGCTACTATAGAGTTTTACAAAGTAAATTTTAATATGTTTGTAGGACATGTTTAAAGTGTTCTTGAAATTCTATTGATTCTCTTCTTGAGCACCAATTTGAGTCATACAACAGCTCTGCAAACCTTTAAATCTTTAGACAATAAAGAAAATGAATTTTTAATAGTTAGTTGTATGTATGTTGAATGAAGGACTGTTATATTGAGTGACAATTAGTGCTGCGGGGTGGCAGAGTTAATTTTCTTTAGGATATGGCCACTGGCAGGAGGGCTGTGCCTCATTGTATGACACTATACATGTGAACACAAGGGTAGCATATATTGGATTTAGTATGTTAAAACATAATTAAATAAAATGTCCATATTAATATAAAATGAGTCACTCCAATTTGAAAACACAGCAACCCTTACTGGAAGCACTAATTTGAATTGAAGTATTAAACAATAAAGAAATACAAGAGGAAATGATGATGGGAGTGAGCCACAGTAATAGTCATTAGGACAAAAATTTGTTGTATATATGTAGGGAATTTTCAAAGAATTAATGTATTTTTAAATGAAAAAATTAATTAAAACTGAAAAAGAAGACATAAATTTGGATAGAAGATATGATGATGGGTCTTTGAGAGTTTTGAAATGGGGAGTCAGGGTGGATATGGCCAACATACAATCTGAATATGTGAAGTCTTATAAGGCACCATCCCTAGATAAAGAGCTACAGGCAATTAATGGCAGTTACAGCTATACCAATCTTGGTCATATACCCAAGGAATGCTCAATCATACCACAAGAACACATGCTCAACTATGTTCATAACAGCATTATTTGTAATAGTCAGAACCTGGAAACAACAAGGATGCCCTTCAACTGAAGAACGGATAAATAAAATGTTGTACATATACACAATGGAGTATTACTCAGCAGAGAAAAGCAATGACATCATGAGGTTTGCAGGCAAATGGATGGAACTAGAAAAAAAATCATCCAGTGAAGTAACTCAGACTCAGAAAGACAAACATGGTATGCATTCACTCATAAGTGGATACTAGGTGTAAAGCAAAGGATAACTAGACTGCAACTCACAACTCCAGGGAGGCTACCTAGTAAGGAGGACTCTAAGAAAGACACAGGGATAACCCAATGACAGAGAAATGGATGAAATCTACCTGAGGAAACTGTAGGTGAGGGGGATAATGGAGGGCAAGGGTCGAGGGAAAGAGAGCTCAGGAGAGTGGGAGATCACAGCTGGATCAGGAACAGAGTGGGAGAACAAGGAAAGAGATACCATGATTAATGAAGACCCCAATGGGAACAGGAAGAAGCAGACTGCTAGGGAAATCCACATAAATCCACAAAGATACTTCCAATATAGAATGCTGGCAATGGTCGAGAGTGTGCCTGAGCTGACCTACTCTGGTGATCTGATGGCCGAACACCCTAACTGTAGTGATAGAACATTCATCCAGTGACTGATGGAAGCAGATGCAGAGATCCATGACCAAACCCCAGGTGGTGCTCCAGGAGTCCAATCAGCAAGAGAGAGAGGAGGGATTGCATGAGCAAGAGATATTGAGACCAAGATTGGAAAAAGCACAGGGACAAATAGCCAAACTAGTGGAAACACATAAACTGTAAACCAATAGCTGAGGAGCCCCCATGGACCTGGACCAGGCCCTCTGGATAATTGAGACAGTTGATTAGCTTGAACTGTTTAGGAGGCCCCCAGGCAAGGGATGGGGACCTGTCCTTGGTGCATGGGCTGGCTTTTTGGAATCTAGGGCCTATGCTGAGACACTTTGCTCAGGCTTGGTGCATGGAGGAAGGGACTAGACCTGCCTCAACTGAATCTACCAGGCTGGGATGACTCCCCCGGGGGGAGACCTTGCCTTGGAGGAGGTGGAAATGGGGTGCATTGTGGGGGAAGGTTGGTGAGTGGGAGGAGGGAGGACAGGCGAATCCTTGGCTGATATGTAAAATTTAATTAATTATAAAATAAAAATATTAAAAAAATAAAATGGTACAAAATGAGATTTCAGCAACCAAAAAAAATGGCAATATGTGTTTTTTAGGGATGAGTTTCCTCAAGAGATACTCAAACATGAGTGATTGTCACTACACATATAAACATAAAAACAACACGAAATGTTCTCAGCAGACTGTATTCATGTATACATATGTGTATGTGTGTGTGTGTGTGTGTGTGTGTGTGTAGATTTGTGTGTGTGTGTGTATAACAGTAATAATAGAAGAAAAGAGATCATGAAATTTGAGAGGAAATGGGGTATATGGGATTGATTGGAGGGAGTAAAAACTTAGGCTGAAAATTATAGGGATTTTTTTTCACTCTTTGGGGGCCCATCACCGAGCTCCCAAATAAATACACATAAAGACTAATTCTTACTTATGAATGCTTAGCCTTAGCTTGACTTGTTTCTTGCCAGCTTTTCTGACTTAAATTATCCCATTTCTCTTAAACTCAGTTTTGCCTCTGGCCTTTTTAACCTTTCTTTATTCTCTGTATCTTTCTGTCCTTCTTATTTCATGGCTGGCTGTGGATCTGAGTGGCTATACCCTGCCATCTTCCTCTCCTCTTTTTCCTGCTCCTTATTTCTTTCCTAGATTTATCTGCCTATTTATTCTCTCTGTCTGCCAGCCTCTCCTAAACTTTCTCCTGCCCAGCTATTGGCAAATCAGCTCTTTATTAGACCAATTAGGTGTTTTAGACAGGCACAGTAACAGAGCATTACACAGATTTAAACAAATGAAACTTAAAGGAATGTAACACATCTTTGCATCATTAAACAAATATTCCACTGCATAAACAAATGGAATACATCATAAATTAGTATTCTACAACATTCTACCCTTTTTGTCTAAGTAAAAATAAAAGGTTTTAACTTGGTCATAGTAAAACTATATACAACAACATTTATCAAGTGAGAATTACATTTATAATATTCAGCCTACTTGTATTTAGAAAATATAGAGTAAATACTCCATTATATATCTTATCTTAGTGATTTCAAGGCTTCATACCTAATTTACTTTCCATCATAAGTAAGGAAAACTATAACTCTAATTATTTCTTCTTTAACTCTATCAAAGACTTCAGATGGATCTAATATTACCTAAAAAACAGAGACGTCTGGCTGACTGGTCAGTCACCCAAATTTCCTTTGCAACGTTGAGGTGTTTAGCCTACAGAACTAGAATATCTGGCAGACTTTTCAGTGAGGCAGGAAATTTGATGGACTGTTCCACCCTATATTGTCAAAATTCATCAGTTCCTTTCCTCTGTGTCCTGTAGAAAATCTGACAGTCTCTTCTGTGAAACAGGAATCTCAAAGGACTGTCCTACCTTGTCTTGGCAAGGTTCAGCAGTCTTTTTCCTATGTCCCACTTGTTCATTCCATACAGCATACTGTCAGCTGTCAAGGCAAGAGCAGGTCCTTTCCCAAATGTCAAGTTTTGCCACATTGAAAGCAAAGTCCCCAAGGACTTTCTCCAATGCCCACCATCATTATTTAAAGTAAACTGGTGTTGCCAGGAGCAGATGTGTCTCATTGTCATGAAAAGCCTTAGGCTATTAACATGTTAAATACTATATTCTATAGGTCTTTTAAGAGTTTGAAAATTATCTATCTATCTGAATTATACCAGTTTAAACTTGAAAACATGCTGGGTGATGTCTTTCTGTATGCTGTGAATATATGTTGTTGCCATTGGTTAATAAATAAGATGCTTTGGCCTATGGCAAGGTAGCTTAGAGGCAGGTGAGAAATAGAAGGAGAGAGACAGGAGAGAGAAAGGCAGATTCTGAAGAGATGCCAGCCGTGTGGAAGGAGTAGCAAGATACCAGCAGACTGGTAAAGCCATGGAACATGTGGCAAAACATAGATTAATAGAAATGGGTTAATTTAAGATATAAGAGCTAGATAGCAAGAGGCCTGCCATAGGCCATACAGTTTGTAAATAACATGAGCCTCTGTATGTTTACTTGGGGCCAGTTGGCTGTGGGACTCGGATGGGAGGGATTTGCCCCAATCACAGGGCCTGGCAGGATTAGAGAAACCTTTTGACTACAAAAACATACCTAATGTGACTACAAGTTTCATTATTATAGATTAACTAATGACCTGCATGTTTCAATTATACACTACATTTTAAATGATTTTTCACAAGCACAAATATTGCAAACATTAGTAAAAACATATATACAGTATAACAAAAACAACTTTAAATTTGTATCAATATAGAAAAATCCACACCAATGCAAAGTATATGATATTAATAGTTGTTTTTTTATCCTATATCTCTATATTCCCCTAAATGATAACAAACATCCATATCCCACCAAATAACTAAAAACTGTCAACCCGCCTCTTGGGAATGTGGGCGTTATATTCTCTAGACTGCTTCCTACTATCTGTGGGTGAAGGCATCTTTAGGGGTCCCTAAGAAAATTGATAATGACCAAATTCTGGGAAGACCAGCTGTAACCTTTGTTGATATATGTCACCTGTCATAATTCAGGAGGTCTCCCCGATAAAACCTAATCCACATTAACCCTAAAGGAATCTACAGCCTCTTCTTTCCTGTGAAACAAAAGCAAAACCTCTTCCCCAATGTAACATATATTTAACTTCTTTCATAAAGTTAGATAGCCCTAATTTATCTTGGTTGACTCAATTTCGCAGGCCTCTTCACAATTCCACTTCTGTAAGCAGGTTTTTTTTTTTTTTTAAATCGGCATTCAAAAATTTCAAAATCAGCACAATACCACATAGGATCCAGAGTCCTTATGTATTTTCCTTTATTACATTTTTTCTTTTATATCACTTTCACTCTCTCTTTAAAGAATTTATTTATTATGTTTAAGTTATTTCTATCACTGTCTATATCCATTTTATTTTCTTTCTTAAACCTAGAGAAATTGCTAAGCACACTTTAACCTGTTTAGATTTTTCCCCCATGTAGAGCTCCTTTATTGTGTATGCTTTAGACTTTTTTTTAACCATGTAAGCAAACTTCAAACTGTTAAGCTGTTTCATCCCCTGTGACTTTGCGGATGGCTCTACCCCACTCCTAGCGTCCTTGAGAACCCAGACTTCAACCTGTACTGCCCAGTCTGGAGCTATGTGACCAGGAAATGCATTCAACCTTCCAGCACTGGTATGCTCTGGAATGCCTGTGCCCTGCACTGTGGAAGGCTGTTTTTTTTTTTTTTAGCTGAAAAGTTTGTTCAAGTGCTGTGCAGTATGGCAAAACTTCTTAAAAGTGCAGTATCTTTTGTATGCTTTTTTTTTCTCTTTTTTTCTTAAGCTTTCTCATGCACTACGTGGAAATTTGGGCTCCATGTTGGTATGCCAAAATATAGTTATTATTTTTTTTGACCCCAAATAAATACATGAAGACTTATTCTTACTTAGGAATGCCCAGTTTTAGCTTGACTTGTTTCTAGCCAGCTTTTCTATCTAAAATCACCCCATTTCTCTTTAACTAAGTTTGCTTCTGGGCTTTTTACCATTCTTTTTTTTTTCTACATAGCTTTCCTTCCTTCTTATTCTGTGACTGGCTGTGTGTCTGTGTGTTTGTGTGTCTGTGTGTCTGTGTGTCTGGCCTCGAGAGCACTGCCTTCCGAGTGCTGGGATTAAAGGCATGTGCCACTGCCACCCAGCCTCCTATGTATTCTTTCTGCAAGCCAGCCACACCTATCCTTTCTCCTGCCTAGCTATTGCCATGAATTCTTCATTAGACCAAATCAGGTGTTTAATTTAAGCAGGCAAAGTAACACAGCATTGCAGAGTCAAACACATGCAACATAAAACAATAAAACACATTTTTGCATCATTAAATAAATATTCCACAGCATAAATGAATGTAGCATGCCTTAAATAAATTCTGCAATAGGAAATTATGTGCATGTAGTATTCATGCATAAAATTCTCAAATCAAATGTAAAACAATATATAGTGCAAATGTATGATATTTTCAAAATGAATAAAATTTAAAAGTAAAACAGCTAACTAAAAGGAACTAAACTTTAAAATGTGAATGGAAAATGTTAATAGATTTAAATAAAATTTAATGAAATTAATTTAATAATTATGATCAGCTACTAAAAAATCCAGGGGTGTTTTTTAATCATTATCCCTATGCTGATCACCTCCAGGACCTTGTACTGAACTAGCACTTTATCTCTGAGCTGCATCTCCAGGCATGTTTTTTCAGCTCTACTCTTTTTCCACACTTCTAAACATTGTGCTGAACTCACAGTATACCTTACCAGAGATTACAATCATAACCCACCTACCTCACCCTCCTTAATGTTGGGATTGTAGACTTGTAAGAAATAATAGGCAGAGAAAAACTTTTAATGGGGTGCTCTTCACTGTGTTAAAAATTAATCAAGATAATGAAGTTGTTATGGAATATTATTTGAACTAGGCAAAGATGCATTATATGTGTTTATAGTGCAGAATATTACTTTAACTGTGTAAAGGTATGTTACTTTTGTTTATGCTGCATTTGTTCAGCAATATGAGGATATATGTTTAATTATGTAAAGATGTGTTGTATCTGTTTCATCTTGTCTGCCTAAGGCACCTAACTGGTCTCATAAAAAGTTGAATGTCCAACAGCTAAGCAGAAGAATGGGAGATGAAGGGAGTGATGGACACACCCGGGCCTAGAAGCCAGGCAGATGTCAGCTAGTCAGACATAGAGACACAGCAAAAGTAAGATTCATAGAAGTAAGAAAGATAATAAGCCTGAGCAAAAAAGATAGACAAAGAGAAACAGGTCATTTAAGTTAAAAGAGATAGCCAGAAATGTACTTAAGCTAGGCCAAGGATCCAAAACTAATAATAAGTATCTGTGCCATGATCTGGGAACGGGTTGGGAACTGGTTTGTGCATGAGTCATATTTAAAGAATACCTGGATAAAGGGTTCTGACAATGCCTTTAGAAACTTTGGGAGTAATTGATTATTTGAATCTTTTAGCTAAAACTGCATATTAGCTAAAGCTATTTTTATAGACTTCTAACTATTTCAGTGAACCAATCTATTTATAATTATGTTAATGAATAATTATTTATTTGTAATATTATCTGACATACATCACATAAAATAATAAAAGATATTTTAAAATAAAATATAATTCTACCTTTAATAAATAAATTGTGGGTTGTGACTTGAATTTTAAAGTTATCCTATGGGATCTTATTTTGAATTTCTTTCTCCTGAACTGAGTCCTTCCTTCAGGAAATGGACCTTGGTTTTCAGAAGTGGGTCACTGGGAATGGACATTTGATAGTCATTCCTAGTCTTGACCCAGGTGCTGGTCCTACACCCTCTGTTTTTTGGATTATAAAAAAGTGAGAAGCCTACACCTGTAGGAATCTTAAAGAGTCTTATTAATAAAATCAAACCTGAGCCAGGTATTGGGGTGAACGCTGGGAGATCAGAGAGACAGAACAGGCCACAACCACCTCACCTCGCCAGTTCCTCAGCTGGAAGTTTCTGTCCTCATCCCAATGGCTCTCAGCTGAACTGCTGTGCTCGAAAACCTGAATGCTTAACCAGCCAAATGCTTCTAGTTTCTGCTCCTCACGTCTTATATATCTTTCTGCTTTCTGCCATCACTCCCTGAGATTAAAGGCGTGAGTCACCATGTTTGACTGTATCCTTGAACAGATGGATCTCTGCCTCTGGAATGCTAGGATTAAAGGTGTGAGTGCCACCATTTTCTAGCCTTTGTATCTAATGGCTGTTCTGTCCCTGACCCCCAGATAAGTTTATTAGGGTGCACAATATTTTTGGGAACACAATACCAGCACATACACCAAAAGCTCCCACTCTTCCTTATCTTCATCATGCCAGGCTGACACCATTTGAAGCCATGAGCTACAATAAACCTTGTCTCAGCAATACAAAAGCAACTAATATACTTCTGGTCAAAGGGATCCAGCAGACTCTGCAGATCGAATTAATGCCTTGATTGTTAATGGGTGAGTCAGTAATTTAACTCTGGCAATGCTAATCTTTTTTTAATTTGCCATTCTGATTTAAGGAGAAAACAATCTATGAATATCACAAAATCATAGAAGAGAAAGGAAGGTCATTTCTGCTCAGGCTGCCCATGCCTTATAGTATTTGTTATCATTAGATGACTGTAGCAGGAATCCTTGATATTGTACACTACAGTGATCTTGATATGTTGAGTGCTGATTAACTTATAAATAAAAAAACAGTACTCTTTTTTTTGGTTTTTAATTTTAAATTCTTACTTAAACTTGTACATATATGCACATAACAACATAATAACAGTGGATAATGAATAATAGGGAGAAATTTAAATAATTTGGTAGTAACTTTGTACACTGTATATAGTCCTATGAAAAACATGAGCAAAGTGAATTTAACTTGGGTAAATTGGAAGAGGTATGAATTCAAATCTAAACTCAATTTATTCCTCCAAAGCAAAGTCTTATTTACGATATATTATTAGCGTTATGGGTAAAAGTAAAAAGTGTGCTTTTAAAACAGTAAACTTTGAAAAGTGTCCAGGATTTTGATACCGTGAGGAGCAGAAACCATATCAATAATGTTGGTCCTGTGCCCAGGAATTCCTCTAATGGCTGTTAGGGGCTAGTGAGCAATAAGAAGTGTCCTTAATTTTACAAGACTGAAGAGCAGAGACTGTTACACTGATTCAGATGGCTTCATGCTCCAGTTATTACCCTTCTGCCTTTTAAAGCCACTGATGAAGAAAGTAGGCTCCGGTTAGATACATTTCTGCAGTTTCTGCTTCCAACACAAATCTAGTGAAGTTTTGAAGGTCAGATGAGTAACACTGAGTAGAAAGTGAGCATGGAATACACAGGAAGAAGACAACTAGCACTTTAGAAGAAAACAAAGCAAACTTAACTGAGGAACTAATCTTCCTTCTGTGATTCAGTTGCATCTGTGTTGAAGATTTTAATACTGATTTGTCTGAAGCAATTCATGTTTTGCTTCTTGACAACTGGAAATCTAATCTGACAACCACCAGATATGAATTAACATATTGAGTAAAACAGAAAATTTGTATAAAATATTATACATCATTTATATATATATATAACATATATTAATGTATAAAACAGTACTCCATTCTATTAAAACTTAAATATTTGAGTAAATTATTTAAGACCCTACGCCATCATTTATCACTTGCACAAGTGTCATGACACATGTCTTACATGGATATTATTAAGGTAGGAAATATAATAATTATTAAAACAATTCTTGGTGGGACTGGGGTTTGGTACAAAGTGTATCTAGCTTGTATAAGACCTTGGTTTTAATCTCTACCACTGAAAACATATCAAACACATGCTTGTGTTACATAGACAACAATATGCTGAGTACTGCTAACACAACCACCGCTCATGTGTCCAGTTATAAAGGCAGATGTTACTCATTTTCTCTGTTATTCCCATTATTTCAAGATGTGTGTGGAAAATCCTTACTTCTTTTCTAAAAAGGTCTTTCCTTATAAATTCAGATATTTACTTTATCATTAATCCCATCTGATACCACTCTTCTTGGAATTAAAGTTGGACCTGTTTATTATTGAAAAACTTTCAAGGGCTTGACACTTTATTCAACATAACAGTTCAACCATCTAACAAAAACTTCCATAATTCTGTAGATGGGGGGGCTTGTATAAGCCCACTCTTTTATAAATCTTGTTTCTTCTCCTTCACCCTACAACCCAAACACATTTGAAGACACTTATACAGAAAAGCTATAACAACCTCAGATAATTGACAAATCTATTTTCCTCAATAATCCTACACAATTTAGAATAAGCATCTTGTAAGATGAATTGCTAAACATTGTTAATAAAAAACCCGGAGCCAGATATTGGGGTGAAAACTGTGAAATCAGTCTAGAAAAACTCAGGGAAATTTATACTAATGATTTCAAACTTCAGTGCAATTTAAGTTGTTCTCAGAAACAGTATGAACAGATGCTTTCTTATGTAAGAGTCTCCTGATAGCTGCAATTGATTGCTTATAACATTATAATAGTGAGAAGCATAGCTTTTAAGCACTCACTTGGAAGTTACTTAACATTTTTTATTTTCCTACAAATATGCTTTCCATTGCCTATATCATTAAGGACTAGGTTAAAATATATTTTATCTTCCCACTTTCCTATATATGTACTTGTAACTACCTGTGTGACATAATGGTTCTTCTTTCCCTTTTCTTCCACATATGATTTTATCGGCAAAAGATAACTGTTCACCATTTGGAGAAAGGATTCTTACATTGTGACATTCAAAAGGCAGAACTAACTTTGAAGCCAAGTAGGAGTCATGATGTTAGAGAGACATTCTATGAGTGAAAGACCAAAACAACAACTATACTTTGAAAATCCCATTCATCTTTAGCCTCTGAAGCTCTATTCCAAATTTATGTATGTGTGTATATTGAATGATCTCTTTTGTATCTATCTGTAGGTGTGAATGTCTGTGTGGATGTGCATAGTGTACAGGAGTCCCTAGAGGACAGAGAAGGCATAAAACCCTCTCCAACGGAAGTAATGAGCAGGTGTGAACCATCATATGTGGCATCCACCTACCAAACTCTGATTTATAACTAGACCAGGAAGTATTAATAGTTGCTGAGCTGTCTCTGCGGTACCTAATTTGTATTTCATATACTATTTAATATGAAAGATTACCTTGTGGTGGTAGTGTGTTCCCCAAAATATTGTGCACCATAATAAACTTATCTGGGGTCAGAGACAGAAGAGCCACTAAATACAAAGGCTAGAAAATGTGGCACTCACACCTTTAATCCTAGCACTCCAGAGGTAGAAATCCCTCTGGATCTCTGTGAGTTCAAGGCCACATTGGAAAAGGCCAGGCATGGTGACACACGTCTTTAATCCCAGAAAGTGAGCCTTTAATCCCAGGGAGTGGTGGTCGAAAGCAGAAAGGCATATGAGGCATGAGGACCACAAACTAGAAGCATTTGGCTGGTTAAGCGTTCAGGCTTCTAGCAGTACAGTTCAGCTGAGAGCCATTTGGATATGAGGACACAGAGGCTTGCAGTCTGAGGAAACAAGATCAGCTGAGAAGTTGGCCAGGTGAGGTTAGCTGTGGCTGGTTCTGCTCTCTGATCTTCCAGTGTTCACCCCAATAACTGGCCTCAGGTTTGATTTTATTAATAAGAACTGTTAAGATTCCTGCTATATTACCTTGCTACTAAAATTAAAATGAAGAATGGGAAACATAAATCTGACTGCTTTTGATACATGTCCTTTCCATCAAGTACAGCAAAAAAACAGCTACTTTCAAGGCCTATTTTTATTCAACCAAGAGAAATAATGTTGTTTGTTGATATTATATTTTGGGTTTCAATGCACATTCAGATCCCATGAAAATGTTTCTGTCCCCGTGATCCAAATGATTTTGTCATGTTTCACTTTACCAAATCTAAAATATGGTATTCATAATTATCCAGTGTGTAAAAATGAGACCTAAAAGTATACAGTGAAACTTTCCTTCAACGATTTTGTTGCTGTCTCTATATTCATAAGTCACAGATTAAATTAATATTGGAGAATCTGTTTCCTACTGCTGTCTAATATTGGGCTTGCAGTCAACATTTTCTACTATTTTACACACGAGCCACTTGCCAAGCTGGGTCACTTTCTATAGTAAAAAGTTTAACATCATTTACACATGATCAATAACTGCCTCAAAATAAATGAATGATAATTTTAAGGAAAAGGAGGAAGGTTAAAAGCTTGCAAAAAATAAAAGTGAAAATGTGAAGGTCTGGGTTGCAAAGTTTACCTGTAAATTATTTTAGGAAATAAATAAAAACTAGATCATATAGGTGTTAGCAAATTCAATAAATAATTTGAGAGAGCATACACTACACTAATGCCATTATAGAAAATAGCATGAAGTGTGGCTCTGTGCGCTACTAAATATGTTTATAAAAGAATAGAAAAATAAATAGATTTTCTTTCAAAGCATAGATTCTGTAGTTTGGACGAGAATATACTCCTGATTAGATAGGGAGTATATTCTTGTGACATTATAATATCACATGCAGACTAATTTTCAAGTGCTGGATCCCAAGACAAAGAGTTTATTTAATAAAGCCTGATGTGTAATAACTTTTCTTGTCTTAAATATTAACTATGAAGTGTTGGAGAATACTGTAGTTTCATATTTCTATTTTTCAACAAATTAAGTTTCAGTAGATGTGACACAACACAATCTATTCACAGTACAAAATATAAACTTTCATAGACGCATCAGAGTATGCAGTATCATATCTAGAAACTTTAGTTTTACATATGCTTTCCTAAATAATATTCATTTAAAGACTATGAAAATATTGTAACTTTATCAAATAAACTAGTGACATCCCAGGCAGCTGCAAGGGAAACAATTTTTATTACTGAATTAATAACTTCCAAGCAGACCAGAAGGGACTATTATCCCTCTTCGTATGGCAGCATATTGTTCTTTGGCTAAAGTTAAGCCCGGGGCTCTCAACTGTAATGAAATGTGCCCAATTAACAGCAGTTGGACTTGGATATTTTGGTTGATAAAGTACTTGTTTACACTGATTTTGAATGGTTCATATCATTTCAAATATTGTTCAGTGCCTTATCATGGAATATTTCCAAAGGATTAAACAAAACAGAATAGCTTATCAGGCTTCTCCTTTTATCTCTGACTTTTCATCTTACAATATGCTTAAAATTTTAATTATAACAGTTAAGCAATACTGAGATTCTAAGATTAACAACTATAATACTTTTGTGTGATGATTTTCATTAGTGACTTGAAAATGATTTACTTTTCTGTTTAGTTTTGAAATAAGAAGTATCAACTAATCTTATTTTCCTTACTGTAGATAATTTTCCCTTGAGTTGCTAAGGAAATATTCTGTAACATTGAATTTATTTGTATCAATACATTAAGAGTTATTAAAATAAAATATATTACTATCTAATATTGATATAGTGATTTCTGTTCATGGTATGTATGACATAACAATTATATCTAGCAAATGAACTACAATAAGTATTGAGTTTTGTAAGAACTTAAATGGTCTGGATTGGAAGTAATATGAAAAAAATCCATCAATATAAAAGCCTTACATTTCAATATACGTGTCATGGCTATAGAGGTGGCTCAGTGGTTAGGAGAATTGCTATTCCTGAAGACGACCCAGGCATAGTTTCCAGCCAGCCTGTAGAAGCTCAAAGCCACCTGTAGTTACCATTCCAGGCTATCTATTGCCACTGGGCCTCTGCCAACATTAAATAAGCATGTGGTGCACATAAACACATGTAGGTCAAACAGCCATATACATGAAGTTAATAATTATTTAAAAGTTAAAAATTAATTGAAAATAAAGTATACAATTAAAAGGACTTTTAGAATCTCTTTAACTCTGATTAAAGGGTCTCTATACTGTGAGAATTGTGGCAAGACAACAAAATATACTTGAGTTATTTCAAGAATATTTGTTGATTGCTGTGCATGTCACTTAAACTTTTGAATTTTAAATATTTCAGAAAATTAACTTTATGCAGTACATATTGTTCATATGCAGTACTAAATATTGTCTATAAATATTTGTCTTAAAACAAAAATATCAATGAATTAATATTCATGGCACAAATAAACATTATACACTGTCCATTATATCTGTGAGATTATTATCTGCAAATAATACAGATAGAGCTGTCATATATAAAATATTGTATGACAAACTTATTAAAAGAAAAAATGCAGAAAAAATGACAGAAGTGGCAGTTATAGAATGACTGAGAAGATGGGAATTTTTAAATTGGTTGATCAGGATTTAAAATCCCAGATAGTCAACATTCATCTCAATATTGTCTAGAAAGTATAATAATGCCACAAAATTAAAATAAAGACAATATTATTATTTACCTTGAGATTATAAAATATCATATATCATGATAGTGAATAATGAAAATGCACCAATCATATAAAATATCTTAATCATTAATTGTTGAAAGCCATCATAATTCTATCATTTGATATTATAGTGTAATACTCCACTATTAAAACATTAAATCTCCTTACCATGGTGTAGCTGTGGGCTACTTTCATTAATTCAATGCATCCTTGAGCATCTGCAAATGCTCGGATTCCTAAACAGTTTGATGGATGCAGAAGCTTCATGAGGAAGTGACAACATACTTCTACTACTTGAGGAAGCTGGAGAAGGCACGCAGCTGAAAGAAGGTTTTCAATTGTATCTTCTTTCAATTCCAAGCAACCTAAAGTACAAATAAAGCAAACTATGAAACTCAGTTTTTAGCATTTCTCACATGGCTAATGTAGAAATTAACCTGTGTCTTTCCCTCAACTATGTTGGAATTTTTAAATGTTCTGATAACATGTAGCTCTTATGAAGATAACAGCTACTGTGAGTTGTGTATGTACAGTTGTATATACACAACTCACATTGATAAGAGGCATTTGTATTCACTTTATTCAAGAAAGACTACATTTCATTTAATATATGGAAGGAATTTCAAGTTCTTGTTGTAATGTCAGCCGAAGGGACAATCTAACACATTTAGCCTGGCCTTTATCTATTTATGGCCTGTTCTCATAGCTGTTACAAATAATATATGAAGATCCAGTGAACCTAGGCAATCCAAAATATTTTAAAAAAACTTTTTGTATTCAGTAAAATGCTAAGGAAAAATAAACCTGAATAAGATTGCTCCTAATAAACACAGAGACATTAAAGGAACTGAACAAAATGTTCTGCAAATAAGGAAAAATCCATATATATGTATGGAAAAGAAAAAAGTAAAGTAAGCTGAAAAGAAGATTACCACTGAATAAATCAAATAACCATGAACAAACCATGTAATACCATGTATAAACCTAATAATATGTATAATTTACTCAAAAAAGATTATAAACATAAAAGTTAAACCCTGATTATAAATCTTCTATAAAAATAAGAGAAAATCCTTGTGACCTTAAATCAATGAAATATTTTAGGTAAATATCAAAATGTAATCCAATAAGAACAGAAGAAATTGGACTACATGAAATTCACTTCAAGAAACACTATCTGAGGAATAAAGAGGTGAACCTTAAACTAGACAGGTAATAAAGAGGTGAACCTTAAACTAGACAGGTACCTAGAAATCATATACCTGATAAATTATTGCCCAACATCTCTTAGAAACTTAAAAATCCAACAACCAGAACTTTAAAAAAAAGTCAAAAAAAATATTCAAGTAGAAGTTTTTGTCATTTTTTTCCAGGAGCGGCATATGACTGAAAAGTGATGATAATCATTAATGTTTTCTGAAATGAACACAATGAAAGAACATGAAGCCTGGTTAACAACAAAGTTGCTCCGGCGTGTGTGAAACAGCAGATAACTACTTTGGGAAATGTATTCACACTTTCACCTCTTCTAATACTCACTTACCTATTCTACTAAGCTTCTGCTTAGGCTAAATGAAAGAATGAATTATCATAGAGCTCTGTACATGAATGGCATAGGATTGATGTAGCAGTGGACACAGCCTCTAAGCAGTCACGTGTGTAATGAAATAGAACTAAATCTATTCAAGAAATCACATCACAGTAATAAGGAAGAAGTCATTGTAATACATAGAGACATGATTATACTAAGTGAAAAATGATGAGTGCAAAGAAGTTTCCTTGAGAACTAGTACAAATTTTCCAATTCACTAAAACTCCTAAAAGATATCTGAAAACATATCCTTGCAATTACATTATACAGACTGAGCATATTATATTTATGCATTCAGAAATATAAGTAGTATAAATAAATTTATTTAGGAATATATATTCAGTTTGTACAAGTTCTTTATTAAGAAATGAAGATAATAATACAATATAAATGAAGATACTATAATTGTACAGTTTCCATAATTTCTAGTAATATCCTTAGACATAAATATATTGTATGTTATCAAAAATGGGTTAAAATATCTATGTTCTTAAACAATTAATACTTAATGTGAATATACTCATCTTTTAACTTTTTGAATGATTATTTTATTATGATCTTTTTCTATAGTCTTATATTTTTGGCTTAGTCCTATATTAAATAATTTTAAGGTAAATTATTGTGAATTTTGTTGAATAAATTAAACTATTACAATTATTTGTCTCAAAGAGTTAAAATGCTTTATACTTTTCAACTTAGAATATATCCAATGCTAGAGAATATTTTTAAAAACCAGAAGGCACAAATGTAATATCAGCAAGTGCTGAGCTTGAATGCACACAAATTGAGCTAGCTCATGCATGATATATTTCTTTACATATCTATGACTTAGCCTTTTATTTAACATACTTAGATGCTAAAAAGGCAGAATTCGGTCAAGTATTTGACTTCAAAGTTGTTTAAAAATAATGTGAATACTGTTAATGTGGAGGAAATGTAATTTTATGCTTTTACTTAAAGTATACCCGGAAGGCATACCATTTCTGACTATTTTTTGGTAAAAGGGAAAGTCTATAAGTTGGTATTCAGATTCTGTTATACTTTGAATTGTAAGTGTTTCCCACCAGGTCAAGTTTAAATCCTTCTTTCCCAGCATGTAGCATTATTTTGAAAGCTGTAAAATCTTCAGAATAGGGGACTGGCTTGCAGAGGTAAGCCACTCTGGTGATCTACTGATTTTTATATTTGACTTTTCCCTGTTTTCTCAGCTTCCTGCTATAGTCTAAGGAATGAGACTTAGAAACATGGTTCCAGCACCAGGAATTCTGCCATTTTTCTCCTATGATGGACTGTAACCCTTAGGAATTGTTGGGCAAAACAATACCTCATCTCCCCTTCAATTGTTTCAGGTATTTGGTCACAGTAATAAGAAATATAAGTAATCAAATGGATGCTGGAAATTGTGTGATAGGCAAAGTTTAGATGCATAGGAAATGTATTTTAGTAACAGAATTAATTTTCAATAATAATAATATGGTATTTCTAATTACAGCACAATAAGGATCAAAGTTTATTCTTCGAAGAGGTCAAGCACATTAAGAGACCTCTGAATTCTCAAGAACTTCAATTTCCATCAATGTCAAAATCATTTTCACATTGCTGCCATTCTTCTTCTATTCCTACTGCCTTGGTTTTACCTTTCTGGCCTTGGCGGTAAAAGCATGCAGAAGGAGAAGAGTTATGTACATCTTTTATTTCTAGGGATGTATTTAATGGGAGGTGGAGAGATGGCTCAGTCAGGGTGCTCTTCCAGAGGACAGAGATTTTATTTCCAGAACACACCTGGCAGCAAATAACCACGAGTACACATATTTTACTTGTGTGTCTGTTGTTTGTGTGTATGTACACGTGTCATGCATGTGGATATTCACGGAGAAGAGAAGGTCCACTGGAGCTGACGTTACAATCCTTTTCTATCCTCTTGATCTGATGCTGGGAACTAAACTTTTAATTATCTGAAAAAGCAGCAAGTCCTCTGAACCACTGAGTCACCTCCCCTGTTGCTGTATATTCCTCTCTCATCAGTGAAATAAATTTTTACTCCTTCCTTTCCAGATTTTTTTTTCTGTCACATTGCATCACCAAAATTGTAATGATGTGTCAGTGGTTAACACAACTGTAAATAAAGGAGAATGACTACATGCTCTTTGCTCATAACATAGGCAAATGCTTAATCACTCATATTTTTCCAAGTACAATTAAACAAAGCCATGGTCATTAATTCTGATTTTCTTTAAGGTAATATTTTAAAATTATACTATATCTGAATGAAAATATTTGAACTAGTATGAAAAGGAATAAAAACATATACAAGTATATGAACTTGTGATGTATATGCTCATTATTAAAACAGTTTAGTACACACACACACACACACACACACACACACACACACACACACACACAAATTAAGACAAATTAAGTACTGTTCACTTTGCTGCCATCCTTCTCCTATTCCTACTGCCTCTTCTCTTCCAATCCCACCCTCATCTCTCTGTATCTCTATATCTTTATTTCTTCATATAAAGGGAGGTAACATCTTTTTGACCTCAAGAAATTGAAAGGCCCTTCAAAAGTAAAATTTTCAGTGACTTGTATGAATTTTGCCAATAGGATTTGGATGCAGGGATTAAGTATTTATAGAAAATTATCAAATTTTTCATAAAACAATTCTCTTTTTCATTCATTAGGAATACTCACATTTTTACTGCATACACACTGCCTTAAAGAATAAATATTGTTTCATAATTATTTACTAATGCCCTGTTTTATTTAACAAATATCCTTTTCTGTCCTGGGATCTTATCCACGGTCCCACATTGTTCTGATTCTTAGGACTCCTTAGATAACCACCGTCTTTGAGACCATCTCTGGTTTTCACATTTATTCACCAATTGATGGACAGGGATACAGTGTTCTGTAGAATGTCCTTAAATTTTTATATATATATATATATATATATATATATATATATATATATGTGTGTGTGTGTGTGTGTGTGTGTGTGTGTGTGTGTGTGTGTGTGTGTATGCATTGTGATTATGGGGAATTGGTGTCTTCATGATTATTACCTTAAATAACTTAGGATAATTTTATGAATAACACATATACTAGAGAACACTACCAACAAGGCCCTTTCTTTTAATTAATTACCCCTAAAGGTACCAGAGGTCAAAATAGCTTAGTGTCTATGCAATGCATGTTTAAGTGTAACCTGTTTCTCTTGTTGAGAGGAATTAGGATCCTTCATCTGAATAAGATCAGGTGTTTAAGATTAAAATGTTAGTTTCTTACTAATGACACTTCCTTCCCAAGAAGGAAGGTTGACATTATGAAATGTATAAAAAATAGATCTCTCTCCTCTCTGTCCCTCAAACTCCCTCTCTCTAAAATCCCCCTCTCTCCTTCCTTTTTGTGTATTTAATAGTGATTTACTATACAGCCCCAGTGGCCTACTGCTGTCTCAACCTCTCCATCCCCATGGTATTATTATCAAGCTATTCTCAACCATCCCTTCATCCATAAGTCTATCATATTTTGATAAACATATTTTCTTAAATTTTTAAAAACATTTTAGTTTTTTCTACATATTTGGATACAAATTTTATCAGTTCTTTAATTTTTGTGAAAGGCATTAAGAAACACTTAAAACTCCAGTAATAGATATTTGAAAATATGCACCATCGACATTAAGCTTAATTTTACTACTTCACTCACTATTGAAAATAATCTTCTTACACAATTAAAGTCTCTATCTCTGATAGATGAGGACTCTTAAAATTCTACATATCATTGTAGGGTAATTAAGATTCATAAGTATAAAATAGACTCAAACATATTCAAAATATATAGTTGGAAGCAATGAATATGCTTATATTAATAAGAATATATATTCTTATACAAATACCAACAAGATATATGTGTATATATATATATATCACTCTGGACACTTGATAGGATATCATGGGATTCTGTGTATATTATTTAACATGAGATGAGCCAAAAATATATACATGTACAAGACTTGAGACAACAATAAAATTAATTCAGACAAAATTCTTTAATGAAGCAAACTTGGCTGGAAGAAATGGGCCATGTTAACCAGATGAAAATTCAGTAAAAATTCACTAAGTATTTACGTGTCACATTGTGATAATCTTTAAAATTTGCAAATATAAAACATCGCACAGCTATGCCATATAGTCAATATATAAAATGCAAAAATTGTTCAATAACATTGAAACTCCATACTGTCTTCAAAATAGGAATATTTTTTTCAATATTTTCCAAAATTATTCTTGTGAGGTTCAGTTTTACAGGCTGGACATATAGCTCAGTGACTGAAAGCACTGGGTGCTCCTTGAGAGGACCCAGGTTCAATTCCCAGCACCCACATGGCAACTCCCAAATGTCTGTACCTCCAGTTATAGGGGATCTGTCACCCTCATACAGACATGCATGCATTCAAAACCATCAATGAACATGAAAAAACAAACAAACAAACAAACAAAAAGATTCAATTTTACATTTAGTGGTGGCTTAGTAAATATACACACATGAATGCCAACATAAGACCATTGCTACCAGATTTTATTGATTACTTTTATTTTTATACTATATATAAAAATGTTCAAGCATTCTGGGAAAATTAATTAACTCAGTGTTTTTAAATGGTAGACAATGTTAAGGCACAAAATCAGTCATTGAAGACTCAGTATCCAATATTGAGGATACAGTTTAGTGCCTAGTAAAATCTCTAAGTTTAAAATTAATATTCTGCTAATGTGCTTGCATAATTCATGCAATTTGAATTGCACCATTCATAATAAGGAAGCACTGATTTACTTTTAATTATAATAAAGAATTCTGGCAGGAATTTAGTCAGTACAGTCTAGGCTGAATATATTGATATATACGTTTTAATATTAAAAAGAACATTAAATATCTCAGTGCCTTTAGATGGATATTTATTTCCCTGAAATGTTGGCAGTAAGCACAAGCATTCTTAACATTCCCTTTGCATGTACCAAGACTTTAACCTCAGAGGCACCCAAGCATCTCTTACAAATATTAACTCTTCAGTATGATTAAAGTTTGCTGTTAGGCAGTTTAATTTCCTACCCTTCTTTTTAAAAAATACCACTATTAGTTGTACAGCTTCCTGTATTTGAACTTTGTCCTTATCAGTCGTCTCCAGGACCTGACTCTCTATTAGTAAGTAACCTTGCATTTCTACCTCCCATATTTGTTAGAACTCCATTTCCTTAATCATCAATGAACACAGTTTATTTTCAAGAGTACAGGGATTATGTAAGAGATGAACCAATAGGAAATTTCAGAAGTGTGCATGAAGGCAACCTCTCAGTATAGTGACCCCAAATTCATCCTTTTCAGATATATTCTTTTATCTAAATTGTCATCTGGGATTAAAATTTGAATACTGGTATCTTGGTTTATATATACATGTAAAACCAATATTGTATCCTTGTTTTCCAACATTCTTCCAAAAAGAAAACTAGTCTTCATATATCAAAAATATGTTTATGCCCAAGCATAATCATTTTGGTGTTAAATATCAACCTTGATTAAACATAGGTTCCATGTGAAGTTCAGCATATTGTCATTCAGAGCCTAGTAAATGATGAAAGATAGTAGGCATATAATAATATAAGGTCATTTAAGTGTGTTTTTCAGGAAATTTTTTAATTGCTCAACCATCCCTGCTATCTATAAGCCACAAACTCTAGTGGCTTATAGTCATGGGGATGATGAACAGCACCTAGAACAAGGCACTAAATAGCGATAAGGGTGTCAATTTTAGTGACCTATATATTTTGAAAGCAAAGGAGTCATAAATCACTCTAGTGAACTCCCATCATAACTTACCCTGCAAAAGCACAGTATGATAGAGAACAAAGTATTCAATTTGAGCTCTGCCATTCATATTCTAGTAACAGGTTTATTGGTTTACTATTGATCTCTGCCAGATTACATATCCCTACTTTACTAGGCTGCATTTTAAGAACATTAGAGACATTCCACATATGCTGTAAAAATGCTGCAATATAATAATTAAGGAGACATTTCAGATACATTGCAAGATGAGCTTATCAACACACTTTCGAAATAACAAATTAGTTTTCCTAAAATACATTTGTAATTTGAGCGTTACAGATTTTTAGCATCTTCAAGTATTCATCTATAAAATTTCTAATGCTCAGAGTATGAAATCTGAACTTCCAATCATCTCTAACTAGTTTTGAAGTGATTTAAAAGTGAAGCAATGCTATCTTTATAGTCCAATTATTCTTTTCCTCCTTGACTCCATTTTTCTGTAGATATTCTATGGGATATTTCAGAGCAGTTTTGACATCATACATAATCAAAGACTTTACTGCCCATTAAACATATTCTATCCATGTTCATGCATATGAGTGAATAAAGCTAAAAGGAGGTTCCTGTAGAGTAAAATGTTTACCAAGGCTTTAAGTCCATTTGACCCTGTGCTCCTAAGAATGTCAATAGTTATATAGTAATTCAGAGATTTCCTGTCTAATTGATTGTTGGCAGAAAGTGGCCCTACAGTAACCACCAAGCAATCCAGACAATTGTCACACTATTGGTGTCTATTCATAAACAAAACCTATGTAATATACTGAAAATTGAGAAGGTGAGCTAGTGCCTACCTAGAATCATCACACCTATTGAATAGTGATCATAGTACCTGAAGTCATTCTTTATGCTACCAACAGAGAAAGGTAAACATTAACAAAACTAAAAAATGTTTGATCTATGATAGTGTTCTGCCTGCAAGATAACACTGGTGCATTAGTGTCACAAAAGTTGTAGATGTTACCATCCATTATCCAATTAGATTTAAGGCCCACTCTATGAGATGGCACCCACCCCTTACATGGATTGTCTGGACAAAGCCTGTTACTAGAGAGTCCATGGAACTAGGGGAAAAGCAAATACTATTGTTCTGCTAAATAAATGTAACAATAAAATGACTCCCAGAAACATTTTACTATTTTCATAGATGAGTGCCTTACTGAATCCTCATCAGAGAAGCTTCCTCCTGCAATAGATGAGAGTTGATACAGAGACCAAAACTGGACAAAGTGCAGAGTGTGAGACTTTGCAACACTCAGTCCTAAATAAAATGTCTTCATCAAATACCTTGCTTCGGGGATCAGGAAACTCTGCATAAGAGCCAGAAAGATTGTGAGCGCTGCAGAGAAACAAGATCTTTTAGATACAACAGGGCTGACACACACACGAACTCGAGACGGTTTCAGGCACAAGGCCTGCACAGGTCTCAACCAGATGGGCTCCCAGTGCTCAAGGAAAGTGGACAGAAACCCCAATCTCTAAACTAGAACCTATCTCGAGTTGAAAACCACGTTCAAAGGAAAAATTCACATTCTCTAATGGAGTTTCACCAGGTATACAAACCACAGTTATGGGCAGGAACACATCCTCTAGTAGAGGGCTGAAACAAAACCACTAACTCAAATGCATTTTGGGGGGCTTTTTGTCTCACAATCCTTTATCTGGGTTTTTTATTTCTTTACAAATCTTGTGTTTGTTTGTATCAGTTTTCCATTTCTGCATATGTATATCAGTGATTGTATTTTCTGTTATTTTTTATATTTTTCTATTTGTCCATTATATTTTTATTATTTTATTTTCGGTCTATTCCTTTCTTGTGCTTTTCCTCTGGGTTTATTTTTTCTTATTTATTTGTATTATGGTATGTTTGCTCTTTATTATACACTATTGTTACTATTATTATTATTATTATTATTATTTAAGTATTTATGCATGCCTATTTTTATTTTAATGAATGAAAGTGAGGGTGCTATTTTGATTGGATGGTGAAATGGAGATGATCTTGGAAGTTTGGTAAGGGGAAAGCATAATTAGAATGAAGTGTATGAAAAAAATCCATTTTAAATAAAAAATGTAGTAAAGAGATAAGGGAAAGCAAAGGTGAAAAGATGCTTATTTTTGCTTGCATATGCCATTACTAATTAAAAATCACAACATAACATTCAGAATTTCTAGAAATGAACTGAAAATAAAATAAATGGAACAATTTTAAGAAGATAATTTGAGTTTCCTTATTTGTCTATCAATAGTGTTATTAACTTCATAACTAATATTGTTGTTATAATGAATATAAATTGTCTGTAACCATCTCTAAGATATCAGGGCCTATAAGATGAGAAGTGTATGGTACATTCAAGTTACAAGAAAAACATTTTTTATTTTTATATTTTAACTATTATCTTACATACAATAAATTTTCAGTTTTACAAACACAAAAATGATAACAAACTTCATTTAGAATGATATTATACACTATTAAGATTTTTATTTTTAATCTATCTTTCCATAACTTAACTCACTTTATTTGTGCTAGTAACACTATCAAACTACAATCATTAAAGACTACATATTCAATTATTCATTATAGACTCTTTTAATGCATTATTTTTTTAGAGTTCAATGTTAGTTTAATTAATTAGTTGTGTGGTTGATTAATTGCTTGTTTGTAAACTTTCTGGACTCCATAGAAAATTGTGTTGGTTTATCTCTCTATAATACACCCTGTTTCATCTGAACTGAATATGTTATTTCTGCAGCTAGTAGCTATGAAGACTTAACCTACATGATCCTTTTGTTTCTCCAAGGACTTGTCAACATGAAATATGAAGAAAATACTCTCAACTGGGGAGATAGCACAGTAAAAGAGAACCTGTGAAGGATTGGGGCGTTTAGGAAGAGGGGCCATCGTTAGGTAACAAACAGTGTGAAATACCAATATGGCTGGCTTCTTCTTCATATTCTGGACAAGAGACAAAAGCCTGAAAGCTGAAAATAAAGTCTGAGGTTGTTTGTCACTAAGGCCTCTCCTGATAGACAGGCTCACATGTTCAAGATCTGATTCAGACACATTTACCCAACAATTGTGGGCTAGTCAGCCGTCCTTTCAGTCTCCAAACTGACCAATCTTAAATTAGATGAGGAAGACCACTCAGAGGCATTAAAGACCCCACCTCTAGCTCTCAAGAAGAAGCCAGGCTTTGACTTCAGAATTCCCCCTCCTGTTTGTGGAGGGTCTTGATCTCTGAATTGTGCTGCATGTTTCTCATCCCAAATAAAAGCCTTTTTCAACAGCTGATTCTGCCTGTTCCTATTCATGGTTTTGCTACTGCTTCCTGTCATCCTCCACATTTTGTCTGCCTTTTAATTCTTTAACTGGAAAGGAAAATGAACCAAGTTCAAGACCCCTTTGGTAACAGGAAGAGAGAGAGGAAAAAGTTAAATAAAAGATTCTCAAATGAATGATGTTTTGCTTTTCTACTTGCAAATTCATTTGGGGGATGCATTTATTTTTATGTATTTTCAAAGTAGCCTTCTGGATCATGCAGATTGCCTGCTAATTAGACACCTATAGGAATACTGTATTCTTTCCTATTTGTAGAGATGAACACCTTACTTTTATTGTTATACATTCTATACTGCATGTGACAAAGCCAAGTACATATTTTAGATCATTCCTACAATTTCTGTCATATTACTACATAAATTCACTGCTCACCTAGAAAATTTATGTAAACATGCAATTGGAGGTATATCAATACCGTGACACAGATATGTTTAGGAACAAAGTCCATAGTACTAATGTGTTCAGGAGGACAGGCCACAGTGTCAGTACAGCTGCGAGGCAGCATTATAGCCTTCTTTTCTTCTAAAAACAGAGCCATAACTGGGTCATCTCTCTCAGCAGGAAGCTTCAGACATCATCTAACCTTGTGTAACAGGATAGTGAGTGTCTTTTGACCTAGTTTTGCTCTAGGCAAAGATAAGTTTGCCAGAGAATGAAAACTGGATAGGAGCACTGTGCATTTCTGTTCCTGGAAGGATCCCTAAAAGGTTACATACGTGACCCCTCCCACACTCTAGAAAATAAAAAATATGCCTTTAAAAAACAACATTTATTGGTTTCCTTTTTTGAAATTATCATACATTTATTTAATGCATTCTGGTTACATTCACCCCTACCTTCTCATATTTTCTTCACTTCAATATTAACCCTCCATCCTCTTTTTAAGTTCCCTTCTCATATCCACTCTTCTTTGCTTTTTAATCATATTTTAAAATTATTGAAACCTGAAATATCTGATTTCACATCATATAGCTGGATCCGATTTCAAATTCTATTATTAAGGTTCATGCATATTATCATTTCTTTTTATATATTCTTTAAGACATTGTATCACTTTTTTTTCTTTTAGCTCATCTATTTACTTTAAATTGTGATCTTCTGGGAAGGAAAGAACTGGCTAATGTATTAAATTATTCCCTTCAGTACAGCTCAGAATTGCACATTGAACAATATTTTTTAAAAAAGAAATTCACAAGTGTTTATTTTCAAGTAACATAAGTGTCCAAGAAAATATATAAATATTGTGAATTAGGAAAAATTTTCAAATTTCCAAAGCTAATTATTCTCCCAAATCTATATATTATTATTGGCCCTTTCTGCTAAGCTGCTATAACAAGATGAAAGGTCATATAAAATTTTAACATTTAATTAGCACAACATGAAAATATAAATTATTTTAATCCATATTGCTGAAAAGAAAAAAAAAACTTTTTTATAATTTTAATGTTCTGACCAATTATGGAGAAAAGTAAATTTCTATTTAATAATTAATTCCCTGACTATTTACTTCTAAACTTCATTCTATCAAATACTGATTTTAATCATGTATTTGAATTCTGTGTAAATATGGTGTGGACAATTCAAAAAATAAACACCTTTATACATTTGTGATTTCAGTAAGTTAGAAAGATTGTTTTTTCCCTATTATACAGTCTATCTATAAAAGTTTAATGATAAAATTTCAGCTGTTTTTTTTAGCTTTGGAAGACTTGAAGTCAACATCAAAATAAACATGGTTTCCATATGATGTATAGTTATGTTACTGTACCTGTATATGCAAATTGAACAAGATCCCAGAGTGCATTTGGGTCTATGCCTTCCATCTTGATCTCCTCTTGCTTGGCTTCACAAACATCACTTGTAAACATGGCAGCAAAATAGTCAGAGACAGAACTCAGAACAAGCCTGAAAGAGTCATAGGGTCTGTTTTAGGCAATGGACATAAAGCACAGAACAATGAGCTCACCAGACACAACATGTAGCAAAGAATCAACATCAGCTATTTTGTTCATCATGGTTACATTTCCTAGTCACTGTAAACATACATATGCAAGTGTATTTGTGGTACAGTATAATGCCAGAATCCTTTAGGTACATATAAAATATTTCTATAGGTGAATCATGAATTAGTTTTATTTTTAAAAACTGTAAAAAGTACCTCCTGATTTCTGTGGTATATTCACAGAATTGCATTCCTATTAACAAGGAATTAGCTCTTCTTATATATCTTTAACATTTCCAGTGTGTGTGTGTGTGTGTGTGTGTGTGTGTGTGTGTGTGTGTACAGAATTGTTGGCATTGTATACATTTATCTCTTTACTTTTATTATTATTCATTAATTTAAAATGCCAGTATTTTTTTTCACCTGAGATACTTAGAAATCATAAATTTTTTGACTCTGATACTCCTTTCTTTAGTTACTCACACAAAACACAAAATGGAATTTTCAACTGTTAAGAAAAATGAAATCATAAACCAGAGGAAAATGGATGGATCTAGAAAATGTGGTACTGATCCAGGCAACATGGGCACAGAAAGACAAGTGCCATATGTTGTATCTTATAGGTGCATTTTAGTCCCCAAGTATTAGATATGTTTCAGCTATAGTGAAATATGTCAGGAAGCAAGAAGCCACAAATCAAGAGAGGCTAAAGACTTGAAGGTGGGCTGGGGATACTAAAACAGAAGTGGTAATTGCTGGGGGAAACACTAGCATGGAAAGGTTTAAATAGGGATGCTGTTGCAGAATGTAGGAAATATAAGAGTTGGGAGAGGATTGACCAAAGCTAAAGACATAGGAGAAAGACATGCAAATACTAAATTTATAATTTAAAGTTTGAAGTAAAAATAATAATAAATAAATGTGTTTAAACAGATGTGTTGTAGAATATTATTTTAAGGTGTGTTACTTTTGTTTATGTTGCATTTGTTTAACTCTTCGAAGATGTGTTACTGTGCCTGTCTAACACACCTGGTGGTCTAATAAAGAACTGAAGGGCCAATAGCAAGACAGGAGAAAGGATAGGTGAGACTGGCAGGTAGAGAGAATATATAGAAGTAGAAATTTGGGAGGAGAGAAGAAGAAACCAGAGAAGGAAGAAGACTCCAGAGGCCAGCCATCCAGCTACACAGCAAGCCACAGAGTAAAAGTAAGATTTACAGAAGAAAGAGAATGGGAAAAGCCCAGGGGCAAAAGATGGACAGGACTAATTTAAAGTTAAGGAAAGCTGGCAAGAAAAAAAAACAAAACAAAACAAAAAACAAGCTAAGTCCTGGCATTCATAATTAATAATAAGCCTCCTTGTGTGATTCATTTGGAAGCTTGGTGGCAGGCCCCCCAACACAGCAAAAAGAAAAAATAACCAGCAACAGATGTGCCTTTCATGGGTAGATAGGGTTACTCCCAGAAGTCAAAAGTTTTCATAACCATTGGCGAGTTTGTGATAACTCCCAATGAGTTATTTGGCCAGGGAGTTCCAGAGGCATCAACCCTGGTTGCTGCCATTCTCATTGTTCTCCCATCAAAATTAGATGTTATGACCCTGATGCAAGGGAAAAAAAAAGAAAAGAAAAGAAAACACATCAATTTCTGATACAGGACACAAAGACCAGAATCTGGAACAGAAAAGCAAACATTTTGTTTCTAGCTAACATAAGATCATTTGTTTTAAATTGAGGGGATGTGGCCCACTACAATGCTGACATATTCTGGTGAAATTACTATGCACACACTATAACTGATTTTGTGGAGTTGATTCCTGTCCTACAGGAGAGAATATATACTTGTTACTGTACTGTAAATATTTTCAAAGTCATGTAGTCAGGCATATCACAGACTTTAAGAGGAATCTATGACTGTCTAATATTCCTTTAGACGTTCATGGTTATAACTGGAAACTAATGCTACTCTTTAGCAGTGGGCAGACAAGCGTCTTTTTATGCTGGACAGTTGTTCATGAGGAGACTCAACCTGTTAAAAATAAGTAGCTACTGAGTGTTCAACCCTAAGGTCTCTATTGCCCCTTCTGAGGATACTGGGATATTTTAGAAGAGGGAGAGGAAAGAATACAAGGGTCTATGGAGGGGAGTGGATTTATGAAATGTTTTCTTCTATATATGGCATTGTTGCGGCAATTGTGAACACACAGAAGCTACAGATCCCTGCACTATGCTTGTAGAAAAAAAGGAAATGAAACAGCATGTGGCACATTGATATGTGACTGTGGAGCATGTGAGGCCGTGAGGAGCTATTAGCTGCCGGGGATGGAATAGAAGATGGCAGACATGCTGCCAGCAGAGACTGGAGAAAAGGGGATACGAGATTGTAGACCATCAACCCTCCGTGTGTTCCCCTCCAGATCTTCTGCTTAGCATGCCTCTAGAGGGCCAAGGCAGAAATGCCTACGTGTCCCAAGGTCATGCTTTATGCTGTGCTGTGCACATGTCATGCCCTCCTCCATATAAATATTTCTTGTAATGCTAGTCTTTTTCTTCTATCTGATCTTCATGTTCTGTGTTCCTAGATCAATGGTGATTTCTGTGATACAAGAAAGGAGTGAAGTAAATTTCATAGGAATTTATACAGAGATGATCACTCAGGCTGGGGTTAAGGCAGTTATGTGGTTCATGGAAAAGAACCTGCAGCCTGGGAAAGGTTTTTAGGTTTAGATAAACTGTACTGAATGTGTGGTCAACTATAGCACATGGTGTGATGTGTATCAACACACTGGACTTAAATTGGCCATGATGAATAATTCAGTTTCTGAGGATATTCCAAGGACATTGTGTAAAACTTGAAACCCTAAGGGGAATTGGCTGAAGACTGTGGATGGAGTAACATATAGATGGGATGACAAACTAAAAGTGTGGGAACCTAGAATAGGAAGAAAATTGCCATCAAGAAAGGGAGATGGCAATTTTAATCCAGATATTTTTGATTCCTCCTGAAGGAGTGTGGAGATAATGTGACAATTGATGGAGTGATTGCTACAAGCTCTATGGGTTCCTAGATTGAAAGGAGCTGCTGAGAAAGGTGAACTTCCTTTCATAGAAGCTCTAAAAATTAGATTAGGTCTTCCTTGGAATTGTTGGATGTAGAAGAACAGAAGTTGCTGACTTGCAGGGTCAGATTTCTTGTCTGAGGTCATTATAGCCCACAGTCATGGGGCTTAGTGTTTGCAGAGGGCTGAGGAGGAACTTAGGCGGCTGCAGGGGTCTTGAGGTCAGAGCAGGCTGTGTGAGAAGGAAATTACTGTCTGGTACATTGACCACTGTTCTTATTTTTATCTTTTTTTGTGAAATTGCATGTTGCTAGCCTCTGGGTCAAGTGCTCAAATGATTGTATAATCATTAACAATAAAAATAGATTATGTTTGCTTTGGTGTTAAGTCTGGGATAGTTCCTGTGTTTAGTAAAAGATGATGAAGAATATATTGGTGATTTTCTAAGAATAATCTTTGAAATCATGAGAACATTTTGTATTGGGTGATGTTCCCCTTCCTTTCTGTTCCCCCTTTTCTTATGACCATAAAGGACTGAGGTTACCAGGGCAAAAGCAGAAACTAAAGAACCTGTAGCAAAAGCTAAGAGAAGTTAGAGACGCTAAGAGAAGCTAAGGGAAGCCAGGGGAGCAAAAGAAACGTAGCAACTGCAGAAGCCCGAAGTGACCTGTCACCTTGTATGAACATTGTCTCTGAGTCGTTATTGCGCCTTCGAGGTCCTTCAGACACCTGAAACTGCAGAGGCTGGTCCCCTGCAATTAGCAGCTATTATTTCTAGAGAAAGGATATCATTATCATTTCATCAATGGAGTTGCTATTGATAAACTTCCCATGCCTAGCTTCTTTAGCCAAGCTCATGTGTGCAACCTTCATTTGTCTCAGTGGGGCAAAAAGATATTTATAAAAGCATACATGAAAGTAGGAGATAAGTATGATCAAAAAAAGAACAGAGTGAGCAACTGTGGGAGAGGAAAATGAGAATGAATATGGTGGCAATACAACTGCATATGTTGATGAAATTATTGAACAGTACTACATTTAGAATGAACTAAATAGGGGATGAGGAGATAGCTCAGTGTTTAAGAGCACCCACCACTCTTCTTCCAGAGGACCTGGGTTTGATCCCCAGCATCCATATGGCAGCTAACAACTGTCTGTAACTTGATTTCCAAGGTATTCATCTCTTCTTCTGTCTTAGACACCAGGCAAGCATGTGGTACACACATATACATGGAGGCAAACCAAACAGACACATAAAATTAAAAAAATAAAAAAAGTAAGCTAAATGATGAAAATATAAGTTTGTGAAAATACAGTATGAATTGTACCCAATGACCCCTTAAAAACTATGTACAAATTACCCTTGGCCAGTGTAAGAGGTCATGATTTCCTTCTTTAACCAACATTATTCTGTCACCGACACATTTGCACTG